>NC_009046.1:344990-689981 GCF_000209165.1 Scheffersomyces stipitis CBS 6054
CCAGCAGGAAATGTTTGATAAGTTGAACGAAGTGCAAAAAAATGTCACCGAGGTGAACGAACAGTTTACTAACCCCGATTTGACCACTTTTGTGTGTGTATGTATCTCCGAATTCTTGTCGTTGTACGAAACCGAGAGAATGATTCAGGAATTGATGTCATACAACATGGACGTCAACTCTATTGTTGTCAACCAGTTGTTGTTCGCCGACGACGACGAAAAGCCTTGTAAGAGATGTGTCAGTAGATGGAAGATGCAAAAGAAGTATTTGGACCAAATGGCCGAATTGTACGAAGACTACCATTTGGTTAAGATGCCTTTATTAGGTACCGAAATCAGAGGCGTAGAAAACTTGAAGAAATTCTCTAAGTTCTTGTTAACTCCATATGACCCTAAGGTCAATGGTGACCTTGTCACCAGTTTAGAGGAGAAATAAATAGTAACTCTGAATGTATATAAATATACTTAATAGTCTTTAAACACTTCTATTCGAAGAACATAAATATTGCACGTGACTTTCGTGAATTGAGATCGGACTGGAAAATTATTTACGAACCAAAGCTGTTCCGAGTTATTTATTTCGGATTATCAGTTTACGACAAAGGAGAGTCTCTCTTTGCAACACAGTGCAGGGACTGGTTGACTACGAACTGAGCGATCTGGAAACACAAGTTTACAAATCTTGAATTTCAATCATGGCCAGAGGGAATCAGAGAGATTTGGCCAGAGCTAAGAATTTGAAGAAGCAACAGGATGCTGCCAAGAACGCAAAGAAGAGTGGCGATCCTGCCAAAAGAATGGAGAGTGATGCTGAGAAGATGAGAAGAAAGCAAGCTGAAGGTATGTGGTAATCCTCTATGACAATTTGCTTTGAACATGTTTCTGTGATATACTAACGATTTTTTATATAGCTGATGCCAGAAAGATGGCCGAGCAACAAGGTAACAAGAAGTAAGCCAACTTCTGATACTAGAAGCAAGTTGCTTCGACAGTAGCGTTGCTGTTGGATATCTTTACATCATTTGTTTGGTATTTTTACATTTGTGCCAGTATTGTACAGGTTTAGGGTGCAATCTTCTGTTGGAGTTGGAGGCCTAGCTGAAGCTAAAAGCAGAAGAACCAGCATTGAGTATGTTGATTTGTAGTTCAACAAATAATAACCAGCATAAATGTTTTACGTTTACAAGGAGAGCAGGTTCCAGATGTCATCGGCCTACTTCTGGGGAAATCTGCTATTGTAGGACAACTATTTTCAATAAACTATCTAGTAATCATAGCAGGCTATAAAACGACTATATGATTACCATGAACCGAATTCGATATCCCAATATCCGAATCAGGAAAAGCTTCCTATTCCAATATATATAAGCAAAGGGATTGGTCGGAGAATTCCGCCTGCACTATGCCAGGAAAACCTGCAGTGCGGGGGTATATAATATTCCCATAATTTTCACTTCGTTGAATACTTTTCAGTTTATCACTCTTTCTGTTCTCTACTTCAATTATCCACTCAATTGCCAATTTTTTACCACTATGTTGATCGAAGAAACCTACCACGATGTCAAGACCTCTTATGGCACCACCATGAGATTATTTGTCTTCCATCCCAAGGTGCCTAACTACCCCAAGGTCAAGTTCCCAGGTGTCATTGTCTACAGTGAAATCTACCAGGTTACCGGCCCAGTTTCCAGATTCGCCAAGGACATTGCAGGTCAAGGATTCATCGTCGTGTGTCCATCGATCTACCATAACTTTGAGAGCTATGAAGCATTGACTTACGATGATGAAGGTACTGACAAAGGTAACAAGTACAAGATTGAAAAGGAGTTGAAGTCTTACGATGAAGACAACAATTTGTCCATTGAGTATTTGTTGTCGTTGCCAACATGTAACGGCAAGATTGGTGCCACTGGAATGTGCCTTGGTGGCCATTTAGCATTCCGTTCATCTTTGGATCCTAGAGTCAAAGCTGCTGTCTGTTTCTTTGCTACAGACATCCACATCCATGCCTTGGGCAAGGGTAAGAATGATGACTCCTTGAAGAGATCCAGCGAGATCAAGGGTGAAATCATCATGATCTTTGGCTGCAAAGATAACCACGTTCCTTTGGAGGGTAGAGACTTAATCAGATCTACATTGAGAGCCAACAACGTTGATATGACCTTTATTGAGATCAACGATGCTCAACATGCCTTTGTCAGAGACGAGCTCAGTAAAGGCAGGTACGACCCTGCTACTACTAAGAACTGTTTCGAATGGCTCTTGGAATTGTTCAACAGAAAGCTCAAGTTGGACTATGGTGACCACGACGGTAAGGCTGAGGTGATTGAGAACATCTGCTGAGTAGTATATGACATAGAAAAGGTAGAAAAAAAAGAAAAACAAAATAAAAAATTATGCCTAATATCTAAATGAAGAGTACAATCAAAATTCATACCTTTAAAAGGAAGTACCCCAGTCTACTGAATGTAAAGGTTTATATGTTTTATGTACATATGGTAGCGCGAATTCAAATTTACCCTGCACACGACCACGAGGATATGCAGGAATACACTCGTTGAAAAATCACCATCCTGAAAAAAATTCATCAAGTCTTTCAGCTTGACAAATTGTTCAACAGACCATTAGAACTAGTATACAGCCGATAATATGAGACCAATAAAGTTGATGGGTCACGAGCGTTCGTTGACACAAGTCAAGTACAACAGAGAAGGGGACTTATTATTCTCTGTGGCCAAAGATAATGCTGCCTCTATCTGGTATTCCTCCAACGGTGAGAGATTAGGTACTTTAGAAGGTCACCAGGGTGTGATCTGGTCGATTGACGTTGATCCTGATACCCATTTATGTGCTACAGGAGGTGGTGATTTGGCTATCAAGTTGTGGAAGGTCGAGACTGGTAAATGTGTTTTCACGTGGGAATCTCCATCTCCTGTGAGAAGAGTGGCTTTCTCACCAGATGGATCTAGACTCTTAGCTATTGCTGACCAGGTCATGGGACATATTGGTACGATTGTAGTTTACGAAATAAATCACGACGACGAATCTTTAACGAACCAAAGCACCGAGCCATCATTGGTGATCGAGACTCCTCAGGATGGAGCTAAGGCTACTGTCGCTGGATGGTCAGCTAACGGCGAGTTCATTATTTCCGGTCATGATGACGGCTACATCTACAAGTACGATGCCCAGACTGGTGAAGCCGTTAACTCACTTGAAGCTCACGGAATTCACACTGAAGAAAAAAACGTTACCGTTACTGACATACAGTTTGCTGCTGAAGACAGATCTTATTTCATCACTTCTTCGAAGGACAAATGTTCCACATTGATCGATGTCGACACCTTTGAAATCTTGAAGGTATACAAGGCAGACGCACCTATGAACACCGCTGCTATAACCCCACTTAAAGACTTCGTCATCTTGGGTGGTGGTCAGGAAGCCAGAAACGTCACAACGACTGCTGAATCGCAGGGTAAGTTCGAGGCCAGATTCTACCACAAGGTGTTTGAAGACGAAATCGGTCGTGTCAAAGGTCATTTCGGTCCATTGAACACCGTCGCTGTTCACCCAGATGGTACTGGTTACAGTAGTGGAGGAGAAGATGGTTTCATCAGAGTGCATACCTTCGACAAGTCGTACTTCGACTTCTACGTCGATGCCGCTGAGAAGAATACCGAAAAGTCAGCTGAAAAGGCTTAAACGTAGGTCCAATATCTGGGCATATATAAGAAAAAGACTTAATCGTTTGCATGCAACTAGATTTACTGCCCATTGGACCGAAGAGAGCTTTGTAGCTCCAGCCGGTCTTTGGGTCCAACTAATGGCGAAACTTCCGTCATGCCTTGTATACTACATATCATAAATTCATACAAATGTCTCTATCTGAGTCACCGTAGTCTATGGTTTTTCTAAGTAAGTGTGAAGAGTTAAAGAGAGAACCTCCTCCAAATTTCAAATAGTAGTCATGTGACATCGCTACCTTTTTTTGGCTGCTCTGTATTGTTCTTCAGCCTTCCATGTGCACAACTCAGAAACTTCTAGCAGGTTCCAGTAGCTTGAAATTCAGATGACTGCGAAAATGATCCTCCATAGATAAGCATTTGTATTTATAAGGAGGCGAAATCTTGCCATAAAAAATTCATGTTTTTAAGATTTATATTGATTTATTAAATATATTTCAGTATTTTAACAATATCAAATCAGACCTTGCCAAATATGCTAGACTTCTACTATCCAAACAAATCTTACCCATTCGTTGTGGAAAACGGTATTCTCTCTGACTTGATCAACCGTTTCGACAGACTGGCAATTATCCCCAGTCAACAGGAATTGTACAGGATCAGACAACAACAAGAAAGAGAACGTTATGCAAGAAGACAGGCAGCTCTCAGAGAGAGAGAGTATGAACGAATATGTCGGCAACAGGCTTACCATCAATTGAGCAGACCCTCTCATCTTAAACAATTGGAAACTTCTCAGGACTACCAGATTCAGGTATTCAAGAGGTATGGAGACTTCAATAACTACCAGATAAGAGTAGTCAAGAACTCAGATGAGGTTTTCTTGAAGATCCACAGCGATGAAGACGACTTCGACCGATCGTTCCATCTTGATGAAGAATCCATTGACGTCCACAACGTCACGTGGAAGTGGCTCAAGGGTAACAATGCATTGGTGGTGTATTTGCCTAAACTTGATGTTGCTGTGACTTCTCCCTTAACTAAGGAGGAAAAGAGGAAATTTAAGAAACAACAGGTGACTGAAAAAATCCATAAATCAAAACAGAGGAGACTTGAGAAGAAGTTGAAGAAACGAGCTGAAAGGGAATTGGCTCATAAACAAAGAGAAGAGGCCAGAATATCGAGAAAGGAAAGGAAAAATCGCCACAAATATGGCTATCAAAACCCAGAGAAATCGGTTTTAGCCACTGAAGATAGCGATCTTGAAGTTGAGCCGATTTTTGGAGTGCCTGCTTCTCCAGTGTTGGAGCCAGTTGTTGCTCCAGTATCTAGCAGCACTGATTCCGAGTACGAAACACCCAGTGAATCAGAAGAAGAGGAAGAAACTAGTAGTCCTTCAATAACTCCGACACATACCATTTCTTTAGAAGAAATTGAGGACGAAGAGTTTGTAAACTACAACAAACGTTTAGCAGATTCGCAAGATTGTTTGTAAACACTAGGAAACGAGGCTCTAGATAGACACTTACATATTTTAATTATTATGACATGATGCTTTATTAAACTTGTTTTTCGTAGATATTTTACAATAGTTTTCGTTATTGCAAATTCTAAATATGATTTGCACCAGTAGAGGTTATCCAAAAAGAAATATTACACTAAATAATTATGCGCTATATAACGGATATTAAATCAACAATATGTTGCACAAACCTGGTTAGGAATAGTAATGAGATTGTGCCGCAGAGTCACGTGAATACACTATCTATATTTTTCATTAATAAGAATGCATTTTTGCAATGAACCTTCTTACAGAATTGTCCTCTTAGATCAGAACGTGTAGTTCATAATTTTTTCTGCTTTTTCTCAACTCATTTGCTTTATCCAGTATTGCTATAGCAAACTAGACTAATTCACCATGGCTCCTTCCCAAGAAAGTGCCAATGGTAACCAGCTTGACACGTCTGGATCCGATGCAGAGGGTGGATTCATCGTCAATGATCCAAGCTACAACAAAAGAAGAACAAGAAGAACTTCCACAAAGGACACGTCATATCATGAGTCTACAGACGATGATGAGTTATTCGAAGATTTTAGCGAAGCGAAAACACCTGCAAAACGTACTCGAGCCACGCGCTCCAAAGTTACCAAAAGGAAGACGAAGTTAGAACAAGATAACGGAGACTCAGAATTCGTGCTAAAGATTACAGAAAACGAAGATGACGCAGACGACGACTTTGAAATTCTTTCTTTCAATACGGTTGACAAAAATGGCTCCTCGAAAGATATGGCAATCGAATTGTCAGAAGACGATCTTGATTTGGAAGACGACTTACCTTTATCAAGTAGAGGTGCAAACAAGAAAGGTAAAGTAACCAAGAAAAAGCCGAGGAAGAAGAAGGAGCCCAAAGTTAAAGTTCCATATTTCACGCGTATCACCAACCGTTTGTACGAGTTTCACCCTCACTTGAAAGATGTATTCCCCTATTTGGCGTCTTTGGAACGGATTCCAGTAGAACGCTCTCCACAACCTCCTTCAATGAATATCAAACTCTTGCCGTTCCAGCTTGAAGGTTTGAACTGGTTGAAGAAACAAGAAGATGGTGAGTTTCAAGGTGGAATATTGGCCGATGAAATGGGTATGGGTAAAACCATCCAGACAATCGGGTTATTCACCAGTGACTTGACTAAGCGGCCCAATTTGGTAGTTGGTCCAACTGTTGCGTTGATGCAATGGAAAAATGAAATCGAAAAACATACAGAACCGGGATTGTTGAAAGTGTTGTTGTACCATGGAGCCAACAGAACTACTGATGTCAAAGAGTTAAGTAAATATGACGTCATATTGACATCGTACTCCGTTCTTGAATCTGTATATCGTAAAGAAAACCATGGATTTAAGAGAAAAAGCGGATTGGTAAAGGAAAAGTCAGCACTACATGCAGTGGAATTCTACAGAGTGATTTTGGATGAAGCTCACAACATCAAGGACAGAACATCTGGAACAGCTAAAGCAGCGAATAACTTAAGATGTAAGAAGAGATGGTGTTTGTCAGGAACACCATTACAAAACAGAATTGGTGAAATGTACTCCTTAATTCGATTCATGAAAATGGAGCCTTTTCACCAATACTTCTGTACCAAGTGTGATTGTAAGAGTGACGAATGGAAGTTTTCTGATTGGAGACACTGTGACCAATGTGGGCATGCACCAATGGTTCACACCAATTTCTTTAACCATTTCATGTTGAAGAATATTCAAAAATTTGGTATTGAGGGTGACGGTCTAGTAAGTTTTCAGAATATTAGGCTACTTTTGCAAAATGTAATGTTAAGAAGAACCAAAATTGAAAGAGCTGATGACTTGGGACTACCACCAAGAATAGTAGAGATCAGAAGGGACAGGTTTAACGAAGAAGAAAAGGATTTGTATACATCGCTATACAGTGATTCCAAGAGAAAGTTTAACGATTATGTCGCTGAAGGTGTCGTGTTGAATAACTATGCCAATATCTTTACTTTGATAACAAGAATGAGACAGCTTGCTGATCATCCGGATTTGGTATTAAAAAGAGTTGGCACGAATCAAATTTCCAGTGAAATCGAAGGAGTGATAATGTGTCAGCTTTGTGACGATGAAGCTGAAGAGCCGATTGAATCTAAGTGTCACCATAGATTTTGCAGGATGTGTATTCTGGAATACGTAGAGTCATTTATGGGCGAAGAGAAGAATTTACAGTGTCCGGTTTGCCATATTGGATTATCTATTGATTTGGAGCAGACTGCCCTTGAAGTTGACGAAGAGTTGTTTTCAAAGGCTTCTATCGTCAATAGAATCAAGATGGGTTCGCATGGAGGTGAATGGAGATCTTCTACAAAGATCGAAGCTTTAGTAGAAGAACTCTACAAGTTAAGATCAGACAAACATACGATCAAATCCATTGTCTTCTCACAATTTACTTCGATGTTGGACTTGATCGAATGGAGACTAAAGAGAGCTGGGTTCCAGACAGTGAAATTACAAGGATCGATGTCTCCACAACAGCGTGACAATACTATCAAGTATTTCATGGATAATACTGAAGTAGAAGTATTCTTGGTTTCTTTGAAAGCCGGTGGTGTCGCCCTTAATTTGTGTGAAGCCTCTCAAGTATTTTTGATGGACCCCTGGTGGAATCCAAGTGTTGAATGGCAGTCCATGGATAGGGTGCATAGAATTGGCCAAAAGAGACCTATTCGAATTACCAGATTTTGTATTGAGGACAGTATAGAGATGAAGATTATTGAGTTACAGGAAAAGAAAGCCAATATGATTCATGCTACTATAAACCACGACGACGGTGCGGTGAATCGTTTGACTCCCGATGACTTGCAGTTCTTGTTTATGAACTAAATGGGGTTTGTATAAGACTTTATTGTATTATCTGCAATCATACATATTAGCAATTTAGATTCGTAAAATTTTGCAACTATAGTTACAACCGTACAACTGATTGTTATCTTCACGTGACTTGATATCACTCAAAATGCTGCGAAATTTACTCTGACTCATCTACGGCGTATCTCCAGGCATTAGGAAAGTAACCAGTTGACATGCAGGACCATTGATTTTATCGAGTCACCAATAGCGGAGTGAAAAATTGTGAAAAGTTTTGATGAATTGGGAGTCTAATTTTGTTTCATCTTCTTGTTTCTTGCAATTAGATAGAAGAAAAAGAATTGACAGAATAGTTCTTTTAACAGTGAACAATTTCATTGAAACTCATAGTTATTACAACTTTTCTAAATTCTTGCTATTGTCATACCAATCGTGCTTAACATGTCTTTCTGGTCAGAGTATTTGGATAGTCCAACTTTGTCTGTGTTACCACATGACTTCTTGAAGCCTGCCAATAACCAGTCGGTCGAGGCTACCTATAGTTTTGAAATTGAAAAGGAAGAGAGCTTTATTACTGGACTTGCTGTCTTTTCTGCATTAATCTACAGATTGACTGGAGACGAGGACATAGTCATTGCTACAGATGCGAAGACTTCAGGAACTGAGTTCATCATCAGATTGAGTTTGACACCAGAGTTGAGTTTTGATCAATTAGTTGCTAATGTCACCAAGGAATTCGAAAATAATGTTGCCAAGATTGACTACACTTCTCTTTCGGAGGTATCAGAACAGATAAGAGCTGCTAAGAAATTGGAAGAACATCCAGGCTTGTTCAGGTTATCATATCAGCACTCGAATCCTAACCAACAGCTATCCACCACTGTTGAGGGCTCCATTCGTGATTTGGCTGTATTCACAGAAGGCAACAAGTTCACCATTTTCTACAACAGTTTGCTCTATAAGCATGACAGAGTTGTTGTATTTGGAGAACAGTTTTCGCAATACATTGCTAAAGCTTCCTCCAATTCAAATGTTCAGATTACAAAGGTTAACTTGATCACTCCATCTCAGAAGGAACATTTGCCAGATCCAACTTTGGACTTGGACTGGGGCGGATACCGTGGAGCCATCCAAGACATCTTCATGAAGAATGCCTTAGCACATCCAGAAAAACCATGTGTGATTGAAACCAAGTCGTTCTTGGATCCTTCTACAAAGACTCGAACCTTCAACTACAAACAAATCAATCAGGCTTCCAACGTAGTAGGTAACTATTTGAAGGAAACTGGTATCAAGAAAGGAGATATAGTCATGATCTACGCTTACAGAGGTGTTGATTTGATGGTAGCTGTGATGGGTGTCTTGAAGGCTGGTGCCACCTTTTCTGTGATTGACCCTGCCTACCCTCCAGCTAGACAAAATATCTACCTCTCTGTAGCCAAGCCTTCTGGGTTAATTGGGTTGGAAAAGGCTGGGACCTTAGACTCATTAGTTGTGGATTACATCAAAAACGAGTTGAAGGTAGTTACCACAATTCCTCAATTGAAAATCAACGATGACGGTTCATTGGTCGGAGGTGTGATTGAAGGCCAATCCGCTGATTGTTTACAAGGCTACGAAAAGTTCCAAGATCAGGCTACAGGAGTCATTGTTGGTCCTGATTCCAATCCTACTCTTTCATTCACTTCTGGTTCTGAAGGTATTCCCAAGGGTGTTTTGGGTCGTCATTACTCTTTGGCTTACTATTTCCCATGGATGGCAAAGACTTTTGGATTGTCTGAAAAGGACAAGTTTACCATGTTGTCTGGTATTGCTCATGATCCAATCCAAAGAGATATGTTCACGCCTTTATTTTTGGGGGCTCAATTGTTGGTGCCCACTGCAGACGATATTGGAACTCCAGGTAAATTGGCAGATTGGATGGCTGAATATGGTGCTACTGTAACTCATTTGACACCAGCTATGGGTCAATTGTTGAGCGCTCAAGCTTCTACACCAATTCCAAGTTTGCATCATGCCTTCTTTGTTGGTGATATTTTGACGAAGAGAGACTGTTTGAGATTGCAAACTTTGGCAGAAAACGTTTTTATTGTAAATATGTACGGTACTACTGAAACTCAAAGGTCGGTGTCCTTCTTCGAGATTAAGAGCAGAAAGGCTGATTCAACTTACTTGAAGAACTTAAAGGATGTCATGCCAGCAGGTACCGGTATGTACAATGTCCAGTTGCTAGTTGTCAACAGAAATGACAGATCGCAAACTTGTGGTGTTGGTGAAGTAGGAGAAATCTACGTTAGAGCAGCTGGACTTGCCGAAGGGTACAGAGGGTTGCCAGACTTGAACAAAGAAAAGTTTGTTACTAACTGGTATGTTGATTCTAGCGAATGGGTTAAGAAAGACGAGGAAAACAAGAAGCCAGAAGAAGTATGGAGAGAACACGGATGGTTGGGTCCAAGAGACAGATTGTACAGAACTGGAGATTTAGGACGTTATCTTCCAGATGGTAATGTTGAATGTTGTGGTCGTGCTGACGATCAAGTCAAGATCAGAGGGTTCAGAATTGAATTGGGAGAAATCGACACCCACTTGTCACAACATCCCTTGGTCAGGGAGAACGTTACTTTGGTTAGAAGAGACAAAAACGAAGAACCAACATTGATTTCATATATAGTTCCCAAAGAGTCTCCCGAATTGGCTCAATTTAAGGCTGAAGTGGACGATGAAACCGACTCTGATCCTATTGTTCAAGGTTTAGTTTCCTACAGAGAATTGATAAAGGACATCAAGAACTACTTGAAGAAGAGATTGGCATCTTATGCTGTGCCAACTGTAGTGGTTCCTCTTGCTAAATTGCCTTTGAACCCTAACGGTAAGGTGGACAAGCCAAAATTGCCATTCCCAGATACGGCACAATTGTCAGCTGTGGCCAAATTGGTTGCCAGCAGTAGAGCTGGTGGAGCTGAAGCCGCCGAAGAAGAAGAATTCTCTAAGTTAGAAGAAGTTATCAGAGATTTGTGGTTAGAGGTTTTGCCCACCAGACCAGCAACGATTTCCAAGGACGACTCGTTCTTTGACTTGGGTGGTCACTCCATCTTGGGTACTAGAATGATTTTTGAATTGAGAAAGAGATTGAATGTCGATGTTCCATTGGGTGTTATCTT
This sequence comes from Scheffersomyces stipitis CBS 6054, assembly GCF_000209165.1. Taxonomy (NCBI): domain Eukaryota; kingdom Fungi; phylum Ascomycota; class Pichiomycetes; order Serinales; family Debaryomycetaceae; genus Scheffersomyces; species Scheffersomyces stipitis. Next base: position 356,213 of record NC_009046.1, read on the forward strand.
TAAGAACCCTTCTATTGAAGCTTTTGCCAAGGAAGTGGAAAAGTTTATTAAGGGTTCCGACTTTCAACTAGCTGATGGCAAGGAAACTGAAGAAGAAGCCGAAGAAATTATCGACTATTCCAAAGACGCTGCTGAGTTGGCTCAAAGTGCATTGCTTGAAAAATACGACTCGTTGAAGGAGCTTGATACATCGAAGACAATCAACGTGTTCGTCACTGGTGGTACTGGTTTCTTGGGCTCTTTCATCATACGCGATATCTTGACGTCTCGTCCAAACCAATCTTTTAAGATCTACGCTCATGTCAGAGCTTCTTCCAAAGAAGCAGGTCTCGAAAGGTTACGCAAGGCTGGTCTTACTTACGGTATTTGGCAAGACGAATGGTCAAAGAATATCGAGGTGGTATTGGGTGATTTGTCCAAGCCGCAGTTTGGTTTGGACGATACTGATTGGGTACAATTAGCAAACGAAATCGATGTCATAGTTCATAACGGTGCTTTTGTTCACTGGGTGTATCCATACTCTCAATTGAGAGATGCCAATGTCAATGGCACCATTAACGTTTTGAACTTGTGTGGTCAAGGTAAGGCTAAGTTCTTTTCGTTCGTTTCTTCTACATCTGCTCTTGACACAGACTACTTTGTCCACCTTTCCGACGAATTGATTGCTAAGGGCTTGCCTGGTCTTCCAGAATCCGATAATTTACAAGGTTCCGCCAAGGGCTTGGGCAATGGTTATGGTCAATCCAAATGGGCTGCCGAATATATTATCAGAGCTGCTGGTAAGAGAGGATTGAGAGGTTGTATCACGAGACCAGGTTACGTAACTGGCTTTTCGCAGACTGGTGCTTCCAACACTGATGATTTCTTGTTGAGAATGTTAAAGGGAAGTGCTGAATTGGGATTCTACCCCAACATTTCAAACAATGTCAACATGGTTCCAGTAGACCATGTTGCCAGAGTAGTCGTAGCAACAGCATTGCATCCTCCTGTAGACACTGAATTGGCTGTAGCTCATGTCACTGGACATCCAAGAATCGAATTTAATGATTTCTTGGGTACTTTGAAGACCTATGGATACAATGTCGATATCGTCGACTACCCTGAATGGAGAAAGGAGCTAGAAAGATTTGTAGTGGAAGACTCGAAGGAATCTGCTTTGTTCCCATTGTTGCACTTTGTTTTGGACAACTTGCCACAGGATACCAAGGCTCCAGAATTGGACGATTCCAACGCTGCCACTTCTTTGAAAGCTGATGCTGCCTGGACTGGAGTCGATTTCAGTTCTGGAAGGGGTGTGGACGCTAAGCAGATGAGCATCTACATCAGTTACTTGATCAAGACTGGCTTCTTGCCTGTACCTACTGGTGAAGGTGCAAAGTTGCCTCAAATTGAAATTAGCAAAGTGACCTTGGACTTGATTAATTCTGGAGCCAGCGCCCGTTCTTCGGCTGCTGCACCTAAGTAAGTATAAGTAATTTCACAAATCGAAAATGCATAGCTATTAGAAAGTGTGTTGTTGAATTGTAGCAATGGTTCCTATAGAGAATTATTATGGGTGCAAATATTTGTTGTGGTAGCGCCGTAGTAATATCATGTGACGCGATTATATATACTAATTCAAGTCAAGTTAACCTGGAAATCACCTAACCAACAAGTATACAACAAATTATAAATATACATATTCAGCTTGATTTTCCAGCCGGAATAATTCAAAATAAGAATGCAATTATGCACCCAATGATATCACGAGATTACACGCCGAACAAGGCTCAGCCTTCGGTACCTACGGGTACTAGTGCCCCTAATAATACCCCAAAGGGAAAGGAAGTACCCTTTGAGAACCATTTAAAATCAGTAGAGGACCGTAGTAATACGATTGTTGAAATGGAATTGGATCCGATATCATCTTCCAATATCGCATATAACAAAGAATATGCTCGTTCAATGGATACGAATCTTCTTACCTCGGATATTTCACGAGAGTCTTCAACAACAAGTGTACAAAGTGCCTTCATGAAACGTGGTAAAGACTCGGGAAGACGGAAGTCTACTCCTTTTGAATCAAGTCTGTCGTTGTATAGCACAGAATCTACACCAGTGCGTTCAACAGTAGGAGGTGGTTCTATTAATAATGGTAACGGTTCATTACTTTCATCGCCAATGTCACCTCGACAGTATACTACCCATCAGGCTCAACAGCGAACTATCAGTGGTAGCAGTAGAAGTCCCATGACATCTAATCGTAAATTTATCGGAGCCTTGACTCCTTTGGTGGCTGGATCTGTACAATCTATATCTGGCTCTGATGCCAAGGCCGCGTTAGCTTCCAGTAGCGAAGCCGATAAAAAGAGACTTGTAGATCAATTCTATAATTCCGTGAATGAATCGAATCCCGTAAGTCGAGCTTCAAGTAGTTCTGAGTTGGCGCAGCATTTCAAGAGTACTTCCACCAACTTGCAATCGCCTACAGCTGAAAAAGCGTTGAAATGGATAGAGAACTCCAGTTCAAATGAAAGTGACCAGAAACCATTCAAAATACGAACCACTCCCAAAATCATTAACTATACAGAAGAGAAGTTTAATAGCATAATCAACAATGGAGGGTTCACATACACTTCTAACAGTTCAAAGTTGATAGAGGACCAAGAGCTTACAAATTACTTATTAAACATTGACACAATTCTAGAGGACCCCAATAAAGAGAACGACAACAATGGAAAAAGCAAGCGGCACGACCACCATAAACAGAACAAGGATCTGTTGGAACCATTGGCTACGATAATGAAGTCACTTTCTCTGACATTAGTAGAAAAATCGAAGTTAAACTTAATTGACGATGACGACGATCACATTGAATCGTTGGCACAATTAAACGGGTTGAGCAAGTATTTGCTGGACTTGCACAACAGTACGAACGAGTTGCTCCAAAGGTTGATATTGAACCGAGAGGAAATCAAGTCCAATTATAGAAGTGAAATCAAGGATAGTTTGAACCGACTCAGTGATCTTTCAGCAGAGCTTAACAACCTAGAGATAAAGCTTTCAGTGATCAAGAATAAAATAAATGACAGTAAAACTGTGATGTCGAGAGAAATGGCAGATAAAATAGAGTTGTTGGAGTATGTTAATGACCGATTCAAGGACTACTCCACACAAAAGAGAAACATGCGTTTCAAGCAGTACAATATTGCATTAGCTGTCTTAGTGGTGGTGGTAAGTATATACATTGGATATAGATAGCAGTTATGAGAAATGAATACAAAAGGGTTACTTAGATATGCCGACGGTCGAGACTAAAATGTACCATTTTGTATTGCTATAGAGATCAAATACGAAGAGAACGGATGTCATCAGAACAAGTCTGCCAAATCGGACATAAATCGAGAATTTGCTGGCTTGCGATCGGATATAGCAAAGCATTCTGAACTTGTAGAAAACAAAGCCATCGTTGATTCACACATTCAAGTTTCGTATTATAAGCTTCACTAGCAGTTGAGGGAAGCGCAAATACACTTCCGACATTGCTTAATATGGCTGATTTTATTTGCAAAGCTTTGACCAGACCAGCCCAATACGTAAACGAATATACAAGGAAGAAATTATATTGATAATTAGAGCCAAAGTTTACGAGAAAATTCACAAAGCCCTAATGCCAAGGTCGGTAGTGTGCATTCGCTGCATGAATAGATCGTACATTTTCACTAATAGAAAAAAAACCGCAGAAATATGCAAGTGGTCGAAATTTTAGTTAGAGGTGAGGGCGGGCTTTTTTCCAGTAGGGGGCACTGCGAAGGCTTCGAATCACATGTGCTCAAACTTACAGATATTGGTCGTTAGTCTAGAAGGATCGATCTGGCTGATCATCTCCTCAGATGAGATTTCAACTTTACTCCTAGGCTCGCTAATTGCGGCCGCCTCATCAAATTTGGCCAGAAGGATGCTTACTGACATATATATCTGCAGGATCACATCACTCTGGTAATGATATGCAAGTTTAGAGAATCGAAGTTCGGCAACGAAGTGTTAAGAAAAGGACGTAACGGATCCCCCACGTTTATGCTTACACCATTCGCTATTTGCGCTTGAGGCAGTGTTGCCCCCACGGAAAGGCGTTTTATCCTCCCAGGGTACCCCAAAACTAGGCGAAAGAACTGCCAGTGCCATGGTTGGAGAGTGTCTACCCTAGTACTTAAGTCATGTCACGTGAGTGTTGCTTAGACTTTCCTACGACGGAAAATTTACCATATAATATTGGTGTCGCCAGGCTGTCTGCAGGTGCCTTGAATTATTAGTTCAGGCACCATACTAACGAAGCTGGCCATCAGTATAGTTCAAAAGCCGGCCTACGCGATGAGGAGTAGTTCTGCTCAGTTAATATGCCCAACATGGAGTGAAAGAGGAGCTCGCGGCTGGAATCATTCTCGCACGACTGAATAATTACGTGCCTTTTTGACTTGCATCTTCTCCCCATCTCCTCTCTCCAACCTTGGTTACCGGCGGCACTGCACAGTGCAAAAAAAGAAATTCACGCCAAAGATCAAGTTTAACTAGAATTGTCAATTAAACAGTGAACCTATTTACAATCTCTATCTAGGAATATTATTCTTTTTGATATTGTTTTCTTCTCGTTACCACATCTGAGGTGTACTTGTTGCAACAGTACCAATTCCTGCTACCTGTTCGCACTCTCAACCCTCAAACGAGTGTACTACTGATCTTCGCTGGCTGTTGCCCGAACTTTCCTATCTGAAGATAACAGTTGCCAACAAGCCCACTACACAGTATTGATTTTTGCTATACTTTGGTGCTTTAACGAAAGATACAGAGCTATAGGGCCACAAACAGTTTATACCTAGACCGTGCTACTGATCATAGTTCATTGTTTAGTGTACTCTGGTATTCAATAGAGACTTGCTGTGATTCATATTACAACTCACATTCTCTCATATTTCCACTTCCATTGTTTGCTCAACAGAAAATCTTGCCATACATAGTAATCTTAAGCCCACATCACTATCATGGCTGAGATCTTGTCCTTAGTTCCAGATACTCCTGGAGCTCGTGCCTTCAACCTCCACCACAGATCGTTCAAGTACTACCAGAACTTCCGCGATATAGTTGCCTATTTGTTTTCCAAGGGAAACAATGAGGCAGACACAAACTACCCCATAGTTGTTGTTGTAGATGAAACCGAAGGCGGAACTTCTACAGCCACTTCATTGCATGAGTTGTCTTTTTCAGACAAGAAGTTGGTGCTCAAGTATTTCTTCATCCACCAGAATATAATCATAGTGCTGCCCCGAGATCTCAATCCTGACTATATCAACAACAAGATTACTCAAGTGACGAATTTGATCACGAACCGTATCTCTCGTGTAGAGACATGGACGGGAACAGGCACAAACTCAATCAACGACTTCTACTCGCAAGAGGAAGACTTGGAGCTCGGGGAAGTCATTTCCACCATGTCGTTTCTCTTGAGCAATAACACGAACAAATCGTCGCAAACCACCGAGCATATCATCTACCTCAAAGACTTGATCATTGCAGATATCGATTTCAAGAGTTTGCTTTCGAACCATACGCCTGAGCATTTGGCCCGTTTATGCCATGCTGTTGGCCACTGGGCATTCCCGGCACACGAGTTATCAAACGACGACTTGGTATACTGTGTTTTCTTGATGTTCAAATATGCCTTGAAGCAAGTGAAAAAGAATCACAGCGGAAGCTTGTTGCATATACCTACATCTAACGAATTGTTGGCATTTGTCTTCATGGTAAGAGACACTTACAAGAATGGCAACCCGTTCCACAACTTTCGTCATGCTGTTGATGTATTACAGGCATGTTTCCACTTTTTGATCAGATTGGACTGTTTGCCTGTCTTCAAGCAGTTGAAGAACGACCCTAAGTCCGACGAGCTTGCATTTCTCCAAACCAAGTTGGCGGACACAGAGGATCAGGAGTTGGTTCCCATAATCGGACAGCCTGATTATTTTGCATATGTTCTGACGTCAAAGACAACTTCACCCAACCCAACTTTAAAAGCGGTATTTCAGGACCACACGTCAAACTCGAGTTCTCCAGCTCACTCTCCCAACCACTTAAACCATTTGCAGACTCTTGGTTTGTTGGTGGCCGCATTAGGTCATGATGTTGGTCATCCAGGTGTCACCAATGCATTCATGATCAAGAATTTTGCACCTACATCAATCTTGTTCAATGACAGGTCGGTTTTGGAGCTGTTCCATTCGTCTGTCTTCATCAACAAGATCTTAGCCGTCAACTGGCCCTCGTTGTTGACTGTGTTCACCGAATCTGGAGAGTCAGTTTCTGGTTTGTCGCTCCGAGAAATCATCATATCAAGCATATTGGCAACAGACATGGCTGAGCACTTCGAATATATCGATAGGTTAAAGAACTTGAAGTCACATGATTTCATCAAGCACAACAACCGGGTCAAATTGATCTCGTCGCTTTTGATCAAGTGTGCTGATATCTCGAATGTCACTCGTCCGTTGAGAGTGTCTTCTCAATGGGCCATGGTTTTAGGTAGAGAATTCGACGAAGTGGCCATGCTTGAAAAGAAGATTACCCTGGAAGACCACCTTGGAGACTTAGACACTGCTAAGGACTTGACCTACACCAAGGTGCCGTTGAGCTTGAACGAGATCTTGAAGTCTACACCAAACTTGCATAAGGGCCAGATCTTTTTCATCAATACTTTTGCAGAGAATTTGTTCAGCAACATCGCCGAGTTGTTGCCGGAGTTAAAATACACCTGCGATATCATCCGCGAGAATAAGGAATTTTGGGTCAACCGGGATAAGGCATAGTTAGCTAATGTACTATAGATGGATATACAACAATAATATGATATAGGTTATGTCAAGGTAGAAGTATTTGTAGAATTACGATTACAAGCGTAGATCAATTGATTGGGCACAATCTAGAACAAATAGCGACTTCTAATCTTTGGCGAAGAAAGAAGGACACCAATCCTTAAATTACTGAAATTTAGGCACTTACAAAATCTTTTATAAAATTATAGGATAATTACAATTAGAAAACGGTAGATTATGATGGACTATACATTAGTGAGATTGAAATGAAAAATAATATGTAGACTCTAATTACTCCAGTATTAGTGAAATAGTGTTGGACTCCACTAACAATCTCGAGTTTGACAGGTAGACACGTGACACATGTGACCTGATGTCTCATGCCGGATGTTCATCTCAGAATATTTTTCCCAGCCATTAGAAGTCCACCGTTTCATATTTTCCGGCTTGAACACATCTCCAGAAGTATTTGACTTGCCAATTGTAGTGAGAATTGTGGGAAGCTTCTCTCCGCAATTGAAATCACGCTCAGTACAACATTATCGACAGACTGCTTTTCTAGCTGCACGTGTTTGCTATACCATTGTCTGAAGAGATTTTGTCTGCTCGCAGTCTGGCCATTTGAAATATTCTGTGTTTTTACAGAACATCTTTAGCATTTTTTCCGAAAGGTGCTTTGACTTTTTTCACCCAATTCCTGGAGCCCAAAACTGCTACGGGACTACGATATTGTTCACAAGTTATATATCGCTAAATAATTTGTGTGAAGCGTCATATTGAAGATTTTTCTCAACTTGTTGCTTCTTATTTTGTCAGATATTACTTCTTAGATCTCGGAATCTGCTGGTACTGATATTCCATAGAATTGTACGAATACAACATTTCGTGCCATCACATACAATTAAACAAGTTCTTGACAAGAAGTGAATCCCATTATTCAAAACTTTTGAAGAATTTTGACTTTTCGTGAAGACATCGCCATTTTTCTGTTTATCCGTCTAGTTTTGAGTTCATCTGTTCATCTTAATTACCATCCATATTTCTGAATTATGGAATCAAACGAATCTCCGAACCCATACATGTCTCGACCAATCATATTATCGCCTCCTCCTTTGGAGCAACATAAGTTTGCTAATTTCCAGTCGTCTAGTGCTTCAACCGCTGCGTCTACTACTCCTTCTGGAAGTGCCGGATCCACTCAACAGCTCCCTGTTGGCCACGCTGAAAGGCAGCAAAGTGTTGGTTATAACTTGCAGCACGAGTTTGAGACTTTGACAGTCGACTTGGACTTAGACTTAAGAAACAACCGTGATTCTAATTCTATTACAAGTTCTTCTAGAAACAACACCACTGGCGGAAACCCATCCCCGGCTGCTGCTTCGTCAACTTCCTTGGGACATGGACACAGCTTGTTGGCTCCTGCAGCTTCTAAGCACGGATTCTCGTCAGAATTGCTTATGTCCAGTGGCAACAGCTCTGGTTTGAATCATCCTTTCAGGGAAAACGCCATTTCGCCTATCCCTGCTGTAGCTTCTGCCAACGCTGGAATCGCGTCCTTATTGGCTACAACCAGTTCAGGAAATACTACGAATAACGGCAACCTGCTTTTGCATCCACCACCTCTCGCATCTATACCCAATAGACCTCAGTCAGTGAACGATTTCTCAAACTTCTTCAATCGTCAGCAGCAGCTCGAACCACAAGCCCTGGCTCCCTTGACTTCCAACTTCTATCTGGAACTCATGACTTTCACAGGCTGGATTGAAAACTTGAATCCCCAGGACACTGTATCCATGATTGATTACTTGTGCTCCAACTTGCCATTGGATATCTTACTCACCTTCAAGTCCAAGTTGGACAACCACTTGACGTCTCATCCCTCGCAGCAAAAGGGCCAGACTGCCCCACCGTATGGCAATATCATGTCGCCGTATAGCTCTTATTCCCAGCTGGACTTGTATAATGACATGGATCAATTAAACTTGGGCAATGAGAAGACTCTTACCCAACCACAACCAACCCATCTCTACCAACCAAAGCCAAAACAAAATACTTATAGAACCGCAGCGCAGTATCTTGCTTTTGTAGAGCAAAAGAACCCAAGACCGAAATCTGCTGAACCCAGCCTCAATGTGAATGGAGCTAATCGTTTTTCAGCACATCAACAGTTTGAACGTGCCAAATCGCCTACTTCTCATTTATATGAAAAGACAAACTTTTTGCAATTAGCTGCCGGCAACTCTCTGCATAACACCCACTCTCAGCAACAGCAACAACCTCAGCAACAACCTCAACAGCAACAACAGCAACAGCAGCAACAAGGTTCTTCCCAAGATGATTCTTTAGAACTCAATGCTCATACTGCCTTGAAATTGGGTGCTTTGGCCACCATTAATTCTCGTGTTGCTTTAGACTCTAACAGAAAGCATGTCTACCATCAACATGCTGGAAATGTCAGCTACTACCAGACGAATGCTTCGCCTCATTACCCTGGACAGCAGATGAAGACGATGGCTCAGTCACTTTCTCATGAAGAACAGATCAACAGAACATTGAATTCGTCGTCGGTGCCTGTTTCCATCCATCGTAACAATGCCAATAGTTCCAAGTCGCCAAAGAGCAAAAAGAGCGAACAGAAGCAAGAGAATTTATCAGGAATAAACTCTGTCGTAACTGGCTCTACCAATATGAGTGTTTCATCTAGTCTTACCGGCTCGTCTAACTCGTCTATGCCTAGTGAAGTTGCCAACATCGAATTGTTGAACAACATCCCAGCGTGGTTGAAGTTATTGCGTTTGCACAAGTACACCGACTGTTTGAAAGATACACCATGGAAGGAGTTGATCGAGTTGGACAACGAACAGTTGGAACTAAAGGGTGTTGCAGCGTTGGGTGCGAGAAGAAAGTTGTTGAAGGCATTCGATGCCGTCAAGTTGACATTAGAAGAGTAAGCATATATAGTAGGAGCTATAATAGCCAAAATAGACATTTTACGTGTACTCCATGAGAAATGTATGTATGTGTATTAATGGTATAGAGTAGAGATGAGACATATAAAGAATGATATATGTATGAAAGACACAAGATGGAAGCTATTGAAAACCATTAGAACCATTAGAACCACTTGAGCTGATATGGCTGTCTAGAGATTTGTTCTTATGAATAGTATTAGTAGTTGATGTTACGAGCATTCACATGATGATACAGCACGAATTTGTCTTTTTAGCCTGCTTGTAGAACATTCTAGACGACGACGACAACGCCTCTGATTTGTCAACAAGCGAGTCCAACTTTTCGCCTCTCTGCAACACACTTTCGATAGTCTTGTGCAAGACGATCTTGGTTTCGTCCAATTCTTGTTGCACCTTCATGATAGAATCAGCTTGAGATGGATCCTGATACTTCTTCAAGTACTGTTCCAACTGGTCGTAGGCCAAGCTAGGACTGGTGGCTGAGATGTTGGCCCATTCTTGTTGTGGATGTAATGCCAAATACTCTTCCAAGATCTTGTTGATTAATGTGTATGCTGGTCTGACAGGGTACTCCTTGTCTGAGATGATAACACAGGCGATACCTTCTGATCTTGTGTATGTGTGTCCGATATAGTTGCCTTCTTCAATACTTTGTCTTTGGCCAGCCTGGGTTCTCTGGGAAACAGTTTCAGAGAAAAAGGTCATGAACTGGGACACTCCGGTTCTCTCAAAGAATGAGAACTGGGTGAGGTCTCTGGCAGAAGTCAACTCGAGCGCTTTCTCGCCGCTTGTTCTCAAGATACCGATGTAGTAGATCTTCATATTGCTTTATACTATTGTAGGGAGAATGAATTAAGTATATCGGAAATAACGAAAATAGTACACGACAGGCAAAAGGCACTGTTGCCCATTAAAAATAGGTTATCTTTTGTTCGATGATCAACAAAAATAAAGAGTGCGCACCTTCCTGCACGCCAAACCCAGCCGTCTCCGATTAATTGTTTGTTATTTACTGAGAGTTCCATACTGGAAAGGCTTGTGAAATATCAAATATACATTAGATCGGGGTTCCTGGCCATCTGCGCATACTTTAGCGACTTTACCGTGACGACTATTGCTTTCTTGCTGCGTGTATGCCAACAGTACATGTCATTAGAGTGAGTCAATTCCACACCTTCGTCACTGCCCAGTGCCATTCGTTTTCTGTCGTATATCCTACAACTTTTAGTTCTCTTCTGGAATAGGAGACTATCGTTGTAGCTAATTGCAACTGATCTGGTCCTCATTCACTTTAAATAGTAAGGTCCCTACAGATCGCCATTGTCGACAACAAATACGTTACACAGTTGCCAGCATCTACTATCAGTACAAGCCATTCCTGGATTTCTCGTCTAGGAAATCGTTAGATTACCTACATTCAACGGCATAGACCACCAAATAAGTCTACAACCAATAAATCTACTGCAAGCCTCGGATACTTCGGATATCTTGTTCAATAGACCCCATATCGCATCAACATCTCATTCATTACGTTTATAATTAGTATCCAAGTTGATTCCTATACATGAGTTCTTCCTCAGACGATTTGCTCAAGCAAACGACGCCTACTCTCAAGGTTGTGCTTCTAGGAGATCTGGGTGTAGGGAAAACATGTCTTCGATCACAGTTTGTACATCATGTTTTCACCAACGCGTACCGAGCGACCATCGGAGGAGACTACTTGACCACTACCGTCACCCTTCCACCAGAGACTCCAACTCCATCCAGTTACAGAATGGAACACGAGCTTGACGAGAGCAGATCCAGCGATGAACTTGCTAAAAAACGTACAAAAACGACTGCTCCCAGAGTCGTAAACCTCCAGATCTGGGATACGGCTGGACAAGAACGGTTCAATTCCATATCTAAAGCTTTCTATCGAGGTACAGATGTCGTAGTATTGGTTTATGACATCACTAACTACGAGTCAGTTCTCAGCATACGTGACTGGTTCAAGCGGTTTATGGAGTTTTGCTTTGTAGAAAAGCCAGGAGTCATTATCGTAGGAAACAAAGTCGACAAAGTCAATGAAAGATGTGTAGACTTGGAAGAGATTCAGGAAATCATCACAGCAAACACTGATGTGAGTGTAGGCGACTATGTTGAAGATTGGGAAACAGATTTGCGGGAAGTCACATCTAAAAGGCTCGACCAAGTGGAGGCTCTTTTCACTCAAGTAGCGAAGGTCGGTGTAGCAGTCACCGATGGCGGAGTCAAAAAGAGAAACCTCAAAGGTTTTGACAGAATCGACATAAACACCCTCAATACGCTCAACAACTCGAATACCACATCATCAAGGTGTTCATGTTAATGTTCATGCAAGATGTTCATGTACGATATTAATGAAAAACATGTTAAGCGAGATCATCTAAAACTTTTAATGAAACTAATGGCACATTTACACTTATCTGGTTCCAGATAATAGATAGTTTTTATAGACTAATTTCACGTTCAAAGGGAAAACATAATTATTTGACTATGTACAATAATAATATATAACTATGTTTGTTCGTATGTATATGTGATAACAAGAAGTGACTTTTTTGTTGTCTCTAGCACTCAGCCGCGAACGGGTCTACAGTTATGCAAGTTTTACTTCGTAGAACTAATTTCAGCAGAAGCCTCTGAAGATTCAACTGGAGTAGAGTCGGTCTCTGATTGCTCTTTAGATGGCAACTCGCTGGTTTCTTCGCTGTCTTCGTACAACTCTTCCTTGTAGTGTTCTGGGTACTTCTTGAAGCAGGATCTCATGGCCTCGAACTTCTTGATGCAGTCGATACCCTTTGGTTCGGTTTCGGAGTACACGAAGCAGGCAAAGGCTTCCTTAAATTCTTCTCCACAAGGACCATGGGCCATGCCTCCCAAACAGGGACAATCCCAGTTGATTTCTCCGGTTTCGGGATTGTATGCGGCACCTTCATAGGACTCTTGACCGTCAGCTTCTTCGGCTCCAGCATCTTCAGAAACACGTTCAACAACAGTTTCAGTCACTTCTTCTGGAGTAACTTCAATATCTACAACTTCCTCGATGACTTTGCCTTCATCTTCGGAAACAATGTCAACAATAACACTCTTTTCTTGAGCTAACTTTTCGGCATCAACATCATTGTTGATTCTGTTATCATTAAGCATGGAGAAGGCAATCACAGCTGGAACCAAACCTGCGGCAAACACCATTCTCGAGGAAAATGGCCTGGCTATTCTGACCGGCTTCACCGAGTACATTCTTTGCGAGAGTCTCATGGAGCTCTGGCGTAAAGCCGACGATCTGGCAATAAATCTATACATTCTCGGTTTATCTTATTTTTGGAAAGAACCTATAATTCAAGGAAAACGGTATGGATATTGAAATTTTTCAGCTACTGAATTGAACTTGATCTTCGGCCGATTTCTGGAAAATGCTCTCGATGACAAACTACTGTGCTTTGTGTGCAGGAGAGCGGTTTTAATGGTATGGGGTTTGTATGAAGATAGTATCCGATGTGTCAGACGGAAACAAACTACTGGCTGTTGAAGGTAAGTCTACTTCGAAGTTTTGCTGTTCTGAAAACTTATTGATTGGTTTCTGGTAACGGCAGCATTTTTGTTATTTTTGTTATTTTCTCTTATACCAATATCTCTGAGCGGTGCTTCCCTTCTTAACTGTGCGCTCTTGCTACCCTCAGTGAAGTTCTCTCACTATTGTGATTCACTGAATGAAATTGTCTATGGAAACAACGTAGCAGGTGCTACAGACTAGACCATATGTACATTTATTGTTCTTGATATATACAAACTTACTTCTCCGCTCTACTTGCTGTTTTGTCTGATGTCCTTGGACAAGTCAATTGTCTCTTCCTGTTCCACCTTGGGCTGGCCTACATAGGCACTAGCGTATCCTATAGAAGCAAAGACCACTAAGATGGAAAACATTCCAAATCTTCTGATATATTTCAAGACAATCTCAGATTCTTTCGTATCCTCTGTTCCTATCCTGTGTAGCAACTTCTTTGTTTGGCCAAGATTACTCTTCACCTTTCCTACTATCGAATCCTGCGACTCTGATTTTTCACTTTCAGAGTTCGAACTCTGAGGATTGGAACTGTTCGAATAGTTCTGTAAGGCACGGCTGCCGTTTCTTAGTGGCAATTGACTGGCTCTGCGTAAGGATGCTCTGGCCAACATGGTCTATGTGAACTTTTCTATAAAGTTTATACCAAACTTTGTCTTCTCTGATGTTAGATGTTTTTATTTGCCCATTTCTAGTCACTGCACTTTTCCTGTGTCTCGAGATTTTGCACCTTCAATTTCTACAATTACTAACTTCGCAGCCATTATTCGTCTCCAAATTATATATTATCATTCTATAAATACAGTAGTAAGTCGTCAAGCGAAATAGGATCATATTCCATAGCTTCGCCACTTTGTGCAATCCAAAGCACATCCTGATCGGCATAGCAGAAGAGCTTTGTACCTCTCGAACTCTTTATAGTGTATAGTGGATACCCTAATGTCGGATGTACTCTGTTCTTTTCGGAGCCAAAAAGTAATCCCTTCTGTAAGCAGTAATCTGCCACGACATCTTTGAATGATGTCATTAGTCGGTAAGCGGGAATACCATGAACAGAGCGATGCTCTTCCTTTTCGTTCGAAGTGCTATTTTGGATCAACTTCAAAACTTCAGACTTTTCTGGGTGTGCATTTCCATTAATATTTGGAAGTTTATTTGCAACGTCCCTCCCATTCTCAATAATATTCAATACAAGATCTAGGTACCATTTAATCACATCAAGTATTCTTTCCAGATACGAGTTCTTTGTTTCTTGAAAATACTTAAACCACTCTCTGTAACTTTCTGCGACTCTCGATGGATTTTCCTCAATCATACTTAAGAGTGATTCAATCCAATTGTTGCCCCAGGTGAACTGAAGTAATATGACAGAATCATTTTCTTCTATCAAAGAAAGCAATTCAAATGCTAATAATAATTTTACTCGAAGATCCGAGCGAATGTTAAAAGGAAACTGTAGTCCACATGTCAAGGCTTCCAAAAGTTCTGTTCCATTGGATGCAGCAAAATCTAATTGTGGGTATTCCTTGAAAAGAGGAATCCATACTTTGGTAAATTTGTTGATTTCTTCTATCCAAGCAATTTCTTCAATCAGAGTTGCTTTGCAAATGTTTTGCCAAATAGATTTGGGATTGTTATAGTTTATGAAGTCCAAATATTTTTGATTTACATTTTGTAAAATCTCTTCAAATAAAGAAATATCACCGTCAACTACTCCGGCAAGATAATCAATAAGAAAGGTCGGAGACGAATCTTTAGGATCAAGCGGGTTCCATTGATCTATTGATTCAGATATGAAGGGAATTACTAGTTCCAGCATGAGCTTTTCTTGAATGCAAAATTGTGGGTTTATGATAATCGGTGACTCAAGCCAGAATTGCAAATAGTTCAATATTTGAATACTCCTTTCTTCTGCAGGTATCGTCAGGGAAATAGTCTTCGATATTTGATTTGCAATTTGGGGATAGATCAAGGAATCAAAAAACGACAATTCTGACAGTGCACTTTTTTCTACTTCTCTATAGATGATCGACCATTCGGCTAATGTATTGAAGCTCGAACTTTTCTCATCAATGTTTCCATCATTGAAGAGTAATGGTATAGCCACAGCAACTATGCTCCCACACAATGAACTAATGTTGGGATATGATTTCAGTGGTGTTTCCAATATTGAACGAAGTAGTATATCCACTTCTTTAATTATTGCGATGGAATCTTTCGTGTTCTGTAGAATCGGTAATGTTTCTTCAATTTTCTCTAACGTGACGACAGTGGAAGAAAGTTCTGATTCAAGGGTATTTGACTTGAGATTTATATCCTTTAACTGATATGTTATGAACTTTTCTTGTTGATCAAGCGAATTGAGTTCTTCTGATATTCTGCTGAGTTGATTGTATGCCTCTTTAACTTGATCGTATAGATCCTCTGAGTACTGATTTTGAGAGTACTGATCAGACAATTCGATGTACTTTTTGGGAACAGTCATATTTTTCAATTCCAACTCTTCTACAATACTGTATAAGTTAATCGATTCTCTCTTTTGTAATGATGTCAGTTCATCGTCACTGCTTTCGATATCCATATCGACATCATCGTTCCCCTTCTTTCGATTTGAATCCTTTCTTTCTCGTATACCACCTACACCCAATCCCTTTGGCCGCAACATAGTCTCTATTGGATTAACAATACCTTCTTCATTAGCTCCGAGACCCTTGCCTACTTGATATCCCATTTTAACCAAGAGTTGTGCACCTATTCCATACTTCTGAAAATTGGAATTCACTGCCGTCGGTGGGTTGAGCCAAGCGGCATTCTTGTTAAATGATTCTGTAGGTGACGCAAACTTTGACTTCAGGTCTCTCTCATTGTTATGTACAACTACATCTTCCTCCATCTCCTCTTCATAATCTGAATATCCATCTCTAACTGCTGCTGCCATCATACTGAAGGGTTTACTACCCACATTATTATTAGTCGTATCATTATTGGAATTATTATTACTTGCTTTGGTAAATGCGAGTCCCAGAAACGACATACAATTTCCTGTCGACGTAAAACTCTTCTAGAAGTAGCTACAGTGCATAATCTAATTGGTAAATAGTTCAAATGTATACCATATATGATATCTAAATTTGTTGGAAATTCAATCCAAATGTCGTATAATGTCGCTGTGGTACGACATTGATCCTACATTATATTCCATCAACTTCAAGAATGTTTAACGAAGTTGAAGGCTTAGCCATATGATGTAACTGCGATGGTTGGTCCTACTTGGTATGGGTCTAGATGTACATTTCCCGACCAAGTTGATCCCATTTTGGGCAGTTGGAATCTCGTGAAAATTTTTCACATTCTCGCCTCGAGAATTTGTCTATATATTTAGCTAACAGAATTTCCTAAGGAACCTAGAAGCCTCCTAGGAAGTGAGTCAAATCTGAGCTTTCATAGCAAGCTGTTAATGCAAGGGATTTCAGTAGAAACAACTTCGACGTAGCCAGCTTAAATATTAAGCCTAAAAGACTTAAGGATTCAATATACAGTATCGAGATCCGAACAAAATTTTATATATTTATCACGTGACGTATAGCCAGTGTTAACGACGTTTCCAATCTTTCTCTCTATTGCATCGTATATTTTAGTATCTTCTTTCTCGGTTGAGCTCTTCCATTTTGCGTAGCAACTCTAATAATTCTTTTTCTTGTGTAATGTGACGTTCAGCATCGGCACCTTCTTTTTGTACATCTTCTAATCCCTCTGTAACCACTTGCGTTATCACTGGTTGGTTATACTCTCCAGGCAATCTAAACTCCTTCGGTATGAAATCTCCATATTTTGTCAACCATGCTCTTCTTCTCTCCTTTTCCTCGATTTGCATTTTGTAGAGCTCATCATTTAGGAAATTTGTAAGCTTTGAAAGAAACTTTCGGGGATAACTGAATTGCTCATGATGAAGTTCTCGTAAGTACTGTGACTTGAATACATTCAAAAATTGAGTATAGTGGTACACCAATTGATTCACAGTATCAGTGAATTTTTCTATAGGAGTCTGCTCGGGTCCTCCCGGGTCTTCTATTGGCGACTTCATCAAGATTTCCTCGCATACCGTGAATAAAACCATGATTTCAGGAATGTTCTTCAGCTTAAAACTTCTATAAAAGCTGAGTTGATCCTTCATGGTAGCAATCACCACTTCTATGCTTGGGGAATGGGCATTTATGAACTTCTGGGCTCGGGCTTCGTTGTTCACTATGATGTCATAGACAGTGTGAAGTTCTTTCAATACGTCTGGTAACTCTTGGGCATCATTCTTTAAGATCTCCAAGTTTACCTGTTGAGAACCTCCAGAATATAAAATTTGAACTCCCTGAGTACACTGGTCGTAGTGGTTAGTAAGCATCTCTAGAATTGAGACGAGTTCGTTTTCAAGAGCTGCATTCTCTTTTAATAGAGTTGCCACCACATTACTTGAATCGAGGGGTGCTATATTCGATGTGATTGCCTTTAGCTTGAGCTGCAATGGAGTTATTTCTTCGTATAATTTTACAGTTTTATTGAACTTTTTAGAGCCAATTTCATGAAATGGAGATAAGATCACATCCTGGAGTTTATTGTTGAGAAGTTGTCGTATCTTTTCGTGGTTATTCGTGTAAATTTGTATATTTCTTCTCAAGAGGTTGATGGAGTCAGTAGATATAAAGTCTGCAAGGGTTCTATTTTCAGCTTCGTCTTTCTCAAAGATCTCTTTGCCGTCTTCTCCATTGACTTCTATTAAGAAAGATGGTACAATAGTCGCCAGAAGATGTCCTACTATATCATCTAGATTATTCAATGCAGGTTGTAGGAGAGTACTCTGTTGTTTCTCTAAAGTGTTCAATAGTTGGTCTCTGATAGATCTTCTCAATGACTCCAGAATCTTCGCTAATAGTTCATGCTGTGTCTTGAGCGATTCATATAACACATTGGCTTCTTCTAGTAGATCTGGTAGGTGTGAAGTGAGCTGATAACTAGTGGCATGCAACAGAGTCTGAGCATTGGTACACAAAGTTTGCGCTTTCTCAAGGGTCGATTGCGCCTGTTTCGCCCACGCAGTCACCGTGGCTCTATCTACGGTTGCGTGCATATCATCATCTATGTGTAGATTGAAGCAATGGATAGTGAACAAAAGTAGGATATGATAAAGACAAGTAGATTACGTTATCTGAAGATAGGCTTTGTGTCAGGTGACCCAGTGCGATTGAAACCAGATATATGCAGTCCTGAAGCTAGATATGTATATATAACTATTTCCCTTGGATACACTATTGTCACTTCAAATATAAAGAGAAGTTGAAAAGTAAGTCAAATAGGTTATAGATAGCCTTTCTCTAGAACTTTCGAATCTCTACGATTCATCGTAGTTAAAGATTTAGCAATGGTAATCATTTTTATGATCCTGTATAATTCGAAGCTCATGTCACGTGCGGTATCTAGAACTAAATTTCAACCTTGAAAAATCGAGTTCAACAACCTTACAGCAAGACAATAGATAGTGTATCCGTCAGTTCCGTTCGTTATAAGCATCCTTCAGGTCTCAACATGAGTTCTGTAGTTTCTGCCAGTATATTGCATCGTGCTACAACGCATAAGGAGCCAATCAAGTTTTTCAAGATAGAGGGATCTGATTCTCAATCTACTGAATCCATCAAAGATGCTACTCATGTCCAATTTGGTAATAACGAAGAAAACATCTACGACTTGAATTCCATCACCAACTTTTACAATGAAGACAAGCCACAAAACTTGCGTGCTGTCATATTCTGTTGGCTACACGACAAATCGTCCATTGTCGACTATAAGAACGAATGTTCTGAACTAGGTATAGCTGACTTCAAGTTCTTGGTCAAAACCGAGTTGACCACCTGGTTGAACGGAAATTCGGATTCATGTACATTTGTCAAAGACGAGAAGGTCGGCGAAGTTGCTGTGGATAGTAGTTCCAAGAGCAAATTGATTACGCCATCTACAGCCACCGACGCTACTACAACTGATAAGAAGCACAAGTTAGAAGATCCTCAGATAGAAAGAATCTCCCAATTTGAGAGAGATTCTATAGACCATAATGCCGCATTGAGAGGTTCTAAAAACGTTGAGTTTGGTCAACTAGTTTCTGATGCAAAGAGGTTGATACAACAATTGAAGCGCTCCAAACCAAACGGTGCCGCTGCTTCTAGAGATCTGGGACCGAAGAAAAAGCCCCTCATCATTGTATCTCCTGCCTCCACTGCATTATTGTCTTTGTCTAACGTTAAGCAATTCCTTGAAGAAGGTAAATTCACAGAGCCAAACCCTACAAACAGACCATCGGGTGGTTTGGTGACTATAAATCACCCATCAGAAAGATTGATTCCTGTCGCCCACCAGATCATGGTCGTCGACAACGTAGATATGTTTACCAAACCCGAGTACTGGGACAACGTAGTTGCAATTTTCACAACCGGACAATCATGGCAGTTTGCCAAATACAAATACTCACAGCCAGAGACGTTGTTCCAAAGGTACGCTGGTTTCTTCTTGAGTTACCTGGGAGACCCTACACCTCCACAGATTAAAGACTGGAACGTCTCTGAAATAAAAGTAGACAGAGGCGATAAAAGATTCAGAGATAAGATGATAGTGAAGGATTTCTGGGCTGAAATCGAAAAGATCCTCTTAGCCAAGGGCTACGGAAAGCAATAGATGTACAAATATAAACAGTATTTCTGTCGCTCAGTTTTCGCAACTTGTAATAATATGCTTCTATAATAAGATATGCAAATGTAGTATGTACAAAGTGAATAGAACTGTTCTACAGGAAGTTCTACTGGAAAGACTTTTCCAATTCCACGAATTTTTCGTATATCTCTTCGGGCTTGAGGTTCACAATCTGTCTGCTGTCTCTCGTTCTAATGGCTACCGTTCCGTTTTTAATGTCCTTATCGCCAATCATAATTATATAGGAGTAGCCTTTTTGAACAGCATCCTTGATTCTGGAGCCTACAGTCTCAGCTCTCCTGTCTACATCAACATAGAAATTGTAACCTGTAATAGGCGAGATGTCATTGACGGAGTTGATGATGTCGCCAGATAGCATCTTATGCAACTTTTCCGCTGCTTCAACATGGCTAGCATTTACAGGTACAATCACTGCTTGTCTTGGATTAATCCAAAATGGCCACTTTCCTTGATAATGATCTAAAAGAATAGCAAAGAATCTTTCCAAAGATCCAAAAACAGCTCTGTGTACCATGATTGGTTGGTTATCACGAGTCCCATCCTCAGCCACATATTTGAGGTCAAATCTGGCAGGAAGTTGGAAATCTAATTGGATAGTACCAACTTGATGCTTCTTGTTGAAAGCATCAGTTAACAAAACATCAATTTTTGGTCCATAGAAGGCTCCACCCCCTTCGTTAATCTGCCAGTTTCCTTGGCCAGCAGCGGTATCCAACACATTCTTAAGCTGTTCCTCTGCCATGTTCCAAGTTTCTATATCACCCATGAACTTTTCCTCTGGCCTTGTAGATAAGAAGTATTCGATGTCCTTTTCACCTATTCCGAAAACTTTGTATGTACCCTTGATCAAATTAATGGTGTTGTGGATCTCTTGGTTGATTTGTCCCATCTCACAAAAGATATGACCATCGTCTTGGTGGAAACGGCGAACTCTTGTAAGTCCTGAAAGAGCTCCGCTGGCTTCATTTCTGTGTAATGACGAAAAGTCAGACAACCTGATAGGCAATTCGTTGTAGGACCTGTCAAACTTGCTGAATATAAGACAATGGCCAGGACAGTTCATTGGTTTAAGTCCATATTCGTGTAACCCTTCGCTCTTGTCGTGGGAATACTGTTCATTATGGATGTCGTGTTCTTTAGAAACGTCATTTCCAACTACTTTGAACATGTCGTCTTTGTAGTTCTGCCAATGTCCCGAAGTTTCCCATAGTTTAGACTTGTAGATTAAAGGTGTGATGACCTCCTGGAACCCATACTTCGTTTGCTGGTTTTTCATGAATTGAACCAACTTGTTGAATATTCTAGTTCCATGAGGCAAGAAAAATATAGAACCTGGAGTAAGAGGGTCTGTTGTGTAGAGAAGCTGTTTATTGGAAATCGTTTGGTTGTTCTGGGTAGACGATTCTGCTTCTTGATGGCTAGTTGAATAGTAGCGAACTTGATGAGTCCATCGCACAAGCAGAGGTATTGTTTTTACTGCATTGCAAGTTTGCAGAAGCAGTAATCTCATTGGACAAATAGTTATAGCCTAGTCTATAATGTTAAGAATGGGTGGATCTGAAAAATATAATTTAAGGCTGGATGAAAAATCTTAGTAGTGCGACTGAAATAGAGCAGTACAACTAGATCTTGGATTTGTTCATGATACAATAAATGAAGAAAGATAAAGCTATAAGTGCAAGCAGTATAGAAATTAAGCTATCTATTCTAATTTCGATTTTCTACGCTGTCATTTTCCTCTTGTCATGTTATTCGTAAATAGTAAAGTTCTTCAACTTGTGAAAGTGAACCTACAATAATACTTGCTATTATATTATGGATTTGCCCATTATGCCTCCAGTCTTACGTCCGGAGTTGCTGATGCACTAATCGGTACACTTTCCATCTCTTCTTTGACACTATTTATTGGGTGACTACCCTTTTCCTG
Source organism: Scheffersomyces stipitis CBS 6054 (assembly GCF_000209165.1). Taxonomy (NCBI): domain Eukaryota; kingdom Fungi; phylum Ascomycota; class Pichiomycetes; order Serinales; family Debaryomycetaceae; genus Scheffersomyces; species Scheffersomyces stipitis. The sequence continues at coordinate 378,293 of NC_009046.1, forward strand.
TTCGTGTCTCCATGATATGTATTCAACTTTGAAGCCTGAGAATGTCTTGAACTCTCTAGGTTTCTTGATCCATTTCCTACATGGCTTGCCAGACTTGTCCAATGAGTATGAGTTGTTGATACTATTCACTACCAATCCTGAAGTTGACGACTCTTTCATTCCGGAATTGATCTTAGGATTGCCTGAAGAGGAGGCATTATTGGCAGAAGTGCCGTTTTCGGGAGCTGGTGACGATACTTTGGATCCAGCAGCAGATGCGATACTACTGGAAGCAGCTTTTCTTTCTTCAGCAGCAATCTTCTTAAGTCGAGATTTGGATATTGGCGGGAGAAACTCTGGAAGTGTCTTGAGGAACTTCTGTGACATGTTTATCTTGACCCAATACCGTTTTGGAGGAGCCATTATGAAATGATGAATAGTTATGTAGCTGTAATGAAAGAGATTTAGATAATGAAGGGAACAGAAGATATTTTCCAGATATTTGTGGGATATATTAACAACGTTTACTATGATAGACCAATATATAGTGATATATCTATAAGATTTTAAGAACAGACAGAAAATAGTTAGAATAGTGAACTCTTCGTTGGTTGTTGTGCAGGTAAAATTACCTCAAATATATCGTAGCCTCAATTCTAAAGTCATTGTGGAGTTACTTTAGTCCCAAGCAAAGGATAGCGACTAGAATATATAGCCCGCCCTAATTGCAAAACAACATTGTCTGCAAGTTGTGATAAGTGGGACTTTGCTACAATCTTGTAACAATTTTATTGGCATAGCTGTTTTTACAATTTTTCACAACCACCTGAACTTGCAATATCAAATCAATGGAACAGCCTCCACAAAGAGAACGTTTACCTTCTCGGCTTGATATCCTTTCCAATGGTCATAAGCTTGATGTGCGTGCCCACCAAAGGACCTACGAAGGAGCTTACACCCGCTCTGCAATTGGGTGTTTGTCATTTTCCATTCTCATTATAAAGCTTTTCTCTAAGGAATTCTTGCCAATAGGAACTATATACACAGTTTATGGTTCTCTTCTTTACTTCATTGGAGTCTACAAAGCTTCTTCGGTCGATACATACTATAATCCTGACAAGGACATGGTTATGTTCAAGACCAGTGGAGACTCTGTACTTCTATTATCGGTAATTAGTCTAGTAAGTTATGTTGCCTTGCTAGTGCTAATCTTACGGATGTGATAAATTATGAATAATATTTCCCACCTTCTTATATATTGTGTTGCCACTGGTGGCCGCTGTGAACCTGGGTGGTTCACATTTTAGTTCTTTTAGCTATATATTATTTACAGTAGTTTTTATTTCGTGTCATTCATGTAAGTGCTCCCAAGCCAAAGACGATGACTTGGAATATGAGCTGGATAGACCAAAAACCAACCTTCTTCATTCTCACATATCTGGCCTCTTCATCTGCGACATAATCAACAAAGTTGTCATACACCTCTTCCGAAATATCATCCATCAATAACGAGTCATAGATGGTCCACGATCCACTGAAATCTTCGATGTTCTTGACAATGCGATTATGGATCTTGATAAACGTATTCTTGGAGTTGATGTATGCCACAATAGGTCTGATCAAGGCATAGTTGATATACGTGAGCTCAGGAGTCTGGAATGGAACACTTGCCCTTACGTTATGCAAGCGAATAGTCAAGTCTAGCACGAAATATTTCAGAATGTCATTAATGTCGTTCCTGGTCAACCTCATGTGCTGATCAGGATGTTTTGGAGGTTTGGTTACTTCTGGATTCTTATATCTGTTTGCCTCCTTTTTGATGGACTCAGCAATGACAGAAACAAGTTCAGTCATGTTCAAGTCTTCATTCTCTTGAGGAACCATCACATCTCCTATCATATCCACTCTTCCACTTGATATCCAGCCAAAAGGACCCTCCAAGCCTGTGTTTAGATGGTCGATATTCAAGTTATCTACTCTCATTCTCGTCACCCTCTTCCAGCTTTGTGGAGTCGTCTCGCCATCTTCACTAAAGTCATTAAGTCTTTGCTTCTTATGTATCGTGAATAGGGAATTGTCATATGCTCCACTCATAATATTGGCATTCAAGAAATCGTAGAATAACCAATGCTTTCTCAAGCGCGATAATTCACAGTTGTAGATGGCTACTTCAAATGGTCGGAATCCATTGGGTTGCATCAACGTGAATAAAACGTCTTCCATTTTGAAGTCTTCAAACTCAAAATCTCCTGGTTGATACTTGTTCAAGTAGTTGGTGGCATCATCATCAGGATCCCAATGCACATGAGTTCTATCAACTACACCCCTAACCCCTTTCATTTCCATGTTGTCTACAATTCCTGTGCCATTAACCCATTTGCTGAACGATAACGAGATGTTCACTTCTTCTATTGTAAGGTCAAACTGGGTATAGTTTCCATCATCGTATTCCTCCTCTTCGTATTTTGATATACTAGCAGCATATGCTTCTGCTTGTGATCCTTTACTGAATCTGTTTGATAATCGTGGGCGTTTACTAACGAAGCATTTTCTGAAACTGATCTTTCCATCTGACCATCCAGGAACAACTGCGTTTTCGAAAGTTACAGCCAAATTGGAATTCCTGGTAATAAAATCTCCAAGCTTACGAGCTACAAACTCTTGAGCGAGAACAGTATTGGCTGTGAAAATTATGATGGAGAAGAATGTCGTGGTAGCAAGAAAGAACATAAGCACATTACCCATCACCAACCACGAAAAGATGGCAGAATAGTCGTCGGTGTTGAAGGGCCGGTTGGATTTCTTGAGTAACCATCTGAATCTGATCTTGAAACGAGAAAAAATATTGTTAGCTCTAGCAAGCAATTGTTCCTTCGTTACTCTGTTCAAATTGGCTAGCTCCTCTTGCAAGTTATGAGGCTGTTGGCTGGAATCTTTTTGGCCATCAGATGGCTTCTTCAACGAATTGGATTTTTCGCTTCTTATACCATTGTCTTTGGAAGTATAGTTCCGTATGGAGTATATATGTACAGGGTTGAATCTTCTGGGTATGATGGTGGCTGAAGGGTAAAACAATTTTAGGGGCTTCACTATAGAAGTTCTTGCAACGAGCGGCGGACCTAGCCGTTTAGAAATGTTCGGGCCGAATAGTCGGAACAGAATCATTTCAATATGTGAAAAGGTTCAAACAAATGAGTCCTTACGATTGAAAATTCGGTAATTGATTTTGCTGTGTCTAATTTGTGGGGATCAAATATAGTAAATGTGAATTTGTAGATGGGCTGGAAGATTTACTATAGGTCCTGAAAACTGCATATGGTGAAGATCCAGAGAAATAGTTCACTAATATTGAACAAGCTGAAGGAAATGGGTCCAAATATGTCCCAAAGTTGATCAAGTATGGAATTGTCGTCAATCAGTCAATTGCTGAAATTTATTGAACCCATGGCTCATAAAGGGGGTTGTATGGTAGAGCATTAAATGAGAATTGAATTGCATTGTAAACGAAAAATCTCAACTCTGATCTCAAAGAAGCAAAAGAAGGACCCTACGCAAAGACTTCTTCGGAGTACTTCAAATAACTGCATGGTGGTATAGTTAAGAATTCTGAAAATTCACTAGATGCTAGTTCGAAATAGACATGTAAAAATCGTTGAAATGACTCATTTTGAGTCGTTGCTGCCATGATATGTTCATGAAAAATGCATCAAATTCATCATACTCGTTCAAATTCTTGTGTAATGATGAATACTTATCAATTCCGTTGAACCAGATTGTGGGTTTATCCTACTGGCAAACTGTTGCACAATTGTTAGTCTTTGCAATTATGGAAGAATGCCCATTTCGCAATCATCGAGTAACAGCAAGCTTCTTTTTGAACTATTTTTTACTAATCAACGCTTAATGAACATCTTTTGCAACTACATTAATTTCTAATCAACACTTGTCAATGCTTTTCTTTAGAAGTAAACAGGTTATCTGAAGCAATTAATTCCACCCAATCCGATTACAGTGTTTTCTTTTTCGATAAGGCGGTTTAGAAACGGCTTCGGAGTTTCGCTCCTTAGTACTGTACTTGTTGATTAGTTATCTGGGACTGCACCATCCCCACCACACATAGTTACTATTAGTCACTATCATGACAGATTCGTAAATTGCAGTGAAATCGTGCACAATGACTACTTCAACATCAAAAATATAGGTCAATCGAATTTAAGTGGAATGATATATAATCTTAGAAAGTTAACGTTCAACTTTTTGTTTCTACAATATCCACAGCAAACTGACCGGTAGGCAATGACACAGACTGTGCCTTTTGGCAAGAAATTCAAAGAAACCTACTTCACTAACATCAATCCACAGTACACTGCAGTGAACCATGGTTCGTACGGATTGTTCCCTGACAAGATCTTCCACAGATATGTGGAGGAAATGAAAAAAGATTTGTACAATCCTGACAATTACGTGAAGGTGCAACAACCCGAAACGTACAAGAAGGCACTTCAGACGCTTGGAGAGTTTTTTCATTGTGACTACCGCAATCTTGCTCTTGTTGACAATGCTACCACTGGGGTAAACACTATTTTGAGAAGTTTCCCCTTGGATAAGGGTGACAAAATCGTCTATCCCAGTACCATATATGGTGCTTGTGGCCTAACCATCAAATTCATGGTCAATCGGTATGGCATTGAAGCTGTTCCTATTGAGTTGGTCTACCCATTGGAAGAAACAGAGATTTTGTCCAAGTTTGAAAAGGTGTTCAAAGAACAGAAGCCCAAGATCGCTCTCTTCGATGTGGTTATCTCTATGCCAGGGGTCAAGTTCCCCTACGAGGAAATGACCGAATTATGTCGCAAATATGGAGTCTTGTCCTTGATTGACGGCGCTCATTGTGCTGGGTTGAATCCTATTGACTTGGGTAAGTTGAGGCCAGATTTCTTCGTCACCAACTTGCATAAGTGGCTCTTTGTTCCTCGTGTGTGTGCTTCTTTGTACATTGATAAAAAGCACCACCGTAGTGTTCATACTCTTCCTGTTAGCCACTCGTACTTGGATGACAATTCCAAGGTCAGTGCTGAGGATGAAGAGAACTGGTTGGTTGATAGGTTTACCTTTATTGGAACCAAGAACTTTGCTTCAATCGCTGTTATTGGTGACTGTATCAGGTTCAGACAAGAAGAATGTGGAGGTGAACAAGCCGTCTATGACTATTGTCATTCTCTTGCTATTAAGGCTGGTGATGCCGTAAGCAAAATATGGGGAGGTCCTGTCTTGCAAAATAAAGCAAAGACATTGGTCAGCACGATGGTTACTGTAGAACTACCACTCGAGCAGTTTGGTTTGCTGATCACTGATTTTACTGGCAATTATGTTGAAACCATTGAATACGTTTTTGGAAGAGAGTTTCAAGAGTATAACACGTATGTGCCAGTTATTGTCCACAACAAGAAGATGTACGGGCGCTTCTCGGCACAGGTATATACGGAACTCTCCGATTTCGAAGTTGCTGCCAGAAAGGTTGTCGAAGTATTTAACACATTAGCTGATGATCCGAAGTTTAGAAAGTTGTCGGGGAAGTCGAAGTTATAGAGAAACTACTAAATGAGACTAGACAATAAATTTAATAATAGTGTATTAATTAGTAAGATAATGTATTAATAAACAACCAGAACTGAAATGAAGATTGTGTGATCGAAAATGAGAAAAGCAACTAGTGTGTTTGAGAAAGGTTGTCTATAGTGTAACAGTATTTGAGACCAAACACTTGAACCCAATTCAACTTTTGTTTTTGAAATCATTCTTTAGATGCTTTAGAAACCACATTGGTTAGGGAATTGTCTGTCGGTGAGTGGCAGTGGGAAGAGTTGAGCAGCTGTCAATCTCTTGAAATCCCATTCAACAGCGTTTTCAGTCTTCCAGTTCCAGAAGACCCAACCACCTGTCTGTTCAAAACCATCCAATTGGGCTTCAATGTACTTACGCACGTTAGTTTTGTAATCTTGAGTCCAGGTTCCCAAGTCAAGGTATGGAGTACAATCACCAATGTAAGCAGAGTTGTCGTATTGACCAGCGTAACGAGCACCACGACCAACACCGTTAAGCCACTTGGCACAGTCAGTCAAGGCAGCAGACCATTCACCAGCAACGTTCCAGTGGTATTCCTTCTTGGAATCCCAAGCCCAGTTACATGCAACAGAGATGTGTTGGTCGATATCACGGGCTAATTCGCCGTAGGAGAACACTTGATAGTGATGATGGTCAATAACGACGCTCCAGTAGTCACCGTTTTCAACGGTCAAGAAGTTGTCCCAGTAACCTGGAGCCTGGAAAGCATCATGGATGATCACGGGAGTTACGGAGCCAGTTTGTCTTAAGTTGTTGTAGCCTTGGGTCAAGAAGTTCTTCAAGTTGTTCATGTCCGAGACAGGGCCCAAAGGTTCGTTCAACAATTCGATACCAATAACATAGTTGGAATACTCGCCGTTACCGTATTTTTCAAAGATCTGCTCCAACACATTCAATGTAACCTGGACATTGTTAGGTTGTTGGTACTGGACAGTATCTCTCAAACCAGAGTTGTCAAAACCATTTTGAGAGCCTGGAGCACCGTGCAAGTCAATCCACACCTTCAAGCCATACTTGTTGGCCCATCCAAGTGCCTGGTCCAAGTATTCAACTTGGCCCTGAACATAGGGATCGTTATCCAACAATTGGAAAGCCCAGTAGCCGATTGGGATACGGACAAAGTTTAAGCCTGCAGCAGCTATGTCTGAGAAATCCTGCTCGGTGTACCATGTCTTCCAGTGCGTATCTAATCTCTGGCCAGCGACCAATTTGCCCAACTTTTGAGTGTAGTGGTATTCATCTACAGGGACCTGAGAGTCGTCGCCCCAGTTTTCCCACTGTTCAAACAAAGATGGTGTGATGTAGGGTTCAAGCACGAACCAGCCTCCCAAATTCACCCCTCTGATGACATCATTTTGGTAGTCCCAGGAGGCACCCTTCTTCGTCAACTTCTTCAAGTTGTTATTGTTATCCAAGAGCGGGTTGTTGATGGAGGCGGATGCCACAAGTAAAGATTGTGACAACACCAAAATGGAGGAGACAATGGATGTAAGTTGTACCATATTGCTGTACAGGTGTCAAAAGGTTAATGTGCAAGGAGGTTATGTTCGCACCTTATGACGTATGCACCAGAAAATAAATTTATCGGGAAATAATATTCTGATAATATTCTAAATTAATCCTGTTATTTTAGGAGAATTTATTGAATCCGAGAATTGTGAATCAATCTACGACAATTGATGCAGCAAGGAGCTATTGATGAAATCGTACGGGAGTTCGGTCCAACACTAGGTGACGATAATTTTGCGGTCTTGTCAACGAGCTATGATATTCCTGGAGCTGGAATTGTATGCTGCAAGTGAAAAGAGAGGAGCCAGGTTTGTCTACTCAGCGGCTATTAATACGGCTGAAACGAAGTGGATGAAACAAGGAAATGCTATGGCGATGTCGAAGGTTGCAACTATAGAGTTCTCACGACAAGGCTGAAGATGAAATGAGAAGAGGGCTGGGCCTTAGTAGTGTACCGTATACGGATTTGAATCTATGAATATAAACGAACAGTGAGAAAAAGTGGAACAAGGGTTCTTCCACGTTGGACGGGGGGTGCTTATATATTTATATGAACAGGAGATGACAATCTTCGGTTGTTGTTTCTAGAACGCGAGTGTGCACCTGTTTTCAAGTGAAATTCAAGCCGGCGACGGCACTCCTTCAATCGGTGTTGCTTGGGTAGGAATCCGAGAATGTTCCACACGGTAAAAAAAAAAGGTGCGAGTGTGCGTTGGATTTATTCAACACAAAGAAATTTTAGGCTTGATAAGTTGGCTTTTTATTTTTCGTGTGCTGCGAACTGGCAACCAGCCACTAGAGACAAAGGATCATTTCCAATTGTATCTCTATGCTTGTTCATGTACAAGTCTGGAAGGGGCTAGAGATGTGCCAGTGTCGCTTCTTGTCCTTACAATAACGGAGTCATGGTGGAGAAGACTCCAAGACAATGTCAGCTGAAGCCAATAACCAGTCGAATGGTACTACAACCGGTCTTACATATGTACTGTTTATGTTTATTTTTCCGTATCGTATTTATAGATACACACATACAAATCCATTGGTTCAACGGATAGTCTGCATGGAGGGCGTGTTACCACGCATTCACTGGATAGACAAGCTCAGCGCGAAGTGCCTTTTGCTTTGGCCATGCATAATCTGCGGGAGTCACAGCGGCGATCAAAACAGTATTCGCTAAACCCAACTCAGCAGGTTGTCATGCTGAGCTGAGATACGCTTGCGTCAGAATCTGCTACAGTTAGTTGTGCCACCGTGCAATGAGTGAATGAGCCACCAGGCTTCATTGTTTTAGGTGGAACCTTGTGATTTCTGGCAATTCTAGATTTTAGATAGGGACCAAGCCTGGTCGGGAAAATATAGAGAGCAGCACACAAAATAAATTTGGTACGAGAAAATCTCAATCTATTATCTCGGGGCCGGATTTGAGACAAGAAACGCGCTGCTAGCTTTTGTTCTGGTCCTCCTTGCTGTGTGTGGCTGCACAGCCTAAAGCCATACAGGAGGAACTACAAATCTCATCTCCGTGTCCAAGTCCATGGCTGGTTCACCTAGTGGTATTCCGGTGTAGAGCCGGTGGATGTGAAACTGGCACATTTCTTGTAGAAACATGTGTGCCTTTTAAGCCGTGTTGTGTCGTAAACTTGAATACGGCCTCTGAGATGCCCTCGTGCCTAGTAGCATCCACACCTGGGGACAATCGTTGTCCTCTGATCCCCCTCTTTTCAAACATTCGGAGACAACTTAGAAACAATGAAGAGACAAAGCAGAATCACGGAGCGCAACGCCAGACACGCTCTCACCACTCTGAGGCAGAGTCGATCACAATCAATGTCCGGCTGTGCAGTTTAAACTTTCTTTTGGTAGTTGATTACCTACTAGGGGAACTTTTGTAATTTCTTGATCCGAGGAGCTGGAGGTACTGCTGTTCATAACGGGTTAAAACCAAAACGAATATATCATGCCTGTGTAGGACGGTTTGGTTCAGTGCCATTTTTGGCCGTTTCGTTTCCGTGAAAGTTTCCAGTTGCGCCCCTACCAACGCAAGGGGGGTGGAACGCAGCTCCCATGTGGAATTTGGTACCCCCTATCCCAAGAGAGCAGGCTTGTCGTCTCTGGCATCCACCGCTGAATCTCGGCACAGAGAAGATGACCATCTCTCGTATAGACAATGTGGAAGTATGTCGGTGTGTCATAGTGATTGTTTGAGTTGGTCATGGGCCCCGTGTCTCGCTGCCATCTCATGTATCTGCACGCTGGGGCCACTTCCACTTGAGGGCTAATGTCTTGCATCCAAAAACGTTCTACGGTCGCGTGCCTGAAAATCTGTCACAATCCATTCAGTCCATACCGCGACATTCCGCAGAAACTCCACAATCGCAAACTGGAGTAACAGCGCCGATCTTGGGTAGAGGTCCTTTCTATTCATTTCACTAGATCTACTGAAATATTTGGAAATTTTCGAAGTGGTCTCTCTATTGCAGCGACAGTATATAGCGCCAACCAGCCTCTTCTCACACCAAATCTAGTGAAATGCTCTCTGGAACATCTGAACTGGAATGGACCCCGTGGAAGGGTCTCTACGGTATACTTATCCAAAGTATGAACCAGCCATGTAATTGACATCCAAACGTCACTTTCTGCCACAATGTAATTAAAATACTTCTTTGAGCAATGCAGAATACTTTGACTGAAGTATGCAGCCGCCATTTATTGTAACAAGAGCTTATTGTTGAAGAGAGGTTGCTGACAATCCAACTCAAATAGTTTGAAATGGAATTCCTAAAATTCAGGGACTGATATGTCATGCATGCTCTTGAGGAGCAGTCGGACATTGTCCACCAGAGTACTCCACAAGTAGAGTAATTCTGTAAAAGCTGGTAGCCTTGTCCCTAAAGTCTAATATTGTAGTGGGGAGTAGACGCATATCCTGGTATCCGCGTTACCCCTTTAGGTAAAGACACAAAAATTGAGGCGAGTCTCAAACTTGATAAACGTCAAATGCACTCTATCCTGGCACAACTCCTAACGCCTCCACTTTGTCTCAGCACGGACTTTAGAAATAAATCAGGATAGAGAAATTGGATCCCAGGGTGAAGCCCATCTTAACTTTTCTTTTTAAAGCTCTTATATTACTTTAAAAGAACCGTTCAATAAAATGTGGCCGGTTTCTTCATTCAGTACGGCAGCGGTGAACAGAAAAAATATTATTATGTCCAATACAAATTAATACATCAATTTGATTGAGGACTTTCTACCTTGTGATGGGTTACTACAAATAACCAGACAATGCAGGAAAAGAACCAAATGTGTCAAATCTGGTGACAGGGATTTTCAAGACACTAAGGAATCTGGTTTATGCCCTGGCTGCAATAAACTCTAAACGGTAGGGCGGTAGGGAACTGATTTCCTCTAGCTTATCCACAGGTTAGACCTAGCTCCTCTTCTCTTTTATATATTTCAGTGGGATGTCGGCTGTGGTGGAGATTTGTAGTGGGGCCCCGATCTGAATCTTGGTCGAACCGCCTTTCTAGTTTGGGGTCCAGTGACTTCACCGCGGATGTGAGCCGGAACCGCTCCAAGTGGCCATATCTGGTACTTGCAGGGCGCTCTCGTATCTTATCTCGCAGTGGGGACTATATAGTAATATCTAACCTGCAATGCCGTTTCGATTTTTGAGTGGTGAGAAGTGTCGAAGTTTGCAGGTTGCTTGTGTCCAATCTTGATCTAAGCGGCTAATTGGCGGAAAAAGAAACGACTCTAATACTCTTATCTTCGATTGTACTATCTATTATCCGAAGTTTATAAATGGTGTGCGGCATAAAATTTCACTAGCCGAGTCATCTCATCTGTTGCTTACCCCAGCTTATATTAATAGACGTTGATCCACAAGATCGTATTGTTGCATTTTGTAGTTCAAGATTTGCTCTTGTGGACTTGACGCTGTCAACATTTTTCTTACATTTTTCTTACTAGCACAAAATATTGAAGCTGCACTCTTGGCATGGAAACTTTAGCTTGTAAACCTTAAATATATCCACGATGAATCTCGAAGCTCCAATTTTGTCGAACGTTCAAATCAACGATAAAGCCAACGACGACTTTATTCCTGGTACAAAGAATATTTATACGGATGCCATAGGTCCGGAAGATGAGGTTACCAAGAAGAAAGTGAAAACTCAGGGTAACATCATTTTGATTCCACAACCTTGTAACTCTCCCAATGATCCACTTAATTGGTCCAAGTATAGAAAGTTTGTGAACTTTGCTATTCTTGCCGTTATCACTGGTTTTACCGCCGCTACTTCTAACGATGCTGGTGCTATTCAAGATTCCCTTAACGAGTTGTACGATATATCGTATGACAAAATGAACATCGGTGCGGGGGTGCTTTTCTTGGGAATTGGTTGGGGTACTTTTTTCATAACCCCACTTGCATCTTTGTATGGTCGTAAATTGTCCTACTTCATCTGTATTTTCTTGGGTTTACTTGGTGCCGTTTGGTTTGCTCTTTCCAGGCGTACTGCCGATGCCATCTGGTCCCAATTATTTGTAGGTATTTCCGAAAGTTGTGCTGAGGCGCTGGTTCAGTTGAGTTTGAGTGAGTTATATTTCCAACATCAATTAGGTTCCGTCTTAACTGTATATATTTTGGCTACTTCCGTTGGTACTTTCTTGGGTCCTTTAATTGCTGGTTTTATTGTTCAATATGTAGGTTTCAGATGGGTGGGTTGGATTGCAGTCTTCATTTCCATTGGTTTGCTCTTTATCATTTTCTTCGTTCTCGAAGAAACCATGTTCGACAGAAAGATATTCTCCAGAGGCGTTATAAATGGAGTTTCTCCATCTTCGGACAAGCAAGTGCCTGAATTCGACGATATCAAGAAGGAACACTCTAAGGAATTTACTACCGTGGATGAATCCAACTCCTCTGAGGATGAAGACACTGATTTGATCAATATGGGCGAAAATGACCCACCAAAGTCCTACTGGAAAAACGTTCAGTTGATTACCTTAGCTCCAAACTTGCAAGGTACTGGTTTCTTACAATATTTAACCCAATTGAGAATGTTGTTGAAGGTTTTCTTGTATCCTCCAGTTATCTTCTCTGGATTAGTGTGGGGTATGCAAGATGCCCTTTTAACATTCTACTTGACAGTTGAAGACGACGAATACTATGACCCTCCTTACAGCTACGGTAACACAGGTGTTGCCTTGATGAATGTTCCAACCTTAATTGGAGCCATTATTGGGTGTTTCTTTGCTGGTCCTCTAAGCGATAAGTTCTCCATCTGGATGGCAAAGAGAAATAACGGTATTCAAGAAGCTGAATACCGTCTTTGGTTCCTTTTTGCCCCTGCAGTAATTGCTCCAGTCGGTTTGATATTGTTTGCAGTGGGTACTGATCAAGTTTGGGACTGGCCACCTACTTACGTAGGCTTAGGATTTATTGGGTTCGGTTTCGGTTGTTCTGGAGATGTTTCCATGTCTTATCTTATGGATGCTTACCCAGATATGGTTATTGAAATGATGTGTGGTGTTTCTGTTATCAACAACATGATTGGTTGCATTTTTACTTTCGCTTGTTCACCTTGGTTGGATGCCATGGGAAACACACACACCTTCATTATTTTGGCAGTCATTGAAGCCGTTATTATGTTCAGTGCTGCGCCAATGATCTGGTATGGCAAGAGAATCAGAAACTGGACTAAGGATTGGTATATTGAATTCTGTCAATTGCGTGACGGTATGTAAAACATGTATTTAATTAGAAGACTTTAATAACAATTATATTATAATTTGAATCTATTCTCGCCATTATTATATATTCTCATTTGTCTCTATTTCAACTTTTCGCAGCCAAATTACAAAATAGGTGGAGCAATTTATGTTGATCATGAATTCCAAGAAAATCTACAATTAAGGACCTACACTATTTCTGTAACAGGCAATAGATAACAGCATAATTTATATCAGCATTAGACCAAAAAAGCTCAATACTTTCCTAAACCAACTGACTAGGTCAATTGTGCACGTTCAGTAGATCAATAAAAATCAAAAAATAAACTCGCTTTAACTAATTTCTCTAGATATTACAGTAAGCAATGCCAATCTAAATTCTAAGTCTCTTAAACTCGACTGTCCATCTAAGCTTTGTGAAGACAAAGCTGTGAATTTAATTTCAAGTGTTGCAACCTTGCCTTAGTTGTGTAGCAACCCGCACTATTAAACCTACTGATTATTGGTATACACGAGCACGTGATAACGAGGGCTGCAACCCTAATATCCGGTGCACACACGCAAACAGAGTGAAGAGTTTTGAAAAAAAAGTTTCAATACCAGTTGTAGTACCAACGGGTTATTTGGAGCTTCTTCTTCAACAAACTAAGAATAGTCTGCCTAAGCTTAAATCGATTATCTCTAGTTAACTTACAATGTCTGTTGAAACTGCTTTGTCCTACGCTGCCTTGATCTTGGCTGACTCTGAGCTCGAAATCACTTCTGAAAAGTTGTTGGCTTTGACCACCAAGGCTAACGTCGAAGTTGAAGGTATCTGGGCTGATATCTACGCTAAGGCTTTGGAAAGCCAAGACTTGAAGGCCTTGTTCTTCAACATCTCTGCTGCTCCAGCTTCTGGTGCTGCTCCAGTTGCCGCTGCTGCTGGTGCTGCTGCCGGTGGTGAAGAAGCCGCTGCTGAAGAAAAGGCTGAAGAAGCCAAGGAAGAATCCGATGATGACATGGGTTTCGGTTTGTTCGATTAAACAATTTAATACCTTTATTAAACAATTAAAATTAAAGATGACACCTTTATTGCACATTTAGTTGTAAAAAGTATCATCAAATTGGGAATTATATTGATGATGACAATCACAGAAAAAGTTGAAAGACTACATATTTCAAAGATTTTTATACCAATCTTTGAATGTTTTGTGTTATCAGGATAGTAATTTGTAATAATTTAGTTAATTAGCATTGGTTTTGGATTTATATTGAATAAAAATTAGAAATAAATCGTCTTGTAGACTCAGCTAGAAACAATTGCGGAACATAGTCATAAGCAAAATGTCAGATCAAAGACACTTAATATGAATAGATTATTCAACTCTCACCGCAACTTGCAGAACGAATAACTTCAACAGTCAACTCTGCAACTAACAGCTTACAAAATACTTTGGTACATGATTTGGTCTTATATATATATGTATATATTATTAATAACCAAGAAATACTATGAAATACATAAAAGTTAAAGTTCCTCTACTTCATTTAACTAATTAACACAACGAGGTTAATCATATGGGATTTTCCCCTCAGGATTCAAATAAGGACAATATTAGTTATGATAGAAGATGCATAATATTGACTCGTAAGTGAATGATGTTTGGATAAATTGTACTAATTAATTTACTTCTTCTTCTTGTCAGCTTCAGCTTCAGCCTTGTCCTTGGCACGCTTTTCTCTGATACCCTTGTACTTCTTGTCGTTTCTGGCCAATCTCAAGGTTCTGAAGGCAGTTTGTTCTGGAACTTCGACGGCTCTTGGAGCAGATTCGACAGATGGTTGGACAACTGGGAAGACGGCACCGGTAGAAACTTGTTCGTAAGCAGCAGCTTCGGCGGCCTTGGTCTTCTTGTCGAAAATCACTAACTTAGACTTGTATTCTTGTAATCTAGCAACGTTGGCATCGAAGGTTTCTTGAGCCTTGTTTTGTCTTCTGTGGTCAACGGAAATACCGATGGTTCTGGCGTACTTGGCAGTCAAACCAACAGCCTTTAATTCGGCCAAGGTGAAACCTCTACCGGCTCTGACCTTTCTGTTGTATCTGACAGTTGGGGCTCTGACGACAGGTCTTAAGGTGTCGATTGGCTTTGGGGCAATAGAAGCAGCCTTGGATAATCTGGCTTGTCTTCTAGAGGCCTTCTTACCGGCTTGGTCAAAGTGAACTTTGACACGTTCTTGCCAGTGCTTTCTGAAGTGGTTCTTCAATAATGGTAAGTTCTTGGAGATAGCCATTGTTAATGAAAGGTCAAGGTTGTCCTGATGAGAATTCGAAAAAGCGAAACAGGTTTATAGTAGAGGTATAAAAAAATTTTCAGAACTTTTGGTACCAGAGGAAGAGTGAGAAAATCGAGAGTTAGTGCGTAGTCTCTCAGTTAACGTGAAAAACGCAGTGTGCAGGAGACACAATACTGCAATTTTCATATTGTATGGAGATTTGTCTCATCACACAAATTCTAGCTAGTGCAATTCTGGCACTGTATCCATAACACGACGACTGCATACAGATGAGGTGAAGTAAGCAGAAACCAGTCACACTGTGCACGAGTGCGACATTGGTAAATATGAGTATCTAAGCGTAAATGGAAGCACTAAGCCTATGTGCACCACAGCAGTATTCCGTATACAGTTCAAATTTGGTGTCTCTTAAACTAGTCTCTAGTAAGTCCCGGCACTGTATGGGAGTTGGCCAGTGCGCGAACATAGTTAAAGACTGCGGCACGGGTGTTCTGCCATACAAACTGCTCCCTCTCTCACACTACTGCTGGTAGCATCTCTCATAGTTAGTGAAATTTTTTCTGAACTTTGGACCAGGTGTGAGCGAGAAAAAAAAACCAGTTAAAAAATTTTATACTTTGATTCTAACATCTTGTTTACAGTATCAGCCAAAGCACATAATGTCCACCCAATCTGTTCAAGTATGTAATGAGCACAGCATATAGGAGAACTAGACGAACAAAAGCATCCAACCCATGTATCTCAGACGTCGTTGTAGCCTCTAGACGTTGGAGGATTGTCATCAGGAATAGAAAGAGAACCAAAACCCAAGATTTACCACAGTCATTATATCCAACAGACCAGTCACCTATCAAACGAATGAAAATATAGACGTAGAAGTGGAAGTTTCGATAGAAATGACAAACTGAATGCAAACTAGATTATTCAACAAGCGCAGATTTAAGTTTCAATATCCCTTAGCCTTGAAAAATGAAGAATTCAATATGGGATAGGGCCATCTCTGATGGTGGACTACGATCGACCATCAACTCCGTAAATGTTTTGAAAAATTAAAGAGAGAAACAAATATTGTATGCCAGGGTTAACATTCACCTACTTCTAATCTAATCAATTCCAATACTCCTCATAATCAAGCTAAATGTTCGAAGTTCCTCCTTGTCATCCTATTTTATTGAACCAATACTAACATCTATCTAGACTTTTGGTAAGAAGAAGACCGCTACTGCCGTTGCCCACGTCAAGGCCGGTAAGGGTTTAATCAAAATCAACGGTGCCCCAATCACCTTGGTCCAACCAGAAATCTTAAGATTCAAAGTTTACGAACCATTGACCTTAGTCGGTGTTGAAAAGTTCCAAAATATTGATATCAGAGTCAAGGTCACCGGTGGTGGTCACGTTTCTCAAGTTTACGCCATCAGACAAGCTATTGCTAAGGGTTTGATTGCTTACCACCAAAAATACGTCGACGAAGCTTCCAAGAACGAATTGAAGAAGATCTTCGCTTCTTACGACAAGACCTTGTTGGTTGCTGACTCCAGAAGAATGGAACCAAAGAAGTTCGGTGGTCGTGGTGCCAGAGCCAGATTCCAAAAGTCTTACCGTTAGAAGAGCTATCATATTATTACAACATCGATCCGTTCGTTGCATATACTATATTATTCTACAGATCATGAATATTGTTTATTAGGTACTCGAGGTTTATTAATATCTTAACTTTTTTAATACAACGTCAAAAATACAAATTTATCAAATTTGGTTAATCCTGTAGATTTTCTTACATTTCTCACCGCAAAAAAAGTTGCAACCTCTTGCACTAAAATTGATGAGCACTAACTTCCTTATAACTTCAGCGAAACACCACAGAAAAATAAAGGAGATTCACAAATAGGAAGTATTCGTATAACATTGCCTATAACATCCAAAAAAAAGTAACAGGGGCGAGCTGGGAATTGAACCCAGGGCCTCTCGCATGCTTGTAGTAATCAATTCAGTTTTGCTGAATCGTCGCCCAAAGCGAGAATCATACCACTAGACCACACGCCCAAATGTTGGTGAATCTTTTGGCCAAAATCACCAATAGGTTTAAAAGTCACATGTTTTGAAAATAAGCCGTTTTCTACTTGGTGTCGATTTTGCAGCCTAGTCGTCCTATTAAACAGTTTTACAAGTCCGGTAGCTTTATACCGGTGCTAAGCATTTTAATTCCAAGGATATGAAATATGTCTTTAAGTAATTTTGTCTGGAGTTTTTACTACGTTAAAAAAAGTGATTACCGAAATCTCCTGCATTGGTGTTCAAATTGATCGCCTTCATATCGATGTATTACAAGAGGACTATACGATCGATAATTCAGCAGAATAAACTGCCAATCTCACACAAATGATCGCAACAGCTTGACGAACTTAAACATTATGGTAATCTTCTTTCTCTCTGTATTTGCTCAGGAAGTTTTGCATATGTCGTATCCTTTTACCTATTCCATTGAACACTCTCGATGCAACAAGTGGTATTTAATTGGAAGGACAGCTATTCACACTAATCGAAAACCTTGGATTCGAACATCTAATCACCAAACCACCTACTTCATCAGCGTGGTGTCTCATTCCGCAGACACGCTTGATTGCATTTTCTCATGGCCCAACAGGTCTACTACTTCGTGAATTCTACATAGGTTTAATATATCGTGTATTCAAAAAAAGTTGACATACAAGATCCAAAAAGAATCAGTGTTTTAGTGCTATTGCTAATGGAAAGTTTCAGGATGTGAGGCAGAATAGATACCATGAATGAGAAAATAGAAATTAGGAGACACAATTATGCTGGATTTAATGATTTTTGAGCGATATTTAAAAAAAACTTTACTCCGTCAACAAAAAATACAACACTTTGTTTACTTTGAAGTTTTTATTGCCAATGCAAATATCCACAAACAATCAGCAATGAAACTAGATCCAAGTTCAATAGTGTGTGGTAGACATGGTTAATAGTGTGGTGATCTTGAACCGACTTCCCTTAGAATGGAAGAATAGCTATCTCAACACATTTTTGCCCAATCAGGAATGGCATTGGCAATATTTCAATAGTAAGAGTTTTGTTATAATATATAAATATCATGACCGATTATATTGATGGCATTATTGCTTAATATACCCGAGATGTAGATTTTGCACCCAATACTTGGAACGACAATTGATACAAATGTCGCGCTTCCATGTCTCACATGGGGCAGCGTACAAACCAATTGTGATACCATTTATCAATTATGGAACAATCAATAAATAGAAGAAACCTTCGCAAACCAACTACAAAAGATAGAATACTTTCATTCAACTATGGTATGGGTCAGTTCATGTCCCCAACTACTGACGTCGTTGCTTCACCATGAGAAGATCTTAAAAGTGATTCGGGTGCCTCATACTCCACTACTTATAGTTCTCACGAATACTACTATAACAGCATATGATCAAAACACATTGTTACCGATCGCTTCACACACACGTGCAGAAGACTCAGTAGCGCAACATGGTACCAATAAAGATATACAAACAAAGCAAATCACAGTGAATACGGCTCAATTGCTCAAAATACACACAGTTAACTTGTTTGTTCAAACAGAACATAACTATTTGGTGATCTACCTGGTGTTGATCAACCACTCCAAGTCCCTTTTTGAAGTGAATAATAATGTGAACTATGAACTTATTCAAACCGGATTGCCTTTGAGTCTGACTGTGGAAAAGAACTCGTTCAGCAGAATGATAAAGTCGGCCACGAAAGCAATTGTACTGGGAAATGAAAATCATGTGGATCTAGAGAATATTGAAAATTTCAATAATGTGCAATTGGAAGATGAAGAAGGAAACTTCACTATACCGACTGTCAAACTCAGCGTCTTCAAGATCCTCAAAATAGGAATCGGACTTCAAAACTACTGGCTTAAACACAACTCACACAACTTGATTATCTTTAACAACAAAAATGAACGTCAAAGTTCGGCAATACAGGCACAAGAGGGTAACTACTTCCAAATAATTAACATGCAATCATTCCGCAGTGAAGTATTTCAACTTTCAGATTCAGACTGGTATCATCTGACTGATCCTGAATCGAACATAAGTTATATCAACTATAATACTGAACAGAATTACTTTATATTTCTCAACGACAACAAGGAATTATGGTACTTCACAGTAGAATTCAATGACAGTGATCTTTTAGTACCTGTTGGACATAAGATATTCACTTTTGAAGCTATCGAGCTGCTTGAAAACTTCAAGATCTCCTTCAACCCACAGTCAAACTTGATACTAATCCACGTAAATAGAAGAATAGAGCTATTCAAGTTATTCACGGATACTTCTAAACTTGTGTATCTCAAGGATATTAAAAGTAAAGGCTTGGAAAAATCCTCAATTATTTGGTCTCCATGTGGAGACTATTTCGTTCTTCTTGATGATTCGACTGGATATTGGTCTATCTCTACTAAATTTGGAAGTTTTACTTTCAGCACTACCGAGATAATTAAAGAATTAGACGAAGTATATGAAGAGAACAGGGGATTCCTTCGAGCAGCAAAGATCTTAATAGGACCCAATGCCAATTCCCTTTTCATTGTTGGTCACGATTATTCCAAGCTATACAAGGTAAATTTGCTAGCCGCAAACGACTCAGCGGACGTCTTTTATGATCATGAGTATTTGAGCATAATACAAAACAACAAGTCATTTGTTAGATTTCCAATACAACCTCGGGTAAAGAAAATAATTTCTCAGATTGAACGATTCAATGGCAATACATCTAAATCAACTTCAAAGAGCATGAGTGGTGTTCTCAATATTTCAAGAAATAAGTATAATCAATTGGCAATTTCTTATGGTGACAACATTTCATTATCAACTCCATTCTCATCGGGTGGCACTGAATTCAACAATATCCTTTGGTTTAACTTCCGAAACTATTATCTAGATGCGTACAATATTGTTTCGCAATTCTGGTTTAACGACTACTTAGTTATAGTCAACAGGAAAACGAAAGATAACTTTGAAGATGAAACCGAAAATGGGAAATCTGCTGCCAATGAAAGTTCGGCAATGGTAGATGAGTTGATTGTGTTGGATACTACTCGGTTCAAATATGGAAATGGAGGAGAAGAATTAAGGTTGGACAATGATCTGACACTATGGAAATACGATTTCAAGACAACTTTTATAAAGATACAACCGATCACAATCTCCGAACATGTTTGCAATGTTGTTATCTTAACGCATGATCTCAGATTGATAATCCTCGAGCTTAATGACAACAAGGCTCTTGCTAGAAAGTCGTCATCTGCAGACTTAAAAGTTAGAGGAATTCGTAGAAATTATAAGATATTCATCGGTGTAAACAAAACCATCCATTTGCTATCTGTTCAACATAAATTAGCTATCAAAGATGTGATTCAAATAGGGATGGTTGACCGGAGACATTTTTTCTTCTTGTTGAAAACAGGAGAGTTGTTCTTGCTCAAGAACCAAACCATGCCAACTCCCCCATCGCAGTCAACTCCCATCGGAGCACTAAAACCCAATAACATGTATGACTTGATCAAAATTGGAGACACTATTGAATTTTTCAAGTTCCAAAAGTTGAGATTCAATGATCTGCTTACTGAATACATCTACGTTTTCAACGGCGAGGAATTATTGATATACGAATTAGAAGACTTGATAGAAAATTCTTTTGACATGTCAACCATAATTATAGATGAACTTGAAAAAGAAAAGCACGTTTTTCCCATTCCGATTTCTATTGAAACCGAGAACTTTCAGCCGATAATATTGGATGGAGTAGTTGCTCCTAACTCACTTTCAGTTAAGTCATTGGATTTGGTTGGCTTGGAAAATGTAATTGTAAACAAGTTATCTAGTGGAGGACTAGTTGTAAAGACAAAGGTTGCCCGGAAATTAGTTTTGAATAATTTCATCGAAAATGAGCTCGTCAAAACTTCAAATGACTTGGAGGCAGCAGTCACCAAATACAAGCAATTTCTGAACTATCATTATTGTTTGGAATTGCTTCTTTTCAAGTACCTAACGTCCGACAACAACAATATCCTTAAAAGGTTGATTACTCTTATTGAATTGAACGAGCATTCTGAATATATCTATATCAACTGCTTAAGAAAGATAGAAGTTATTTATTGGGATAAGTTCTTTACTATTCTTGATACGAAGCCAGTTACGTTCATGAAGAGATTGATCGAGATCAACAATGTTGAGTTATGCTACAATTACTTGATTATATATCTTAACTACAAAAGAGAAGGTGAAGACGAAGACTCTGCAGCGGACGAAGAAGCTCTTAATTCCAATGATAAAGAGATTATTCTCAAGATTATGAAGATGTTGGACGATTCGCTGAAATGGGACTGGTGCTTTGAGTTGTGCAGATTCATCAAATTGCTCCAACCTTCAGGAGAACTCTTGAAACAGATCAAGGAGACATTGCAGAAGTAAAAGTTTTATAGACAATACAAATTATATTCACAGACAGTGCTGTTTCCTTCTAGTTGCAAAATTGAGATTATAGCAATCGTGCTCACCAGAAAATCCGGCACATAAATCCAGCCAACCAAATTTTGTCTTTTGAAAAGCAGACTAAGAATCAAAGAGTAAAAAACATTGATGGCCTCTCGATAAACTGATTCAAAAGACTAGCTGTTTGTTTCCTGTATCCGCCTAATAGTGTTGTAATATTCACTGACAATGACTTTAGCTACTGAATTTGCTGAGACTACCCGCCGTTCGGCCACCGCTCCCGAATTGAGAAAGAGAGTGTTGCACTTGTACAGAAGATACATGAGATATTCCAAGGAATTCTGTGACATATACGAGTTGGACATGCCTGTTGCCAACGTCAAGACCAAAATCAGACAGGAATTCGAAAGACAAAGATTTGTAAATAACTTGGATGTCTCCAATGTTTTGTTAATGAAGGGGCAAATGGAATTCCAGGAATTAATCAACTTCTGGAAACAACAATGTCATGTCTTGAGATACTTCGATGACCAGCACAGCTACAACGTTGTCGACAAGAACGACTTCGTCAAGAACTTCTTGAGAGGAAACTAAAGTGGATGGTCAAATACAATATACAAGCTTAGAAAATCTCCACGAACAGGATACATAAACAGTATCCAGCTTCCTTTAACACTTTGTTAAATTGCATTAGTTTCGCCAACTACAGTTCACAATGTTGATGAATAGTCGGGTTTAATGGTATTCTGATTCCGAACTATACTATTCATCTGCCTTCATAATTCATATAATTTCTTCCATTATCGAAGATTATTGAATAACATTCATATACTTCTACAAAATGTTTATATTTATCATTAATTTCACGTTATAAGTAACATAATTTTGATGTAATGTTGGTAGCTGTAGCTATCAGTGTACTATGATAGTATTTTGTGAATCTTACAGAATAATAACATGACCTATTCAACAAACTAAACTATATAGGTGCTAATACCAATTTTTAAATCTTGTAATAATAGTCAAGGGTATAAATTATGTATATAAGAAGCAAACCAAACGAAGTAAAAGAGGATTAAGAGATAATAAGTTGTAAAAGCAAACATCATTGACCAAACTAACTACCTATTCTAATTGGTCTTCCAATGGGATTTCATCGGCATAGTCCAATTCTTCCTCTTCAATACTTGCTTCTTGATATTGCTGGTATTCGCTGACTAAGTCATTCATGTTGGATTCGGCTTCGGTGAATTCCATTTCGTCCATACCTTCAGATGTGTACCAGTGCAAGAAAGCCTTTCTTCTGAACATAGCACTGAATTGGTCACCAACTCTCTTGAACAATTCTTGGATAGATGTGGAATTACCAATGAACGTAGCAGACATGTCTAAGTCCTTTGGAGCCACTGAACAAACGGCAGTTTGCACGTTGTTTGGAATCCATTCGACAAAGTAGGAAGCATTTCTGGTCTGAACCTTGAGCATTTCATCTTCAACTTCCTTCACGGAAACCTTACCTCTGAAAAAGGCAGCAACAGTCAAGTAACGACCGTTCTTTGGGTCAGAAGCAGCCATCATGTTCTTGGAGTCGAACATTTGTTGAGTCAATTCTGGAACTGTCAAAGATCTGAACGACTTGGAACCGATTGAAGTCAATGGAGCGTAACCAACCATGAAGAAATGCAATCTTGGGAAAGGAACCAAGTTAACAGCCAACTTTCTCAAGTCAGAGTTCAATTGACCTGGGTAACGCAAAGAAGTGGTAACACCAGACATTACTGACGAGACCAAGTTGTTCAATTCAGTGTAAGATGGGGTAGGCAATTTCAAGGTCTTTTGACAGATATTGTACAAAGCTTCATTATCAATACAGAAGGTTTCGTCGGAGTTTTCAACCAATTGGTGAACCGACAAGGTAGCGTTATATGGTTCAATAACGGTATCAGACACCTTTGGTGATGGAACGACAGAGAAAGTAGCCATCATTCTGTCAGGGAATTCTTCTCTGATCTTGGAAATCAACAAAGTACCCATACCAGAACCGGTACCACCACCCAAAGAGTGGGTGATTTGGAAACCTTGCAAGGAGTCACAACCTTCAGCTTCTCTTCTAACAACATCTAAGACGGAGTCGACTAATTCAGCACCTTCGGTGTAGTGACCTTTGGCCCAGACATTACCGGCAGAGCTTTGTCCAAAAATGTAGTTGTCAGGTCTGAACAAGTTACCGATGTGGGAGGTTTTGACACCGTCAATGGTTCCTGGTTCTAAATCGACCAAAACAGCACGAGGAACGTACTTTCCGCTGGTAGCTTCGTTGAAGTAGACGTCTAACTTGGCCTTTTGGAGGTCATCATCGCCATGGTAGTTACCGTTACTGTCCAAGCCGTGTTCACCGCAGATGGTTTCCCAGAAAGCAGCACCCTAGAGATGTTAGTATATGAAACACTAAATAAAGTAGGACACGAAATATGCTACAAGTTAATAAGGTCATTTGGATAATGATCATGATAGACATCTGTGTGTTACGTGTCGTTACGTTTTGTAGCCATGGATGGCTATGTTTATTGGTTTTGAAAATTTGCTGTTCAAATTTAATGGAAATTTCGTGTCTTTTTTGAATTCGATACGTACAATTTGGTTACCACATTGACCGGTGGATAAATGAATCTAAAAGGATGTTAGTAACGTTTCTATAGATGTGATGTTTATGCAAGCGAATTCACCATCTTCTTTCACATCTGCTGTAGATTTAGGGGGCCAAGCTACGCGTTGACAATGCCGGTGAAATGGAGAAACCTCGAATCTGATCTGTAACGAGGCCAAACCTGAGAATGAAGATGTGAGATTTGGACATGGGATGTCTTTCGTGGGGAGATACGTACAATTTCTCTCATAGTGGATACGTGTGATAATAATTCCGATGATCTACTACGAAGAAGACTTCAATATTAGGAACAGCAGGAGATACGTAGAGAGTTTTTATCAATTGTTTTGATTGTTTAGGCTGTAAATATTTGTTGATTTCGTCTAAACAGAAGGAATGGGTGTGCACACGACCTACACCCATTTGTTTGGAAATAGTGTTTTTAATTTGCCTCGTTTGGGAAAGTAAATTGACGTGTAGCAGCTAATGGGCTTTACCTTAATTTAAGGATATCGTGATTGAATTTGGGAAGCCAAATGACAAGTTTGGGTGCTCAGGTAGGGAGACCACTAAGCTACGAAAATTTGTCAAATATTGTTGCCATAGTGGACTTTTTTGCTTCTCTTGCCATGTTTTTGTGTCATTTAGCTTGAGGCAGATGAGACTGATCTCAAACTTTTGAATCTAGTCTGCGAATTTAAAGTGCAAAAGTCGACTAGCACGTGAACATTCAAAGACGTCAGAAATTCTATCAGAATTACATAATATGAAGAGAGTTTTCTGAGTGAAAATGCTACTGAGATTCTTCTAGCAACAAAAGTAGACAGAAGGCATTTCGATAGGCACTTTCATAATGGATAACGTACAAACAGCTTTTAAATTACACAGCTTCGCACAACAGCCAACGTTGATGTTCCTTTATGGATTCTCCGTTCTGCTTCCCACTTGCTTAATCTTCTCTACCTTTTCTACTTTTTCTATACAGCTTCTTCTTCACAACTTCTTGAAAGATCCTCTCTCTTTAACAGCAGCCTTCATTGTAGATAACTGTCCTGCACGTTCCTAAATAGGCACTACCCGACGAATTACCGCAAAATCGAATTGCACAATCTGGTGATATGGTTATCTCCAAGATGAGTGGTCTAATTTTGCAGCCGCTGCAGCTGCAGAGTGTTCCTTACTTTCTACATTCTGTGATGATTAGGATCTACTTAACATGAATTCAGATTAGTTTTGGTTAGACTCCATTTGGCAGTGATCGCAGTCTTCGCCTATCACAGTATACCCTTTCGCGTTTTTCCGAATCTGGTCACTCCAGCCGGTAGTCGACTTCCTTACTAAATGCTAGCAGTCAAGTTTCTCTCCCATTCTTTTGTGGAATAGTTCTTTTCCCTTTCTTCACTACAAATCAGGAGTTTGGGCCTATCGACAATCTCACAAATCAGCACACTCACGTGCGGCCGGATATGTATCTTGTTTTAGACGTCAATTCGTTGGAGACAGTCGAATCCAGAAGCTCTCCTACTAGTGCTCACATAGGAAGCTATAGCTCAAAGAGAATCCTCTCGAGAAACATAATCCTCGGCCCGACAAAGAGATCTCGCAATGGATGTTTGAATTGCAGAAAGAGAAAGAAGAAATGTGACGAAAGTTTTCCCACATGCGGTTCGTGTAAGTATCGAGGAGCTGAATGTATCTGGAGAGACTCTACTAAGTTCAAGATGAAGAGGTATTCCGATTCCAGAGACTCTACAAAGAAGTCAGCAGTTGTGCGGCATGTCTCAACGAAATCTCCGTCCGAAGAACTATCAGAAGCGATTGTTGAATCACAGGATAAGATGGAACTTTCAAAAGGCATTATAGAACTTGTTAATGATGAGATAGATCAAGTGAGTCATACTGACATCTTGAACGCAGCTGAATTGGACCAATTCGAGAATGTAGAAGACGAATTGTTTACGAACAACAATCATGAATTGACACCTTACACAACAGACTTGCGATTGGATACAAGTGAATTCACGACCAAGAACATAGATTTCCTAATGTCTGATGATTTTAGCGACTTCCCCTATTTATCACCTACTACAACACCAATATTCAATCCGTTTAGACACCTCGACGATAAAGCAAAGTATTTCCTTGACGGATTTATTCATAAGGTGGCACGTAATTTATGTATAGGGCCAGACTGGTGCAATTACTTTCTCAAAACGTTCTATCAGATGGCAGAACAAGACAAATCTGTTCTGTTCGCATTGGCCTCTTGGGGAGGTTTGTTCCTCGAAGGAAGCACCGACGCAACTAAGTCATATATGATCAAGGCATATAAATCGATTACAGAGAGATTTCCTAACTTCAACGAACTCAGCAAAGAGGACATTTATATCTTGCTCAACTTTTTTTTGATAGGCATAGGTGTTCATGTTTGTGCTGGAGATG
This sequence comes from Scheffersomyces stipitis CBS 6054, assembly GCF_000209165.1. Taxonomy (NCBI): domain Eukaryota; kingdom Fungi; phylum Ascomycota; class Pichiomycetes; order Serinales; family Debaryomycetaceae; genus Scheffersomyces; species Scheffersomyces stipitis. Next base: position 405,026 of record NC_009046.1, read on the forward strand.
TTTCTCAGTGGAATATCTTATTTAAGCAGTGTATTGAAGTGATTCAAAAGAACGGCGGTTTGTCAGAAATATGTCGCATGTTTGACTATTCCAATGATATTAAGTGGTTAATATCCGATGTACAGTTTCATGATATAATGTCCTCAAGAGCATTTTCTAAAGGAACAATCTTACCAATGGAAGAGTACAATACCATTTTCCAACGCAACAAGATCTTGGAGCTAGGTAATTATGGTTTGGACCCACTCCAAGGATGTATCCAACCTATTTATTTGTTGTTAGGCGAGATTCTACAGGTTTCATCTGATCTAAAGTCTAAGAAGAAACATATCAATAAACTCTTAGAGGATGCACGAAAAGCATACAACGATAGTGATAAAACTAATCCAGATTTACTCAACACTGCTACAGTTCAAGGAGAAGTAATAAACTTGCGCATATTGCGACAAAACTTCTATAATGAAATGGAGGAAGTTATCGATCAGTTGAAGGAAAAATTGAAGCGGTGTCAACCAAATATACAGCAAATGGAGCCAATTATCGATGACAAACACGAAGTCGAGTTGCATCTTACTTTGTTTGAGGTTTATCTGTATACCTGTCAATTATCGATGAATTATCAGATCAAAGGAATGCCGGCTTCGTCAGCAGAGATGCAGTCAATATTGGTCAATGCTGTGAGCTGTATCGATATTCTCGTAGATACGAAATTGGTGTCTTCATTATCTTTGCTGTTACTCTTGTGTGGTATCACATGTTGTACAGCCACTGATAGACTAGATATGGAGGTGCGAATAAAGAAGATCCAGCTGGCATACGAGGTTGCCAATCTTACCAGAATGGTTGATATCATCAAAGAAGTATGGAAGAGGAATAGTAACGGAAACGTATGTATAGATTGGGTGGAGGTGTGCAACGAGAAGGACTGGAATCTTTCTGTATGCTAATTATGCTTTTCAATGTTGCAGCCACCCGGATTAGGCTCAAAATCGTATAGAAATTAATACATAATGAATATTATTGGTTTACTGCAGCAGGAATTGAAAACACAGGTTAGGAATTAGAAAGGAACGCTACACTGAGTATGAACATGTATTCAACAATCACATTCATCTTTGTCTAAAACTGTACTTTCTCTCCTTATCACTTGGCCCATCACATTCGCTCACAATCTTCACAAGCCGCACGAAAATCGAATTATTTATACAGATTCTATTTACATCCTATATGCAGCACAATCGCGGATATGTCCACAAGAAACAGCAATTCATTTTTATGGCTATTAGCTGTTCTTCTGTAGAGGGCAAATAGAGACAACGTCAGAATTACAACGATTTTTCTTCTCGTATAGACCCGATATAGACACACAAGGAAGAGATATGTCGTTGTCGATCCAGAACAGAACGTTTGAATTCCAGCAATGTGTTACTTCCTATGATAAAATAAATAGAAAACAGCACAACTATATCAAGCCCAATAACCAAGAATGGCCACCCAAAAAGCTGAAATTCAGCCAGCAGGCTTCAATCATTGCTAAAGATATTGTACATGTGACAGAGTTGTTGAGCAAATTGGCACTTTTGGCTAAGAGAAAGCCTCTCTTTGACGATAAACCAGTAGAGATAGGTGAGCTCACATATGTTATCAAACAAGAGATCTTCAAGATTGAACAGAACATGCAAAATTTACAACGGTTTGTGAAAGGAGATGCTAGTGTAGTTGTAGACTCGCAAACGACCCAGTTCTCCAAGAATGTGTTGAACTTGTTGAACTCTAAAATGAAGAATGTATCTGGAGAATTCAAAAATGTTTTGGAAATCAGACAGAAGAACGAAATTATGAACAAAAACAGAACCGAGAACTTTTTGTCTGCGGCCAGTAATCACCGTTCGAGCAACAATCCATCGCCGCTAGTGGAGTCAGGCGACCATCTCAGCAATCTAGGCGAAAACCCATATCTCATGAACACGCAACGAGCTGAATCGCCCCTACCATATGACCCAGATGCCGATCCAGATGTCTCGTATCCATATTCCAACGGCGAATACTTGTCAATACCCAACCAGACACAACAGATGCTACTTATGGAAGAACAGGGTGGTCAGTATTTGCAACAGAGAAACAGAGCTGTCGAAACGATAGAGTCTACCATCAACGAGGTCGGAAATTTGTTCCAGCAGTTGGCTACTATGGTAAGTGAACAGGGTGAACAGATACAGAGAATAGACGAAAATGTGGAGGACATCAGCTTGAACATCCTGGGAGCACAGAGAGAGTTGTTGAAGTACTACGCACATATAACCAGCAACAGATGGTTGTTCTTGAAGATCTTTGGTGTATTGATAGTGTTCTTCTTCCTCTGGGTGTTGGTGAGCTGATGAACTATATAGTATTTGTATCGCATACATAATAAGATGCAATGACTCTTAAAAACCTTCGTAGACGACATCTAATAATATATATGTATATATACGATCATTATTACAGTTCATAGTTAACAATCTTTCCCAGCCTGTTCTAGATACTTGGTCTCATAGTTAAGTGTGGCTATAGTAAAAGCGTACTTGGGTCGTGCACCGATGCGAATGTCATGTACAGAAAAACGAATGAGAAGCTCCAGATAGTGGCACTTCATCCACTCTTTTTAGGGGCTAGACAACTTCGTTACACCAGCCAGTTTCTGGGGATAAGATCCTATAGATACAAGCGACATCTACTTCGTCTCATTGATACCAGCAATACGACTTGTAAGTAAACCGCGTATTAATTTTTAAAGCAGCGAGATTTTCGAATCTCATCGTTTCTTATCTCAATCGACACACACGAGTTTCCTCTTAAACAACGATACTAACTAATATCTGCAGGTATCCAACCAAGTCAACCAGCCAATATCTAGTAACAGGAGTGATAAGACCACACCACTTTGCCGAGTCGTCTACTGTCTTACACTATCTATCGATTCTTTCCAAACGCGCGAGTACAATCATATTTTTGACTTGTAAATACTCATAGCATCCAGCATTTTGAAACTGCTAAACATTGCACTATAATTATTCATTAGACCGTATAGAAAACAGAGCTAACAACATGTGGAACTACTTTTTCGGTGGCAACAGCCTGACTAAGAAGGAACTTCCCAAGAAGGCCATTGTTGAGTTGCGAGAACACATCAACACCTTGAATAAGAAACGTTCCCATTTGGAACAGCAGATGGCTGATCAGGAGGCCATTGCCCGTAAGAACCTCAGCACCAACAAGGCAGCCGCCAAGAATGCATTGAAGAAAAAGAAGGGCTACGAAGTCGCCTTGATCAAGACCGAGAACCAGATTGAATCCTTGGAAACCCAGTTGGGAGCCATCGAAGGTGCCAACTTGAACTTGGAAACCATGAAGGCAATGAAACAAGGTGCCAGTGCCATGAAACAGATACATGGCGAATACAACGTCGAAAAGGTGGAAGACACCATGGACGACATCAGAGAACAGGTTGAGTTGGCCGATGAGATATCAGAAGCCATATCCAGACCAGTTGGTACTGAGTTCGTAGACGAAGACGAATTGGAGGAAGAATTGGCAGCATTACAAGCAGAAGAGCAACAGCAACAAGTCCCAGCACAGAAGGCTGCTCCTGAAAAGCAACCGGCCCAACAGTTGCCTAGCTTCCCTACGGTGAACAAAGCTCAGCCAGAAGCTACTGTGGAAGAAGACGAAGACGAAGAAGCCTTGAAGGCATTGCAAGCCGAGATGGGCTTGTAACTTCAGAAGGTTTAGATTGTAGGTCATAGTCGTCCAGAATGTGGCATACGATTTTAGTTCATGACATAATTGTAATCTTTTTTATATTACTGTTTTCATTTATTGGGTTATTGGTGAAATACTACACCGATTGTTTGCTACTTACGATTGTTCGTTGATTATCTTTTGTGCGAGAGGCATTGTTCGCTATACATACGAGCAGGATGTTGTTCTATATACTTTGATAATAATAATAAGATATGTACTAGAAACGCATTGTTTATACATAGAAAGGTAGTATAGGGGAGATGTTCATTGTCTCATTTCCTTCCTCCCATCGAGACAAATATATTCACTATATGTGGAACAATTACAAGAGAAATTTGTTCATTAGGCAAACTCTAACTCTACAGTTATACCATCTTATCGATTTCTTCATATTGCCTCCGTCTCTTACTTCACACAAACTAGAGTACACCGTTTACGGGATATGGCTAGATAATCCAGGTAAGCTGTGACATAAGCAGATTTCTGTTTTCCTGCATTTGCCATCTCCTACAAATTTTTTTTGCAAAATTTATATACGATGTTTTTCACTATCTCTACAATCACAGATACTCTTGAGCTCAAATTACAAACTTGGTAGTTCTGACTGTGTAGCATACCCAGATAGTGCCCAAGATGTTGTCGAGAAGTGTTGCGTCTTTGAAGCGAGCCAGAAGTCGCCAGCTTGCCTCTTCGGGTTTGCGCTCCATGACTACTCTCACATCTACAGCCAAACCACCTCTGTCTGTCTACTATATGCATCAGTTCCTCGAGCATTTGAAACTTCAAGACCAGGAAATCAAGAAGAGTCCTTCTATTCACAATAAAACTTTCTCAGAAATCATTGAAAATGAACCAGAATCCATTACAGATGAACAGAGACGTTTACGGGTATGGTCTTCTGACTACGATCCAGTAACTAGGTCGCCTTTTGCCAAAGACGTTTCCCATTTACAGTCACTTTTAGAGGTTCTTTTGACTAGCAAAAACTTCGACAGAGCTCGCAAGATCTTGGAGGCCATTCATCCTCTTTTATCAGAGCCTCATACCTTCATCTTCTCTGTGAACAAATACTTGCAGACATGGTCCCATGACCCCTCTGTTCATTACGGAGATCTTGAGCAATTTTTCTCCACAATGGAGCAGAGATACGGAATAACAGCCAATGAGCGGACTTTTGCGATTATTCTCGCCAAATACATTTCGGAAGATGGACCTTACATCCTGTACTTGAACCGTTTCTCTCAATCCAAAAAGACTCAAATATTGTCTTATATCGATGTCATCGGAGTTGAAGGTCTCATGAAAGTTTTTTCCGATAATAGCATCAGCATTGAAGATGTCCCCGAGGATTTGGTGAACCTCTTCAGAGAAGTCAGAAACGAATTGAACGACAAGGAAACGTTAATATCAGAACCAGAATACTTCAACGACGATAATACAGAAGTACCAACCGTCGATAAGGATGCTGAATCGTTACGTGCTGTGGACTCGTTTGGGTTGAAAGTGATTAGACATACCCTTTTGGGATTAAGAGAAGAAGCAGACTCCAAAGAGATAGTCTCTATCATCAAGCAAATGGAGGACGGTTTGGGTAACCAATCATGGTCAGACGATGAAGCATCCAAGTTAGACTTTTTCAAAGTATACAAAACGTTAAAGACTGAAGAACAACGTGAGAAATTTAATAGTGGATTGCATTCGTTCAATCTTACCAGGCAAAGAAGATTGGAGGTCAGAGGTGCCGATGGGGCTAAGGAAAAATGGAAGCATGAATTTGAAGAAATGCAAAAAAGAGGAGCATTGCCTTTGAACAAAGGATTGAACGCTCAATTATTCCAATGGTACAAGAACTTATTGCCATATGTCAAAAAAGAAGCAGAAATGTGTCAAAAGCTAATGGATGGCAAAGTCTCCAAAACGGATCTTTCGCCGGACGAAAAGAAATTGTACAAGGACAGAGAATACTACGCCCCATACATGGTGCTTGTCCCTCCCGAGAAGATGTGTGTGATCACTATTCTTGAGTTGTTGAAATTGAACTCCACTGGTGGTATTGTAGATGGTATGAGAGCTGCCAGGGCTCTTATATCTGTAGGTAAAGCTGTTGAACTTGAATACAAGTCACAATCGTTGTTGAAGTCTGAAATCAAGGCTTTTTCAAAGAAGGTTAAGTCGACAAACCAGTGGAAGAGAATCTTGTCCAACAAGAAAAACAACATAATAGAAAATCCAGACGACTCTACCGACTGGAGTTATACAGTATATGCGAAGTTGGGAGCAGTTTTGACCAATTTGCTTTTGTTCGTGGCAAAAGTTCCAGTCAAAGCCCATAATCCAACCACAGGCAAGACCATCACTGGAAGTCAGCCAGCTTTCTTCCATACATATCAATTCTTAAACGGCCAAAAGCTCGGGGTTATCAAACTTCATAAGGAGATAATCAAGCAATTGGCAGGAAGATCATTATCTAATGCCGTCCAGCCACAATTATTGCCTATGCTTGTTGCACCAAGAGAATGGCACAGTTACAACGACGGTGGATATCTTTACTCTAGATCGACTTTGGTGAGAATTAAGGACTCGGCTGAAACCACTGCATACTTGAGAAAGGCTGCTGATTTGGGTAATTTGAATGAAGTTTATGATGGATTGAATGTTCTTGGAAAGACACCATGGACTGTCAATCGTCGTGTCTTTGAAATTATCACTAGGTACTGGAACTCTGGAGAGGAATTCTTGGACATTCCACCTATTATGGAAGAACCAAACTTGCCTGAGCCATTACCTGTCGATGCTGAGCCTGCTCAAAAGTTTGAGTATCAAAGAAAGCTCAGAAGCGCCTTGAATGAAGCAGCATCACTTAGATCTCAGAGGTGTGACACCAACTATAAGTTGGAAATCGCGAGAGGTTTCTTGGGCGAAAAGGTATTCTTCCCTCACAACGTCGACTTCAGAGGCAGAGCATATCCAATCTCACCACATTTCAACCACTTGGGTAACGATCTTACCAGATCCTTGTTCTTGTTCTGGGAAGGCAGAGAACTTGGTGAAAGAGGTTTGGAATGGTTGAAAATTCATTTGGCTAACGTGTATGGTGTAGACAAGGCACCATTAAACGAAAGAGTTCAGTTTGTCAATGACAATTTGGAAAATGTCTTTGAATCGGCAAGAAACCCATACGATACAGATGCCTGGTGGAAGAAGGCAGAGAAGCCATGGCAGGCATTGGGTGTCTGTTTTGAATTGGAAGAAGCCTACAAATTGGAGAATCCAACTCAATATGTTTCGCACATTCCAATCCATCAGGATGGTACTTGTAATGGTTTGCAACACTATGCCGCTTTGGGAGGTGATATTGAAGGTGCAAGGCAAGTTAATTTACTTCCTGCCGACAGACCTCAGGATGTGTACAAGTACGTTGCCTCGTTGGTTCAAAAGAGAATCGACGCTGAAGCTGAAGAAGGGAACAAGTATGCCGTTTTCTTACAGGACAAGATCACACGTAAAGTGGTCAAGCAAACCGTCATGACTAATGTCTATGGTGTCACCTTCGTTGGTGCTACTGCCCAAATCAAGAAACAGATAGACCAATACTTCAGCGGTGAGGAAGACGTTGCTGACTATGCAAGATACTTAACGATGCACGTTTTCAACTCCATTAGAGAATTGTTTGAAGGTGCGCATTTGATTCAAGATTGGTTGGGTGATGCTGCCAAGAGAGTCAGTAAGTCTGTACGTATTGACTACGAGGATGCCAAGTCCAATGATGGTAAACCAAACCATTTGTCTTCTGTCATATGGACCACACCTCTTGGATTGCCATGTGTCCAACCTTACAGAATATCCAAAAATCAATTGATCAAGACCAATTTGCAAGATATTTCCATTTCTGACCCATTTAGTGCATCGCAAGTTGATGCTAGAAAGCAGCAAGCAGCATTCCCACCTAATTTTGTCCATTCGTTGGATGCCACTCACATGCTAATGACAGCAAAGGCTTGTGGGGATGCCAGATTGTCGTTTGCTTCGGTTCATGACTCATACTGGACTCATGCTGCCGATGTGGACCATATGAACAAGGAAATCAGAAACCAGTTTGTGAAGTTGCACAGTAGTAATTTGGTTCAGGAGCTCAAGGAAGAGTTCGAAAAGCGTTATAAAAACTGTCTTCAGGTGATAAGCATTTCTGGAGAGCATCCATTGGCCAAGGAGATAAAGGAAGTTAGAAGAAATAACGTCAAGATTTTGGGCAGAGCTATGACTGCAGCTGACGAAATCTACTTGGAAAAGACCAGATTAGAGCATTTGAACTCCGAAGATCCAGAGAAGGTCAAGATTGGTAAGGAAATGGTCACTACAGTAAGTGTTACAGAAAAATACGATTTAAATTCCATTGTGGGAACCACCAAGAACTTCCAGATCTTGGTTCCATTGACATTCCCAGACATTCCAGCCAAGGGTGAGCTTGACGTTGAGGTAGTCAAGGAATCACCATATTTCTTTTCATGAGGGTGACTACAAAATGTACATAGATTCACGTCACCTTCTTTCCACACACATTATACATAGCATCATATTGCATTTTTGTTTGGTTTTACGCAGATAGTTAGAGAGGCTCAGTTTTTTAAAGAGTGTAAATAGTTACGTTACTTTTTGTATTAATAGATATGACATTGGGAAACTAATATCTGAATTCATGTAAATGACCTAAACTGACTGGGCTTCCCATCAGACTTTTCTATATTATCTTGCCTTGCTGTTCGAAGCTTTATATCAATGGTAATAACGGTTCAAGCTCGTTTCTGTCTATTAAGTTGTACTCCTTTACGAGACTGATAAAGTGCGCAAAGAATGAGTTCCAATGCGCCTCCAAAGAGAGATGGACGATTTTGTCAAAATGATTATGGTAAATGTGGGCGAAGATTCTGAACATTTGCCTAGAAATATTCTTACAATCTTTCATGAAGTTCGGTGGAAAAGCACCACCCGTCTTTGTTGGAAATACTGATTGATCATTGATCTTGTTTGAAATCCAAGCGATCACATATTCGATGTATTGGCATGCTGGCAAGTTGACAGTTTGCCCGTTTCCATCCACCCAGAGATAGTTCGCACGTGGTCCAGCATTCATAGTCGGATATGCTTCTGGTGTGACATAGTCTGCTATCACACCGTAAAATTGATTTAGGTTGTTGAATAACTCAAAAATGTTAAGTGCCAACCACTCACCAAAGTCGACGTACTTAGGCAATTGCACGATGGTTTTAAAAGAGCCCTTGACGAGGGCAGTCTTAACAAACGGCTCACAAAGGAATAGAGGTAGCTGTTGTTCCTTAATGCTTGACGAGCCATTAAATGCCAGAGTGGATGAGTGAGACGATCTCTTCGGCAGCATCTGACGTGAACTCTGTTGTCCGGACCTATGTCCCTTGGTTGGAGAATGGCTATTGGCAAACTGGATCTGGTTGTGTACTCTTTGTTGTTTTGTAGGGGAACCTGGTGTAGCTTTGGTAGGAGATTGTGTTCTTCGTAATGGAGACCCTGACGAGTTCGGATGTGAATACAACGACAGTGAATCTAACTCCTTCTTGTTTTTTTTGGAACTTCTGCCAAATCCTCTTATGGTGTTAAGGAACGACATCTAGAGAGTAACTATGAATTTGGGAACTGGTGATGGCTCAAGTAAAAGTATCGTTTGACCTGAAACTATTAAAAAGATATGATCTGGCAACCAAATGTAAACAGGACTTGCGACAATGTTATCGAAACTTTGACAATTTGGTCGTTCTATACCAGTAGTATACTGTCTAAGGATTGAAGAAAAAGGAACTGGAACCTAAAAGTTGGTGGTTTGGGCTGGTGTTGTTTGTTTATGAACTATACCTGAATCAATCTGTTAAATAAAAAAATTCAACAAGCAGGTATATAGTCACGTGGAATTCTTACCTATTTCGGTCGTGTTTGTTTTGCTACTAGCATTAACGAGTCTAGTAGACCATGACAGGTGCTGAGCTTATTACAATATTTCATATTAGAATATGGCATTTATAGTTCACAAATCTAACTTATTATTTGTCTGGCAAATTATGAAGCACTCATATAATATCGCTTTTATTTGTTAAATAGATACGTTAACTACTTTTATATATGCATGGTATAATTTTACCAGAAAATCTCGAATCACACAAAATCTCCCAATGACTGCCCCATTTTGACCTTTTGACCGATCTGTAAGTTGAACTTGAAGTTTTCGGGGGCTTCAAAGACCAACACCACTGTAGAACCCAACTTGAATCCACCAACCTCTTGTCCCTTGGACAATGGAACACCGCCTAGTAATCTACTGGCCTTGGTGTACGTAGCTTCGTAAACTGTATTCTTCTTCAATTTCTTCTTTTCCTTCTTATCTGGCTCTGAACTAGTAGTGGAGAGTGTAGTCAAGTCTGTGGAAGATTCAGAATCGCTGACTCCCTCAAGCAAAGGAGTGTTCTCATCAGGGGTAGAATTTCTCAGATATACTTCGTGTTCGTACCTTTCATTGGTCTTCAAGTCCTTATCGAAGTTTACTACAATACTACCGACGTTGGTAGCACCTACAGGAATCATCGAGAAAAAGCCATACTTCCAGTAGCCGAGCAAGGCAACTCTTTCGTTCAACACAAAGAGGCCCTGTAAGGTCTTTTGGAAGAAGGGAGCTACAGAGAATAATTCACCAATAAAGTGTCTTCTCAAAGTAGTCACCCAGTTAGTAGGAGAGTGGTATCTATGATAATCGCCGGGAGCCAAATAGATAACTGTGAAATACAATTGCTTGTTTGGGCTAGTTTTGATAGCGTCTAACGGAGTGGGGGCCAAGTTCTTGGCCACGGCCATTTCCTTAGAGAATGTGGCTCTTGAACCCTTGGCTGTACCATCATGAACATCCTTGTAATCTAATTTGTTAATGTGGTAAGTTTCTGAGCCTTCGCCACCAATTATATCGTCTACAGAATACGAGATTCCGTTGATTTTGGCAAACTCTTCGTGCCTTTCCATAACGGCAAAGTCGTCCAGATTGTAGTCGAAGTCCAAGGAGTGACTTGGTGCTGCCAATCTTTGAGTCTTCAACCCTAAAAGAGCGTCAATTGAGTAGGTCATGCCCTTGACCTGTTCGATTTCGCCGTCTTCGATGACACCAAACTTCAACACTTTTCCGTCAGATGGAGAAACAAGGTCACTATCACCGAGGGGACGGATACCTGGTTTCAACTTACGGTAAAAGAATTCTGAGAGATTACTGTATGTAGTGAGATCCGGTTCGTCCATTTCGTCCAAGTTGACACCGAAGAGGGCCGAGTAGAGTCTGTAAGATGGCGACCTGACCCAGACAGGCAAGTTGATCGAGTTGACCTGGCCCCAGATACGCGAAATGGTCTTTAAGGGTAAAGTCGAATAGGCATACAAGTGCCATGACTGTGGCTTGATACGATACTGGTGAGGACCCGATTCTTCGTCGTTTTGCTCACCGCGTTCGTAGCTGACTTTGGCAGCAACACCACCCAACACGATGGCCAACGACGTGATGGTCCACCATCTGATAAATCTACGGCGCTGTTGTCTCCTTTTACGAGCCTCTACAGAGAAGAATCGCTTGTGAAAGTTCTTAGTTTTGACTTTCAACTTCTGGTTGGCATTGGAAAGCGATCTACGGGAGATTCTCAAGTTGGGGAAGTGGATGTTCTTTCTTGTAGGCATGAACTTAGAGCCCTTGGATGTCCAGGTCGAGTAGTACAAGACGTTCCTCTTGGGGCGAGGAATCTTGGGGAACTGGTAGTAGTAGGAGGTGAACTGGGAGAAGTTCCGCTTCTGCTGTTGCTCCTGTTGCTGATTCCGCTGCGCCTTGAGTGCGATTTCGGCCATGGTAGTGGCTCTCAGCAATGGGTGGTTGATATTCATTGTGTGTGGACCAAACACAGTCGAGGGAGACTGAGAGTACTTCATTCTGGGTCTGGCCAGAGGGGGGCCGAAGAAAGGAGGTCTGAAGGCCATAACAAAAGAAGGGACAAAAATAGGTAATCTGATGGTTATATAATAATATGGTCTAACTTTGGGACTGGGCACGGTTTATTCAGTTGAGAAACGTAGCACTATCAACAAAAGTTGTCGAAAGTTTGTTTAACTAGTGTGAAGGTTTACTACGTAAACTGGTATATTATTTTTTTTCATCGTGTGCGGTAGTATTATTGTTTTTTTACGAGACGTTTTTCAGCCTAACCGTCTGATTGGTAGCCTCAGCAGCACAATAATGTGTCCCGTGAATCTACAGTCTATATACAAATATCACTGAACCACTCCACCTGTTCTTCTGCGCTATGCTCTACTCTTCACGGAACGATCAGGTTCTACCTTTACGATACTACTCTACACTACACTGTATTTTACGGCTTATTTATGGCATTGTACCCTGACAGTTATATTCTAGACTTTCGCACCTCCCAGTTAGGAATCACATGAGATCTTCCTACTACATTCAGGTCACTATTGTCGTGTGTCGTCAATCCCAATCCTCTTGTGCGGTTTGTTGACTCCACCTCAGATTCTAGCAAATATGCAGAGTAGTCATACAGAATGAGTCGTCCTGGTTTCTAGTTCGATCCCTGGAAATTGGGCAAGCGTGCCTGACACTTGTGGCTCTTTCTTACATGACAATTCGCGTCAAAGCCATCCACTATCCACTAACATTTTAACTATTGTTGTTACAGTAGACTTCATGTAGATGTAGATGCACTCCATTGCCTGAGGTACTTAGGAAATTGCCCACACCTCTTGCTTCAATTGGTCAATAAACTCCACCGAAACATAGTGTAGTTCGCTGTTCATGAGTCTGTCAGAATACGAAAACAAAAGCTTCAAGTTCCAGAGATCTTCCATCGACTGGGGCGAATTGGCCATTCGGGCTAAATCGATCTTATTGTCAATGATATTGAAGATTGAAAGCTCGGTGCTGTAGGCATGAGAATCGTCATTCTCACTGCACTCGTAGAGTAACACCTGTTTCTCGTAGTCATCGATATGACCCATAGCTTCCAACTTAAGCAACGTAGACACATCTTCACTGATCTTGATTTCTCCGTTTTCAATTTGTAACGACTTGTTTTCATTTTTGATCAACGACCCAATGGACGGTGATAGCAACTTAAAGTTTCTTCTCTTGTAGACAAAAACCGTAAGCGACTTCTTAAATATTTCCAAGTATTCAGAATTCAACTCAAAGTCGATCTGTGCATTGAAGTAATCCCGCGACCGCGTTTGAATGGTCAAGATTTCGTCAAGAGGAGGCAACAAACATGGCGATAATGCCTCTTTCACTTCACCATTCTTGAGCAGAATTGAAACGGGAATCTTGAGAGGATTGTGTGAATTGACATCACGGATAATCAAGCATCGAGGTTCTACCGACAAAGCCCAGAAGTGTCGCAAGGCCTGAAGATGTACATCGACTTCGCTGTTTTCATTTGGATAGATTGGATACAAAGAGGTTATCAAGCATGCAATTGCAAAATTAGAATTGCCAAAGGCATATTGGCCACCACCGAGGAACAAGAACCCCAATGCGGTGTTAATAGCCATATAGTTTCCATATCCCATCTCCTTATTAGTATCGTCGTGTAATATTCTTAATCTTCTGAAAGTTTCTAAGTCTCCACTTCCTGCCATTACAACCGAAAGTGATAATGCAATCAAGTTCCTGATTTTTCCGGCGCATTGATGAGCAATCTTTTGGTCATAATTATTAGTGTTGAACGACGAAATCCTCATCATCAAGTCCAAATAATGCAACAAAGTGTTTCTGACAGTGCTGTCATGACTGGAAGCATACTTCACTGCCATTGAAAGACATGAACCCCCCAAGATATTGAAAAATCCCAATTGGTCACTATCAAGAACTTGAATATGACCTTTACCATACTTTTCGAAAAGGACTGATGGCACTTCAGATTGTACCCATTCAACCGATTTTCCAATATCATTCCAAAGAATTAGATTCTTAGCGATGCTTCGAAGCAATAGCAAATCAGGTCGAATATAATCTAGCATTTGTTCAGTATTAGGAACTTTTAGCTTATTGGCAACAGTAGCATTCTCGGTCTTGATATAGATGAAACCGAGAGCCATAATTGCTCCACAACATGACTTGTCAAGTTCTTGTACTGGTTGATAGTCTTTCATGGACGTAGCAAGTGAAGATAATCTGTCAACAACATGAGTATCATTGAGCCCACTTAAATCATTTCCTTTTCCTAAATTGACCAAACCAAGAGAAATACCAGCAGCCAATCTGTACCCTTCATGAATTTGTTCTGTATCATTCTGGGACACAGAACTTGTAATCTGGGAGAGTAGAATTTCACTCATACGGCGATGTTGACTCTCAAGATAAAGTAAACCTATCCCGATTAAACCAGCAGTTTGCACCATAATTGGAACATTTAAGTCATTTGCACCCTGTGGAAGCAAAGCCACAGCGTGAACAGACAATACCTTGGTTAATTTATTATCCATGGATCCTCTTATACTAGCTGCCATACCAATCAACAAGCCAACACTTGTGAGAGGATGTTTAGGACCAAGATAGTTGTAAATGTGCCATTCCTCTAGCTTCTTTAGATGGCCATTCAATCCTAGTCCTAATAAGAAGCCTGCATGTTGAGTATTCAATTCGGGTGGTTTGTTAAAAATGATCCAACTTCCCGTAATACCCTTAGCTTCTCTACTAATACTTAAACCAGAAGAAACGCCGTTATGGAAGTACCCCCATTCTGAAATCTTAGCAGGTATGGATCCATCGGAAAGAATGATATTAGTCATAGTGGGGGCGATCAAAGTGTTTAGGTTGAACTTGGGCACGGGAAACTTCTCAGTTAGCAATGGTTTACGACCAGCGTAGAATAATGCTGCCCTTCCCAAGGGTATTGTAAGAGTTCTTAATGCCACGAGAGCAGCTAAATTTCTTTGTTGAAGAACCAAATCATATTCACTGATACCTTCCTCAGCAAGTAAAGTTGCCGTTTGCGTCTTGGTTTGATGCAAAAGTGTAGTAATCTCATAATATCTTCTATCGTAGTCAAAGATTAACTTTGTTAAGCCAATTCTATCAGCCTCTGACTGTCCATCCCAAGGCGATATCGATTCATACTTTGTAAGGACATTTGAGAGAATAGAGCTAATACTTTTCACCTCAACTTTCGACCCTGTAAAACTTCGTGGATTGGAGTTTCTGGATAAGAACATAGTAAGGTCCTTTCTGCCTACCAACTCCAAGGTCTTGTTTGTCCATGCAAATGATGGATTTTCCTGGCAAAGCAGGATGGCCTCTTTGAGGAGAATGCTGATTCCAGGAGGATAGGTTTCTAGCTCTCCTCTCGTTATTCCATATTCACACATCATGTCGACCACTGCCGTGGGTCCAAAATTTGGTGACACGAGTATTTCGAAAAGCTTTAGAATGCAATGCGTTCTAGGAGTTATAAGGGAGTCCACTGAATCACTCTCCTCCAGCAATTGTGAAAACGTTAGGTATCTTATAATCTTACCTGTGAACAAACTGGCTAGAGATTCAAAAAGATTTGGAGCTGAATCTAGCATTAGCAACAGAAGAAATCTGACCGATTTATCTATACTGCTGAAGTCAATTAAATAGTACTTCGTCCAGGATTCTGGCCAACCCATCCAAACTGTGAATTGTGCTAGGAGGACTCCAAGTTTATTCAAACATGACTTGCTTGTACAATCTAATCTTGCCTCTTCGCGAAGTAGATGCAATGATAATGCAATATATGAAGCAAGGTCGCCGTAGTTGACTTTTGAATCAAGACATTCCAGTAACCTCTTTGCTGATGGTAATAGATTAGTGATCTCGTTAGGGGTACATTGTTCAATTCCATCTTGAAATGGGAAAAATAGGGTAAGTAATGCGATTACCAAGGCATTCCATTCATCCTTGGACTCATCTAATGCAAGTGCAGACCTCCATAGCATCCAGATGGTCTCTGTTACTTTAGACCCTGACAAGTATTTAAAAGAATGCAAACAATTGGCTACAAATTCGTTGTTTGGTTGAAGCAATAATCTGATCGTACCCACATTGCCATCCTTATATTTAATGGCCAAGTTTTCTTCGAAAGAGCTCTGTAAACCATCGACATTGGGGAACTTCAGTTTCAAGTATATCTTTTGAGAAGATACATCAACAAATGGATTGACGAGAATGATGGAGCCATCTTCTTTTAATGCAATAACAAATCCCTCCATTTTTCGACTGTTTAGAGGAATACATTCTTTACAAGTTATCTGATAGCAATGGTGGAAATGATTGGAATGATGCTTGTACAAGTATACCCGTGCTTCTTTCTTCAATTTATTAACCACTACTATGGCTTCTTGCTCTTCAAAGTTTATGCCAAAAACTTGCATATGAGCTTTATCTGTATTTGTAGGAAGCACATCAGTTCTAGTCAATATCATATCTCGTCTCAAAATGGGTACTTCATGTGCTACATGTGACTTACGTTTTGTATTATCGGGAAAGTTGTTCTCTGTTCCCATTCTAGCAATAGACGATATGTCTGCTAATAGAGTACTCGTTCTTTTTTTCTCCATATTCAACGACAATACGTTTTGATTAACCCCAGATGATCCTACAGAGGCATCAAAGTGTCCTTCTTCTTCTAATACTCTGGAAGGATTGGGTGTAGAAAGCAAGGAGTAGTTCCTTCGCAGATACTTTGTACCTGAATCTAATATCTTCGTACCTCTATGTGACGCTCGTATACTGTAGATTATGACGTTTCTCTCTTGAGGATTAAATGTAGCACATAAAGACGATGTCTTGTTCAACCCTTGTCTAGGAAAAGAGAGTAAAACTTCATTCGGCGACACAATTGATGTGGACGAAGTGGCTATAATCCGGAAATCGCCTATTGGATCTACCAAAGTAAGGAATTTTGCCCCTCCCAACTGAGACAATTGTATACTTTCTTGGGTATTGCTCAATTCGGCCAGATTGACATCTCTTTCTAAAACAAGCCCTGACTCAAATGGGAAAGCATTCTTGACAGCAAATGGAAAACTGACTACATAATTTCTGCCATCGGAATAGTAGATATTGGCTGCTTTACGGAAACAAACTACAAGACATTCGGCTGATGAATTGCTTGCTTCTCGATCTGGCTTTTGGTGATGGCTGTTTCTCTTATGTAAATTGGTTCCGCCGTACAATGAAAATCCTATATAGTTGACGCTGTTGAACGACGTAAATGTTGCAGTCACGATATCTTCTTCAAAAGCCAATTTCTTTGAAACAGAGGATCCAACTAATATTATGACTTCTCTTGTAGATGTGAGAAGCTGTCTATAATGACTGAATAGCTGTATGGAATAAGGAGAGGTCGAGAAAGGAACCTGTAACTCGTCTTTTAGACTCAACGCCGGCAGCGAGAGTACTTGTGACTGCTTTTCAGACATTTGATTCCGTTTGTCTCTATAGGGAATAAAATTGAATAGAAGTTGCAAACAGAATTAATGTTGAAGTGGATCTGTTTGTTTATATATCACGTGATTTATACTGAAAGAGCCGAAGAAAGTGATAGTGATTTAGTGCTTACTCTAGCTCTAGTCTATTTTCTACTCTACATACTCTACACTTTTTTATATACACTGCTTTCAATTCATACTCTATATACAAGAGCCTCAACCACTAAATATACAACTAGTAGCCTACTCGAGGATTCTGGTGATCAAACCAGTACCAACGGTCTTACCACCTTCTCTGATGTTGAAACGTTGGTTGACTTCGATTGGAGTAGCCTTAATCAACTCGCCAACCATTTCGATGTTGTCACCTGGCATGACCATCTGAGAGTGGTCAACACCTTCACCCTCTGGGAAAGAGAAGGAGCATGTGACGTCGGTGGTTCTGAAGAAAGCTTGAGGCTTGTAGTTTTCACCGAAAGGAGAGTGACGGCCACCCTCTTCAGTGGTCAAAACATACAAAGAGGCCAAGAACTTCTTGTGCGAAGTGACGGTGCCTGGCTTGGCCAACACCATACCTCTCTTGACTTCGTCTCTCTTAACACCTCTCAACAAGACACCACAGTTGTCACCAGCTAAAGCTGAGTCCAATTCCTTCTTGAACATTTCGATACCAGTAACAGTGGTCTTGAATGGCTTGTCGAAGTTACCGACGATTTCGATTTCTTCACCCTTTTTCAACACACCTCTTTCGACTCTACCAGTCACAACAGTACCTCTACCAGAGATGGAGAAGACATCTTCAACAGGCAAAAGGAAAGGTTGTTCCAAGTCACGAGTTGGGGTAGGGATATGTTCATCGACAGCATCCAACAACTTGTCAATGGCTTCCTTACCGATTTCTGGTTGCTTACCTTCTAAGGCGCAAAGGGCAGAACCCATGATAACTGGGGTGTTGTCACCGTCGAAACCGTAGGTGGACAATAATTCTCTCATTTCCATTTCAACCAACTCCAACATCTCAGGATCGTCAATGGTATCAACCTTGTTAACAAACACAACCAATTCTTGCACACCAACTTGTCTGGCCAACAACAAGTGCTCTCTGGTCTGAGGCATCTGGCCGTCAGTGGCAGCAACGACAATGATAGCACCGTCCATCTGGGCGGCACCAGTAATCATGTTCTTGATGTAATCGGCGTGACCTGGACAGTCAACATGGGCATAGTGTCTCTTGTCAGTCTCGTATTCAACGTGGGCAGTGGAGATAGTGATACCTCTGGCCCTTTCTTCAGGAGCTCTGTCAATGGAAGAGTAGTCCAAGAAGTTGGCACCACCCTTTTCCGACAAAACCTTGGTGATGGCAGCAGTCAAGGTCGTTTTACCGTGATCGACGTGACCAATGGTACCAATGTTCACATGGGGCTTGGAACGGTCAAAGGCTGCGTATCCTCTGGTCAAGGCAGGACGGAACTTCAACACACCGACACGGCCGGCGGTACGTAAAGCACTCACGGTGCTCACTACACTTCTGTACATCGTAGAAATTGGGCACTGACGAGTTTTAGTAGGTGATGAAAAGAACAGCTGACATCAGTTCATCCAATTGGACTCTGAAAAATTGGATCGCCAGATGTCGGGAATTTGCGGGTAACACTGAAAAGTTATGTAAGCGATGTCGCAGTTTTGTATGCAGGATGGTATTCTAACCAAGAGCGTGAGACAATATGCTACTATATTTGTATGAGATACCAAGTGCTAGTGAATGGAAACCGTTACGCTAACTCTTTCCAATGTTATATTGTAGTAGCAATGTGTAATTCATAACTTTATATTCGATGTTCATGGCATTATGTTGTTCTGCTATAGGACACTACGTCTTTAGCTATTGTCTTTTGCAATCGGTTATCTACAGTACCAATAGTAGTATTACTTTAGCAAACTCTACAACAACGGAGCTGCCTCTTCACCGTCGATTTCCTGCTCCTGGAGGTTTTCGGCGATGATTCTCTCTACTGCTAAACGCTCAGCCAACTCCGCATCCTGTCCCTTATTGTGGAAGTACTCATAGTACAAACACATAGCCAACAAAACACCCTGAAGCAGAGCAGCGACCAAGTACGACACCCACGAACTCCAATGCGAGCCCTTGGTGAAGAACAATGTGGCAGTGAATACAAACCCACCAGGAGTCTGGATACACATCATTCCTATCGACAACGTACCTGGGTGCTTCAAGGTGTAAGTAGTGTAGATTTGGGGCACATACTTGATCACCGTTAACAACGTCGACAACAATCCATTGATGCTGGCAATTGAGTAGAGCACCGACTTGTCTGAATAGAGACCTACTACTATCTGAACAATCGAAACTACTCCATGTAAAGCTACGAGTTTACCGACTTGCACTATACGTTGGTACTCGTGTTTATCCTGTTTCAACGAGTTTTGTGTCAAGATAAGCACAAAAACTAGAATCAATATGGCACAAGTGCACTGCAATCCGATTTGGACCAAGTTGAGTTGTGAATTGATACAGTTAAAGGTGTTGAGTGCTCCGGTGGCACA
Organism: Scheffersomyces stipitis CBS 6054; assembly: GCF_000209165.1. NCBI lineage: Eukaryota > Fungi > Ascomycota > Pichiomycetes > Serinales > Debaryomycetaceae > Scheffersomyces > Scheffersomyces stipitis. The sequence continues at coordinate 424,886 of NC_009046.1, forward strand.
GCAGTGTCTGGCTTTGGAAGATACTAAAATGATATTCGTTAGGGTGAAGATGGAGGAACACGATCCCAAAAGCAAAAAGTTGGTTGACAAACCTTCTGACGTTCTTTTGGAGTATATCCGATGGTATTGTGGAAGATAACTGATAAAAATCCCTAATGTTATCAAGATCAGAAAGATAAGATTGACTGTCGAGGCACCTTCAAACACTGAGCATGAGTCGTCTCGTATAACGAGGCCGCGGGGTATGTGTAACATTTTATTGGATATATCCGTGTTTTGTAGGTGTATGGTGGTGTCTATGGTGTTTATTAGTTGCTATTAAGATTGGCGATGTTCTTCTTCCGACAAGCTGTTTCTTTATCAATGGCAGAAGAAACATATATAAATAGTGCCTTGGGGTACATGTGTGCCACAAATTTTGGAACAGGTGTGCAGGATCGTGACTCCAACCGTTTTTCCTTGACAGATATAGTTTTGAGGAGAGCTTTATAGCGTGGTGACGTCTAGATATAGTTACTGACAATTAACATTTCAAGAATATTATAATATTCTGGAGAATAGTATATATATAGAATGTCTTAAAATTTATTTCTGAAGAATATAACATGCGAATATTTTGTCACTGTTGTTAATAGAGGTTTTATAATTATCTACAATTTAAGAATTTTGGCAATAATTCTTAAATCTGTTTCAATTATGACTAAAGAAAAACAATAATATGGTCGTAATAAATATTGTAGCTGTCGTACAGAAAATCCTTATTTTGCAGATTTCTTGTTGAATAGCTTTTAGTATCTGCATTTCGAAGAACCCATACAAAATTTCACCGTTTGCCTAATTTGTATACTCTTATACCACGGAATAGCAAAAGTGAATACTTTATTGAAAGATTTATTTCCTGCTAATAATCGAAATCTCCAGGCTGTGTCAGAATTACCTCTTAGATAGTTTCTGATTCCGAACTTACCCTGGCCCGACCCGTAATCACATAAAGGCTAATTATCAACTATTTGCACCCAGTTACTAAGTACTGCACATACCATAAACAAATAACTAAATTAACAAAGAGTACTGAAATCACCAAATTCGAGTTATCTTCTTCTCGTCTAGCCACCATGAGTTCCAGACTATGGGCGGTGAACGCAACCAAAAAGAAGAAGAACGAGCTCGTTCCAGGGTCACTGCGATGGATCACGAACGAGATGTCGCTCCAATATGACAGTGCCCTCACCAACTGTGAGGACCATTTTCAAGATTGTAGTTCTCGGTATGATAGCCTCTCCAGCTTTGTACAGAAAGTTCTAGACATCACCAATAGCACAGAAGATCACACAGAAGACCTATCGCTATTGTTGGCTGTGCTGAACCCTACCGTTTTCTCACCAGAGTTTTCAAAATCAACTACTTTTGTGCAGCCTACAGAGCCAGAAGATATGTACTCATCTAACCATAAGGATTCTACTCCCAATATTCGAACTGCCAATTCTAACGATATCACCATACCCGTCAAGCCTGAAAACATCAAAGAGGATACTGTCATATCCGAATCACGTAATTCTCTAAAGCAAGCGATCATCGCACAATCTTCACCAATACGACATCGTACTTCTCAGTATAGACAAACTCCAGTGAAACCCAGAATAAACCAACCACCACGACTAATGCACGCGTCGCCAAATCAAATTGATATATCCCCACCTCATTCGAATTCCAGTATGGATCGAATTGATACTGGTCGCAAATCGCTCAGCTCTTCGTCTCCTCCAAAAGTTGTACAGCAATCTCTCCCTTCTGTCGAAACACATCAAACGGAACATACATCTACCGCCAGAAACACACTGTTAATAAATGGCATAGATGATTCATTTCAGGCTATCAGCACAGCTATCAGAAAGTCAATAGCGGGAAAATCTGCACTTACGATATCATCGAGCACTCCTGCAAAAGCTAAGAAAAGTGGAGTATACGAAGAATTTGAGACAAAAATTAATCTACAACCTGAAGAAGCCAATAGAAGCTCAACTATTCATTCAACTGCACTGAGCAATGAAAACACAAGGAAGATATCGGCTTCTATGAGAAGTTCCATCTTTGTTGGACTTCCTACAAGAGAGCCTATTACAGTCAATACTAAATCTAGTAAGCATTCCTCCATCAAAAGTAGATCACTGAGACTATTTGAAAGACTAGATATTGCTTCCAGAAGAGATACATCCTCAGAAATTGCTATTGACAATAAGGTTGCGAACAAGGGCGAAGATAAAGCAGATAAAGAACATGACGTTGATGCTAATTTTGATATGTCTCCTGTAGCAATCCCCAAGCGAGCGTTTGCAAATTTCAATAGCATCAAAAGTCAAGTGGATATGAAAAATAATGGTACGACTAACCTCAATTCAGTCCCCGATCTAAGCAACACCACCTCAAAAAGCAATTTACTTCCAGACAAGCCAGTAAAAATTCCCAACAAAGAACACACCATCCCAAGCAGAGCAGAAACTGAAGAAAATATCATCAGCGAAATCGGCGTCCCTTCTACAAAAGCTCCGAGAGAGCCAGAAGATGTCAAGTCAACTTCTGCAACAGTAAGAAAGACATTGCTTTCTGAACTGCCATCGATCAGACCATTTAATTCGTCAACAAATGGAAGTAGGTCTCCTACCCGAAGTTACCTTTCATTTAAGTACAAGGGCAGTCCCAGAGAACCTACTACCAGATCTCGTAGCCGATCTCCTACACGTAGTGTTGGACCGTTATCCAAGAAGTCATCTCCAATACTGAAAATTCACGATACAACTGGCTATGATGTTCCTGAAAATGACGAAAAGGGGTTAATCTCTCGTCTAACCATTCCGACAAGTTCAAGTGCAGCAAAGAGAAAGACACCGACATCTTCAAAAAGAGAAACAGAGAGCAGAAAATCTGAAGGCAGGAAGACTGATTTAATGAATACAAAGAATAGATTTTTGACTACTACATTGAACTCCAACAATCCCCAATTTAGTCTCAAAAGACCACAGTTTCAAGGAAATCAATCAGTCGCCGCCAAGCCGTTGCACTCCCCAACTAGAAGACGAAACCCAGCAATTGAAGATCTAGAGATTAAAACTGCACCCAAGTTGGAGCCCGATGCTATACCTATTTTGAAGAAAAAATCAATGATGGCAGAAAGAAGCGAAGCAGCAGCCCAAAAACCGAAGCAGAAATTCACGATTTCGATGAATCATACTTCTAAGCACAAGGCGGAAATAGTGCCCTTTTCGAATCAGAAGCAACTTGGAGACGTCTTCGCCCGAGATGAAGACACAAAGGAGAGTCACGACGTCCATCAATTTGAAAAATATAGCTACAGAAATAATGCTGTCGCTTTGCCTGAAGCAGCAAGGGGAGGTTTTGGCAGTGCAAAAAGAAGAAAGACAAACAAGGAAGATAAAACACCTTCTAGAACCGGTGCTCTTGCAAAGAAACAATTTCTCGAGAAGAAAGCTAGTAGGATTTCTGTGGCTGAGAGAAGAACGCCCCACAAGAATGCTGATCCTCTTACACCTGCAAAATTGCACTACTCAGCTGAAAACCTACCTGATATTCCTACTGATGACGAAGACGATTCCAACGGAAAAGACCGAAAAATATTACAAACATGGGGACATACTCCTGAGATCAAACTGATTATAATGAAGAACATAGAGGTGAATCCAGTTTCAGTATTTGGTGATGTTCCTCAGCTCAACATGGAGGAGATATTCGATTCCCATTCTTCCAGAGCTAGAGCAATGCAATCGCCTGATATGTCGCCATTAAACTTATTACAAAGGCAAAAGGAAGAACGGGAATATGCTAGCTACATGGGCTACAAACTGTAGAATTATATCCTATAGTACATGTATTATATTAGAAATGTCTATTATTAAGCTTGACGTTTGGATAATGCAAATTGTTTGTTCCATTTGGACAACCAATCAGGCGAATCCGACTTAGGTACCACGTAGAGTCTCAAACTGTTGTCGAACAAGGGTGCCTTCGATTTGTCATTCATGAGTGCATTGTTGATGGAGATCTTCTTACCAACCTTGACTAGGCCACCCGAAATAGTTTCCATGTAGCACTCTAATTTCTTGACACTAAAATTCTCATGCTTTGGATCTTCAAACCATTCCTTAGGTCTATCCATAAGCAATTCTAAGATCTCCAATGGAGTAGAAAGTTCACCAACTTCGGCAATATAATCAAACTCATCAGTGGTGGGGTATAAAATCATTGCTGGAAAGATCAATTGGGATTCATGATCCGTTTCATTTTCCAATCTAATCTTAGCATCTGTAAGTAGCTCTGGTGGGTTGACAGACTTCAATATGGTGTAATGTCTTAACTTAATTGTGTTGTCTAAGATATCCAATCTCATCTTCTCTTTTTGTTGTTCCCTTTCCTTCTTGATTCTAGCATCTTCAATTGCTTTTTCTTTGGCAATTACTTGTTCAAGAAGATCTTTGACAGATTTGTTTTCTGGATCTATATTCAAACCATATTCCAAGATTTGCTTGGCTTCTTCATATCTACCGACTAGGAAAAATGCACGGCCGGATCTGAAACATGCCTTGATACTCTTTTCGTCTATCATTAGCACTTTTTTACAATCCTCAATGCACTTCCTGTAGTTTTTGAGTTCAAGATTACAAGCAGCTCTATTCAAGTAAAGAGCCGAATTGATAGAATCTATTCCACATTCTATTTCAAGTCCCTTCGTATAATAATCTATGGCAGCTTTGTAATTCTTCGCCTTATAACAATCATTTCCTTGGTTCTTAAAATTGGTGGCAATTTCATCTGGTTCACCATCATATGCCAAACTCTTAAGAGCTTCCAAGTTTGTGTTTTCTCCACCTTCCCCATCAGTTTCATCTAATTCTGTCATGAAGAATGGCATTCTATTCAATTCCTTCATCACATCTTCTGTAGATTTTTCAGCCATATCTGACAACTGTGGAGGCAAGTCAGGCTCGCCCGGCTTTGGAACGTATCTTCTCTTCTCCCATTCAGAGATGAGAGCATCTTCGGCGTCTTCTATCTTCATAATGATACAGATATCTAGATGTTGGTAATACTCTGCTTTCTTTGAATAGTAATCAAGTAGACTTGATAAATTTTAGAGATGAGATCCGATACATAAAACACGTGACATATTCCGGAAATGGCTGCAATTTTTGCAACCTCTATAGCGACCCCAAAGGTTGTTGGCTATAATATATACGTTAAATTAATCTATATATTTGTAATAGAATATGAACCTAGTTACAATATTTTTGGACAAATCATACTTGTTTTTGACGTTGGAGAATTAGGGGAACCTTCACATGAAATTTCTCTCCGTTTGGTGTTCTCAAACCTATATTTAAATAGTATAGCCTGGCAACGTAACATGTTTGGAAATCTGGAACAAGACAAAAATCACTGGACATGGAAGGCAAATGAATAGCTGAACTAAGGTCGATATTAATATTGAATTTCTTGGTGAACTTAACTTCGTCGTGAGGGGCAGTTGATCCAGCACCTGCCACAGCTTCCTGTTCCCAAGGAATTGAACTAAGCAATTGCACAGGAGTAGAAGAAACATCAGATTGGAGTTTCATCTTGTCAATCTTAAAATGATCATATTTTGTCGAGAGGTTAGCCATACATTTCAAGTCCCGAAGCATCTGCTTCTCAAGATTTAAGGACTCTACACCAACGTCCTTAATCAACTTGGATAACTCTAAGGCATACTTTTGGTATGTCCTCAATGTTACAGTATCAAAGTTGTCAACAGATTTTCCTTTATTCTCAAACATCATTTCCGGGTGAATCACAAGTGGTATTGGCAATTTTTTTGATTTCACAGTTAATGCAATCAACTCAACTGATATTCTTTTGAATCCAGGCAAGTCGCGGCTGCCGTTTTCGGCAGGTAAAAACGTTAGTTCCATGGGAATTGAAACGGTTGTAGTAGGTGGAGCCTTGCCACGAAGGTATCGCGGCAAAGGATGATAGTCCACATGATATTCTGACTTTGGCGTTGTTAACCCGCACATGCCCAACACCTTGGATGTGCCAAAGACATTTCTCCTCTTAAATGGGAAAAGAACCTCATACAAATCATCTCTACTTCTATGTACGTGACGAGCTCGAACCTTAGAATAGTACGATTGTTGCATCTTAGCAACATCTGCTGCACTATCTGTTGGATGTAGTTGGTTATCTGGTGAAGTAGTATTGCTTCTTTCATCTACTGGAATTGCGGATAATTCGCGGGCCAATGAAATCTTCTCCTTGATATTTTGCTCCATGCTAGCAGAAAGTAGTTTTGCTTCTTCATTTATCATTGATCTGTTCAACTCAAAAGAGTTTGTAGTCACTGGAATAACACGTAGATAGCAATAGTCTTCGTTTGCAACCACGTACTCATCATCACCTTGTTTTCCTAAAGATTTTACAAAAATTGATTCATAGTCCGAAGCACGTCCAATAATTCTTGCACTAACACTAAAATCAATAGAGGCACTTGAAAAGAACATGTCGTTAGTCAAGGAAGCGTAACATTTCCCTCGGTGAGCGTCTTCCTCCGACAAAGACAGTTCCAAATCTGATTCTTTATATTTCTGACGCAATGATGTGATGACTTCGTTCTTGGATATTCCTAAAGTGGGAGGAATCTGGAGATGCTTAACAAATCCATGTTCACATGTGACATCTAGTAACTTTTCTGGCACTTTGAATGCAAAGAACTTCTTATAGGTAATATTGGGTTCGAGTATCTTTCTTGGGTCGAGCTGGACGTGAGTTCCATCTATAGGGTCTATAATAATAGTGGGCACCATGGGGTTATTATTGTCGGAAACAAGTCTATCTAGGGCTGCATCATTCCAGGACGCATTGAAATCAAACATGGTAAGAAACCGGACCACTGTAGTAGGAGGGCGGACTACAGAGCTTTGCAAGTTACCATTACTTCCAAATGTAGCACATCCTTCTAAGACGGTAGAAAACATATCGAACGGCACGTCATATTTTGTCTTGTTAGTAACTAACACAAACCCATACAAATAGTCTCCCTGCTTTATCTCAATCGATAATGGATCTATAATCTTCGGTTTGACTCCAACTTTGCCAACGGTTTCAGTCATAAAGATATGAATATGAAGAGCCTTCGATATTTCTTTATTGGAGGCAGATATTCTTTTTAACTTGTGTGCATTTTCCAAAATTGTTTCGTTGGACTCTCCTTCAAGATCTAAAGGGTTTGCGAATAGCTCTCGTACTGGCGAGGTGGGCAAAGAATAGGTGCTTGGGATGCCGTCGAAACCACCATACTCGTTGTATGACAGGGCAGATGAAATAGGTGAAAGTTCATAACTAGGAGGCTGAGTCCGGAGATCTTCTCTGCTTGGGATCAATTGCTTAGATATAGTTGAACGGTACATTTGGTAGGATGGCAAAATGTTGACAAGCTCGCTGTCGTTGCCATCTTCATTGGCAATGTCATTGGCTGATGCACTTGACTTGCTTTTCCGTCGCAAAGACAAAGATGACAACTTCAAATTGAACTTTTTGCGGTCCTCCATTGGCTGACAATATTTTGCTGCTTAACCTCTAGTTCTACCCAATCACTACTTTATTTAATATATATGTTCCTTTCTTCTACTGCTGTCCTTCTCTCCTAGTGGACCCAGAAAGTTCAACCAAACGCCTGTCAATATATTTAAACCGGAGCGCCTCATACAGGAATCGCCTGATGGTTGCATTTCTGCCGCTTTTGAAAAGTAGCTTTTCGCACCTATTCTTCAGACTTTGTGTGCTTAATCGAACTACACTCTACTACTTTGCAGACTACAGACATAAAAGCCAAACAATTGAGGAAATGAATTTAGATGAGCCCAATTTGTTCAGAAGAACGTATTGGTCAAATATCAATAACATGGGTTGGGTTACAGCTCATAGATAACTTTTCTTGATTATGAAAGCGTTTATTATGAACATTTTGTTGCTCTTACAATACAGGATACATAAATTCGTCATATAGTGTACTACCGGTAAAGGTGTTATAATAAGTTAAGTAATTGAAGGTGCAAACTTTCTAAAATCATGAGTTGTATACACCTTCTATGCATGTTATTTTAATAATTGTCTACTGTCAAAGGAACATGAACCACAAGAGAGTCTCCACTAACCATCTTGATGACAATTTTTATGTAGTACATTCTAGCCATAAGACAAGTCTGGAAACTAGGAACCAAAGTGAGATAGTCGAATCCCCTGTTGTGCTTGTTGTCAGGTCCCTTCAAATGACAGCTATTAAGGTCAAGGGTGACATCGAATTTTTTGGAATAAAGCAAGTGGTCTTCCTGCTCAATACGTTCAGATTCCCATGGAATTGTCTTAACCAGTGCATGGTTTCCACTGGATTTCGACGACTTTGAATGTAATTCGAAATCGGGAATTGACAAGTTAATATACTTCGTACTCAGGGCCGACACACTTCTGATATCTTTGTACATTTGCGTTTCGAATCTCAAGACTTCGTTACTGACGTTCTTGATTAGATTCTGGATTTCGTTAATGTACCCCTGGAACGGCTTTACTATAATCAGATCAAAATTATCAGGCTCATTCTTCTTCGACGAGTCAATATTTTCATCTTTGAAACACATCTCATGTGTGAATTCAAATGGGAAACAATGTTTTTTTGATCTGACAGAAAATACAACAAGCTCAGATTGCAAGGATTTGATTTCAGGGAAGACAACCTTTGAAGTATTTGATCCTTCAACGAAGTATGACAATTCTATGGGAACCAGTATCGTGGTGTTGTACTTTTTACCAGGTTCTCTAAATTTAATTGGAGGGACATACGATATACTATAATGTTCCTTTGGCGTAGACAATGACACAATCCCCAAAACTTTGACAGATCCGGTGAGAGACTTCTTTTTGAACGACGTTGTAAATTGATAAATATCATCAGCAAATTGTTTTCTATTCTTTTTCAAATTGTGTTTTATGGACATATCAGCCACGTCATATAGTTGACGCAACTTGTGATTTGAATCTCGGGATCCCACTGGGGTCAATGCTTGTAGATTCAAGGTCCGAGGGTTTGTCGAAGCATTCGTAAGGTCATTGCCATATTCAATCTTAGAAACAATGGAATCGACAAATGCTTTGTAGTATAATCCCGCCTCTTGTATCATTGCCTTAGGGTTACATTCGTACTCTAAGTTTGTAGTAGGTATCACTCTAATGGGACACGTAGCCTCTTTAGCTATAATATATCGATCCCTGCTGTCGTGAGTTTCGTAATTATAATCGGATGACTTTCCAATGACTCTGGCATCAACACTGTAACTTATGCAAGTATCTATAAATGCCATATCACGGATCTGTGACTCTCTATTAGCCAAAAGGAGTGAAGGTGCAATTAGACCTCTAGGTATGCCTATACTGGGAGGAACATCCGTATGTCTACTCAAGCTGTGTGGCTCACAGATATCATCCAACAACTTTTGCGGAACTCTAAAGGTGAAGAATCTCTTATATGTTACTCCCGGTTGAAATAAACGCTTCACATCTATGGATAATGCTGTATTATCGTAAGGGTCAGTTTCACCTTCACACCAATCGTGCGGGTCCCCGTTATCGGTTACAAGTCTATCAATATTTGCGTATGTCCATGAAGCATACAAATCGGTCATGTTCAAAAATTTAAAAACGTTGACTGGATTTTCTGAGTCGAGGAATCCCTTGTTATTGTCAAGCACAGTTATAACTCCTTCAAATACAATGTATACCATATCAAACAGAATTGGTTTATCTGACTTGTTGACTATGGTGACATAACCGTGGATATAGTCACCTTGTCTGAATTCTTTATTGGATGGATCGATAACTGTTGGTTTCATACCAACTTGACACACTTTTTCCGTGACAGTGATTTTCACTTCCAAGTTGGAGCTGACAGCATTATTGGTCTTGGTCAAGTTAGGCAATTTGTGAGCGTTTGCCAAGATGGTGTTCTCCCAAACCTGAGCCGACTCTTCGTTGAAAGTCAGGGATTCAGTGATGGACAACGGGAATGCTTCTACGCTGTTGTTCACAGACTCATTCATCGGTGTTTGAAAGCCAAATAATGACAGACTATTTAATGTATTGGAAGTAGTCACAGGGCTAACCTCGTATATGGGTGGATCCACTCTGAAATTTTCATCGGTCGGGGTCAAGTTCTTGGAGATAGTCAGCTGGTACATGTGGTAAGAAGGCAAAATATTGTTTATCAATTCGTCTTCTTCGCCTGCGCTTACTATTGGACTAATGGATATTCCTGAAAACTGCGATTGCAAGTTCATTTCTGAAGTTGCTTCATTTTGCACAGATTCTATAGATGGGAAGTCCCTCACTTTCGCTATGGGTTTCGGACTCTGGTGGCTATCGTCAGAGTCATTATTTGGTGAAGACATAATGTGCTGCCGCAATATACATAATATGAAGTTCTAGACTGCTGTAAGGTGCTAGCAAAGTGCCTTGAAGAACTGAAAAATATATTAGCAACGGTTGTAGTAAAGATGAGCTGAGTGTTTGGATGCAGGGCTTGGCCGAATAAGGTAATTCGTTGGAACCAAAATCGAAAGGCGCCAGGGTAGCAAGAACCGAATCTTTTTTAGAGGAAAAGAAACCTCCATATCTATGGAATAAACGGATGAAGAACTATTTGCTGTTGTATTGGAAAGAGCTGTGAGGCAAAATACGACATATCTTTAGTGGTAAACATTCGTATTTAATTAATGTGCTGCAAAATTGATCACATGACTACAATTGGGATATAGGTAGATCTCGGTGTTTGATGTTTGAAGAACAGATTGGGCCCAGTTCTTTCTCTTACCGTTACTGTAATAGCTCACTGCTTTGACTTGTTGCAGAGACAACTTTTCATTCATTCTTGTGTGGCAAGGATCTGTGGTGGCTCAATTGCAATTGAGAAATGCACACTCACAGACTCATAGGGTATTCTTTTGCGATTCACAGTTCGTCATTGATTGGGCTTCTCCGCTGCTCGAATCACCTCATACACATACTTAGAATTGCCATTTCCACACTCTTCTTCCAGCTAGCCTCCTCTTCATCCGCTTGGAGTCATTCTCTGCTTTTTGCACCTGAATGACCTTCACCACTCAGTCTTCAAGCAGTGTGGTATGTGCACTCTTCGTTAGGCGCGCATTTAGAGAAGAGAGAAATTCCGCGCACTGATAACGAAAAGCTCCACAGTCTTGCGAGAGTTAGCTTTCTTATTTATTCCGATCTGACTAATTATTGTCCAGAGCAGCTTCATACATTAGTTATATAGACACACTACTTATTCATTATACTGCCTACTACCGACTACGGCTCGAATACTGCTCCAATAGTTTATCAACAGATAAATACTTCTACACCAAGCGGACTTTTTTCTCCAACAAATTCCACACTGGCTTATCTAACTCGATGACTTTAAACGAGAAAACCACGCTTCTACAGCACCAACAACAGAGATCTGTACGAGGGTTGCGGTATTTACCAGCAATTCACTTCAAAAGCAGATTCCTTGTAGTATTAGCAGCCATTATGACCATCTTGGTTATGCACACATTGCTAGTTCTACAAGGAAAACAGCCTCTCCTTGAAGAAAAGATCAAATACATTAAGAGACCAGACCCCTATAGGAGTCTTCATAAGATTTTCATCAATGACGACCCCTTACTTGACCGTATTGGTGTACCTACTTTATCTCCACTGGAAGAACATTTACACCTTGGATCCAAAGCCATGGTTACCAGTGATGTACCTCTTTGTTCTACTATGGGTAAAGATATACTTTTGCTGGGAGGTAATGCGGCTGATGCTGCTGTGACTGTAGCGCTCTGTATTGGAACTATCAATTCTCACTCGTCTGGTATTGGTGGTGGGGGATTCATAGTTAGTAAACATAAGAACGATTTCATCAGTATCGATGCTCGTGAAATGGCTCCTAGTGGAGCATTTAAAGACATGTACGGAGACAACTTTGTTCTTTCCAAGATAGGCGGATTGGCAATAGCTGTTCCTGGTGAATTGAAGGGGTTGTACGAGCTTTTTGTCAGACATGGCTCGGGTAGATTGTCGTGGAAACAATTGCTTGAACCTGTAATTCACTTGAACCGAAATGGATTCCGTTGCACTAAAGTATTGGAAACAGTCATTGCCATGGAGAACAGTATTGTTTTCTCGCAGGTACCAGAAATCAAGACAAACTGGGACTTTATCTTCAAGAATGACGAGACAGTCAAGGAAGGTGACTGGATCAGACGTCCTAACTATGCCAATACGTTAGAACTAATTGCCAACAATGGGTCTTCAGCCGTATTCTATGATCCAGAAGGACCTATTGTTGGCTCTTTGGTTAAAACTATTAAGCAATTTGGAGGAATCCTCACGAAGGATGATTTCAAGAACTACAAAGTAAATGTAGAACACCCTATCAATGTTAATCTTACCATCGGAGATAAGGACCTTTCTGTGTATACGGCCAATGGTGTTTCCAGTGGTTTAGCTTTGGTAGCCGGATTGAATTTCTTCAACGAAGTACATAACAACTCTCAGATCATCAATGATAAGGATGATGTCCTGCTTACGCACAAGCTAGTTGAGAGTTTCAAATGGCTATCTGCTATCAGATCGGAGTTTGGTGACGTCAACATCGATAACTACAAGCAAGACTTGATTACCAAGTACACCAGCAAGTCGTGGATCAAGGAGGTATTCGACAAGGGCGAGTACTCAGACGAAAGGACGTTTCCCTGGACCAACTACCATCCCAAGTACGAGTTGACTGAGCCTGAAGGTACGTCTCACTTCTCGATTATTGATGAGGAGGACAATGCCATTTCCATGACTACTACAGTTAATCTTCTATTCGGCTCTTTAGTCTACGACAACAGCACAGGTATAATTCTTAACAATGAGATGGATGATTTTTCGCAGCCAAAGGTGCCCAATGCTTTCAACCTAACTCCTTCTATCTACAACTTCATCGGTCCGCATAAAAGGCCGTTATCGTCGACGGCGCCCACGATTATTGTAGATAGCGATACCGGGAAGCCGGATCTTTTGATCGGAGCTGCGGGTGGCCTGCGTATTCCTACTGCTGTTTTACAGGCTATCGTGCGTATCTACTATGAGCGTAAGCAGCTATTGCACACTATCTCTTTCCCTCGATTACATCATCAGCTCATTCCACGGAATATTATGGTGGAAAACTTTACTGTGTTTGATGATGAACATGGCCACAACAACATACAGACTGCGTTGTGCAAGTTGGGCCACACTTTCTACGAAAGCGGGTCATTAACGTCAATGAATGGGATTCACCGCAACGGCGACCATCTAGAAGGAGTCAGTGACTTTTGGCGGAAACGAGGCGAGGCCGATGGATATTAGAATTTGTGCAGAAGTCCAATATCGATTTGATCCTCCGGAGCGTTATTTTGCCGTGATAGAGAAATTGGATTATTCAATGTAAATAATATTCTAATAGATCAAGTAAAAAATTTCTGCTGGAGTGTAGGACCAATTTTTATTTCTGTGGGCTCCAATCACACACTCCGTTTTTTATCAGGATAGCCAGATCATATGTAGATATACCCAAGGAGATGTGCACATTGCACAACATTGGCAGTTTGCGTAGCATATATACGGACTCATAGATACGAACTACGTAGACACGAATTACAGGCTGAATCATATTTACCATTCTACACCGTGTAAGGTGAATTTATGAGAGTGCCGTGGAGATGTGAAAGTGTGACAGCAGAAAGATTTTTCATGTACCTACATTCCTTTTAACATCTCTAATATACAATTATTACATTCTACGCTTATGATAAGTCTTAAATTTCCCATTCTTAAATTTCCCTTTGTCGGGACGCACAACCAAACCCTAATGAACAATTGGAATGAACAATTAGAATTTCATTTTCCTGGGGTATTCGGAGCTGACATATGCTGATAATCACCATTTGTCGGACGATTTTAAACTGTAACTATGTGGCGCCGGTATCCGGAGTTGGTAGAGCTACGGAGTTGAATGATCGGTTCAACGGGGATTGGAGACCAAATTGGCCAATGAACGCACTGGCGACCCGCATCTGAGTAATATTTTCTGACATGTCGGATTGCCCCACACTGTATAAACGCTAAAGAAAACTCCGAGATGCACGGCCTGTATATAGTGGAATGCTCGGAGTTTTGCACCGCAGGCTTGAGCGCCTAACTATGGCGAATTCCCCAGATTTCACCAATAATGTCCCGCACAATTGTCCCGCTCCTGCAAACAGAACACAGTTACCCGCTCACGATCGCTGAGCAATGCAACTCCGGTGGTGACGCAGCACTAAAACGAACAAATCTTCTGGGGTAGGCCTCATTTTTCGTGGATATAAATTGCTGATAAATTCCTTGCTTTGGCACACCAACGCTATAATGCCCTTGACTTTTATTACTCTTTGGCTGCGTATACATTATATCTACTTCGTACACTGTTAGCTTCACTTTTCCTATCCTTTCTTCTATTTATAGTACTTATTTAAGACACCTGCATTTTTTCCCGGTCACCCAATTTTCACTTCTTCATACCAACACAAATGGCTACCTACCAACATCAGGACAGCTTGCAAAAGTTGCCCATTCCCGACCTCACTGAAACCTGCGCCAACTACCTCAAGGTGTTGAAGCCTTTGCAGACAGAGTCGGAGCACGAGCAAACCGTCAAAGCCGTGGAGAGCTTCTTGAAAAGCGGCACGGGTAAATACTTGGATCTGGAACTTCGAACTTTTGCCAAAACAAGAAACTCCTACATTGAACAGTTCTGGTACGATGCCTACTTGAACTACGACAACCCCGTAGTGTTGAACTTGAACCCATTCTTCCTCTTGGAAGACGATCCCTTCAACAACGATAACAATGTCCATAGCAACCCTCAGATCAAGCGTGCCACCTCGCTTACATTGTCTTCCTTGAAGTTCATCCAGGCTCTCAAGAATGAGACGTTGCCTCCAGACGTATTAAAGAATGGCCAACCTTTGTGCATGTACCAATATTCCAAACTCTTTGGTGCCTCGAGAATCCCCACTGATGATGGGTGTATCATGCAATCCGACAACAAGTCCAACCACATTGTCGTCATGAGCAAGTCTCAGTTCTACTGGTTTGATGTATTGGACTCCAAAAACAACATCTTGTTGTCTGAATCTGAGTTGAGTGTCAATTTCACCTCGATTGTCCAAGACTCGTTGACTACTGATCATGCTGATATTGCCAAGTCTTCTTTCGGAGTGTTGACCACTGAAAACAGAAGAATCTGGGCCAACGTCCGTAACAACTTGATTCACAACAACCCCATCAATAATGAGATCTTGTCGATCATCGACTCGGCTCTCTTCATCTTGTGCTTAGACGACATTGAAATCAACGATTTGTCGGAGTTGTCCAAGAATATGTTGTGCGGCTTGTCGATACTTGACAAGGGTATCCAGGTAGGTACTTGTACCAACAGATGGTACGACAAGTTGCAGATCATCATTACCAAGAATGGTAAGGCTGGTATTAATTTTGAACACACAGGAGTTGACGGCCACACCGTATTAAGATTTGTCAGTGATATCTACACTGACTCAATCTTGTCATTTGCCCAGTCAATCAACACTAACTCTCCTTCCCTCTGGAAGAATACCCGAAAGAACAGCAATGAGATAGAGATCAATGATGACTTAATCACCATTCCCCGTAAATTGGAATGGGACTTAACTCCAGACTTGTCTCTCGCTCTTAGATTCGGTGAAACCAGATTAAGTGACTTGATCAACCAGAATGAGTTCAGACACTTGGAGTTCAAGAGATATGGTGCATCGTTCATCAAAAAAATGAAGTTCTCCCCAGATGCTTTTGTGCAAATGGCCTTTCAAGCAACATATTATGCATTGTACGGTAAAGTCGAGTGTACCTATGAGCCAGCTATGACCAAGCATTTCTTCCATGGAAGAACTGAAGCCATCAGAACTGTTTCACAGGAGTCAAACTTGTATGTCAGAAAGTTTTTTGACTCTCTAATCTCTAATGAAGAGAAGTTGAAATACCTTGCAGAAGCCTGTAACCTGCACTCTAAACAAACAAGATTGTGTTCGGCTGGTAAAGGTGTGGACAGACATCTTTATGCCTTATTCTGCCTCTGGAAGAGATACCTTGATACTCATGAGGACGAGGAAGATGGTGAATCCACTAACATGGATCCAAGAGCCTCTATCTCTACTTTAGTTGACGACGACGATTCTTCGTCTGAAAATACCATCGTGGACCACCATAGCCATGCTAAGGCTCAGAATTCGATGGCCAACTTGAAGGTGTTACCAGAAATCTTTGCTGACAATGGCTGGGACAAGCTTAACAACACTATAATCTCTACGTCCAACTGTGGTAACCCTTCATTGAGATTGTTTGGTTTCGGTCCAGTTTCTGCCAATGGGTTTGGTATTGGTTACATCTTAAAGGATGATTCTATCTCCATCTGTGCTTCTTCCAAACATAGACAAACGCAAAGATTCTTGACTACTTTGGAATCATACTTGAATGAGATTGAAACTATGTTCAAGCAAGTGAAGGGAGAAAAGAAAGCTGCTGCTGCTGTTGCAGCCAAGGCAGCCACTGTCGCTTCGCTTCCTAAGATTGTTCAACCTACTCCAGTCAGCAACTTGTCTAGTTTGTTGGGTGGTTACGGTTACTTCGACATGGGTGATGACGATATCAAGTCTAGAGGCCCAAGTCCAGAGTTGCCTTTCTTGAATAGAAACAATAGTGGATTCTCTATTCGTGAAATCGGCAAGAAGTTACGTTTGTCTGAATACTAGACGATATTTATTCATTACATTTCCTTATTTATTAACGTGACAAATACTTTATTTATTTAACAATTAATTTATTCTGATTTTATTCGTATTCATTTCTGGTCTGTTATTTATAAATCATTAAAATACATAGCATGTTTCATTCAAGAATCTCAGTCAATTATTTAGATCCCAAAACTTCCTTGTATGAACGCAGCCCTGAGATTAGCCTTATTTGTAGTTGAATTCTTGTTGTGTTTACCTTGTTTTGGAATGCTCATCATCGTGAAGTCACTAACGCCATGCTTACCACCAGAACCAGTGTCACTTGTTGGTCGACTATGCGGAGGAGATATGGGGTGGTGATTGGAAGCTGAAGGGCGATTCAAATAGATGGGCTGCGGAGCTGGTGTATGGTTAGGATGGTGAATTGGTTCATGGGCAACAGGTTGATATGCTTGGTACTGAGGTTGCAGCAGAAGAGCAGGTGAATGATGAGATGGTTTCTGCTGCTGAGGAGGATGTGGAAGATATTGCTGAGGATTATGAGGTAGATATTGCTGTGAATATTGCTGGGGGTGTAAGTATTGCTGCGGATGCGGGAATTGCTGTGGAGGGATTGCCAGATACACTTGACCTTGTGGTTCAGTGTTGGAGTTCAATTTCGTGTGTGACTTTTCTGGAGATCTCAGTTGTGGAGAAGAACCACGGGATTTATGATATTCAGTAGGAAGAGACAACTGCTCTTGAGAACTGTGGTACATATACTGAGTTGGAGGTACTGGTAAATACTCTTGGGAGCCATGGTATGCATATTGGGGTTGATAAGGCATTGGTGGGGCCAGAAATGGACTGAAAAAGATTCCATTTTGAACAGCAGGAGAATGTGAAGCCATATTCAAATCTAAAGGAGGAGGTACTTGATTGAAAATTGGTTGAGGTGGTGGTAGTGCCATAGTATAGTCAGTTTGCTTTTCATCTGCAACATATGACGTTGGCTTTTTCTTCTTTTTCTTCTTCTTTTCTTTGTCTTGTGACTTATCTTTAACACGCTTTGGCAGCTCTGGTACTGGAGACATGATAACATCAGGTGGGGCAAAAGAGCCTGGAGGAGATCTAATTGGAGGGGTTCCAACAGATGCAAATTCTGGAGTATCAGTAAAACCTGCGGCAGCAGCAGCTGCTGCCATGACTTCAGCCACCTCCTTCTCTCGCTTCAACTTCTCTTTCTTTTCCTTTCTCATTCTTCTTCTCTCCTTCTTGGCTTCCTTGCTCTCGGCATATTCGGCTTCGAACTTGGAATCTAACTTGGCATCTAACTTGTCGTCTAACTTGGGAGTATCAGACGCAAGTTCTGTATCAATTGGATCCTTTGCTTTGTCTAACAGTTGCTCGCTAACTGGAGAATTCAATTGCTGATGCCTCTCTAACAATTCCATTGGAGACTGGCCCGTACCAGGGACATAGTAATCTTCAAACGGCTCGTCTGATTTGTTCTGTTTTATCATTTCTTTGCGTTCTTGTTCTGTTGTGTATGAATCAAATGGTTCTTTGAAATCTCCGGTGTTGCTAGAATATTGTGTAACTGGAGTTTGGCAAGGTTGGCCCAATGACAAACTAGACAGTGGCGCGCTATTGATGTCAAAGTCTGAAGATGGTGGAACTTTTCTTGGAATAGGGACAGTAGAATTGGTTCTGCTTCTTGTTTGAATGCTGACTTCAGCAATTGAAGTTGTTTCCAAGTAACGTCTATATTCCGAAGCTTCATCGGCGCTGACTTTGCTTGGGTATATGTAGCTCATTTGATCGTCCTCAAGGGTAAGCGAACCTACATCCAATTTGTAGTCTTTCTCTTCGAACAGAATATTTGGTAATGGATCGACTGTTTCATCCAAATGCTTGAAATCCTTTGGAGGAAGCGGAGGCAAAGGCAGGTTCTTTCTTTTGATACTTTCATTGGATGGGTTTCTTGAACGTGGTGGTGTGGTTGTTTGCACTGGTTCCAATTTGAAATGCTTGAGATATTCATCTGAAGACATGGTTTGTTCAGAAATGATTATCCATTTCTGGAAGCCTTTTAAGTCTGATTCCATGACTAACGAACGACCAAAAATCTTTTTGAATTCTGTAGATTGGTCTGATCCCAAAGTGGATAACCATGTCCAAATATAGAAATCCTGTAAAGTTACATCGTAGACTGAAACCTGAGAGAAGAGTGGTATGTTGTCATCGATCTCAGGTTGTGATTTGGGCCATCCAGGGTACAATTCATACTTGGACTCAATCGAATCATCGGTTAATCTTCCGAGAACTCTTCTTGATTCTTCAGTAAGACCTCTCACAATATCATCTGTTGAATCTTTCTTGAAAATGTTCTTAAGAATCGTATAGTTTTCGATGGAGAGGAACGCGTCCTTTTTGTCAAAGGAAAGCGTGTGTCTTACTTTGGAGAGTAACTCGTACACATTGGAAGATGGACGTGTAGATTTGACTACTACGCATGGGATGGTGATCATGGACTTGAGTGTACGGCCAGTATCTTCGGAAGGTGGGTATGCTGTTGTTATGAGAAGCGATTGCAATGCCTTGGGCAACTTCAAAGTTTCTGCATCATTTTCAGGCAACATGGCACGTAAGAAAGAAAGCAAAAGATGAAACAAAGCATTGCCGGATGATTTCCAAGCTTCAACTCCCTGGATAAAATTGAACTCCTGGTTGATGGTAGCATCATAGAAGGCAGATTTTGAGAGTTTGGACGTGGGGTTGAAGGCCCAAATGGACGCCATTTTGGTGACCTTTCTTCCACTTAAATAGTTGTACTGTGAATTTGAAGTGATACTGATTAACAAGTCAAGAAAATCATACACAATTGAGGCATGAGCTGGCGAGCTGAGACACTTTGGCATAATGGACAAGAATGCATTTTTGGGGTAGCCAGCCTCTCTCTCCCTTCTTCTATATTCCAAATATACATCCCAGCCGATGATCTCGTTGTTAGGCAATCTTGACCACATGTACTTCAAGGCACATATCAAAGTGAACTCATCGTACAGCTGTATAATAATGAGCGCATGGTTTTCGTCATGGTCTACGTCAATGAGCTCTCCATTCGGAAAAAGCTGTTCAAGAAACTGTTCGAGCTTGGAATCGTTGATCTTTGATCTGAACGGTAAGAGGATGTGAGGCACATTTGTTCCACGAGCCTTGAGCTCGGCTGTGATCAAATGGAGTATCAGCTTGAGTTTCCGTTTCGAAAACTGTTCTGGCCGGATGAGATTGGCTGATTTGCGGACAGTGGCCATGTCCGGCAACTTGGGTAGGTCGAAGTCGGCGCGACGTGTCTGTTGCGCTGCCATGACTGTTGGTAACTGACTTTCAACTGGCAGTGGAGGATGAGGTGCAAATCAAAAAATTTGAAACTGGTTGGTTGAAAAATAAAAAGGTAAACAAATAAAATCTGGATTGGACTCTCAGTCGCGCTACAAGAGTCGAGAAGAGCAAAACGCTACTAAATTGAAATTGACGTAATATCAGAACGTTGTAGAGGGTCAGCCAGACATCAACTTGCAAAGATATCTCACGATATAAATACGTGCTGGGAGTTTCTACTAGACTAGCTTTTTTGGCCCTTTGTCGCTGTAACCAAATATACTTGTGTTTACTTTAGACCTGCATATGGCCTGAAGCTTACACCCGAACATTTTTGTCGTGGGCGCGTAGCTGCAGATTCAATTGACCTTTGCCAAATTGGGCGTGGCACGTCAAGTCTAAAACACCCAATTAGCCCCGATTAGGAAGTGTTATGGGTATGGGCAGACAGGTAAATGGGCAATGAGATCAAGAAGCCATTGCCAACATTCCCAGTCATCGCATGCATAATGTATGTTGAAGTCTGTAGATGACAACCGAGTAAAATTAGAGAAAAGCCTCTGCTCGTTTTTCGCTACCATCTGTGTTTTTACATTCGACTATCTTGGAAGTCGCAGCAACAATTTTCGCATCCATTCCCAGGAATTCTTTTCTACTCTCACGGAAACGACAAGAATGTTACTTGTGGTGGTAGTCTTGGGAACGATGTCCCTCTCCTGTTGATTCATTTTTGAAGTGTCGCCCTTCTATCCCTTGTCTATTGCTCAGCGATGTGTCTCCTCCATTGTATGCCTTCACAACCATGAGCTATTGTTGCCTACCCCTAAAGACTGCACTGATATGGCTAGTAACAATAGACTTTTTCACAGTCTGATTGTCGATTCTTCCACAATAGCAAACGCCTTTCTTACCATTGTAATGATGTAGGGTCTTTCTCCAGCAATGGCAGGACCTCCATCGGGTGGTTAAAGTTTGTGCTGGACGACATGTGCTATCTGGATTTCCATTATTTGGCAATTTCTCATCATTGTCGCAATACCATTGTAGATAGGAAGATACTCTAGCAACAATTGTCTATGTAAGTATCGGAGTTGACTGGTGAGGAGACGAGTCCTACTGCTTACAATAGAAACTAGTTCATCCCTTGACGACATGAGCTGAGTCTGCTCGAGTACTTTTACACGAATTAGACAAGAATCGACATCTAACTTATAATGCGCAAAGTGTACCAGGCAACATCGTATAATACAGAGGAGAAGTAGAGATAGCACAGCCAACAAATTCAGACAGCAGACTGCTCTACCTATATACTCGTACTCGTTAATTGTCGGTGAAAATATCGCCTGTGCTAAATCGCGTATGTCGAAAAACGCTTTACAGAACGAAGGCGTCTTGATGCTCTTCTTAGACTAGTCTTAGTAGAAGTATAGTTGAAAACTTACGGACGCGTCTTCGTGCCTGGCTCGTAGTTGGAATAACTATTCGGCTCGCGTTCGCCAATGCAGGGAATAAGCTTTCCAGGGTCTTCTGAAGACTATTGTTCCATGCATGGTTCTATAAAAAGAGAACTATAAATGATAGTTTCATAAGGAGATAGAGCTGCAATATACTAAAACTTGGGAATACGATTCGTGACAATATGACCCTTTCCAATATCCGATTCTGGACAATAGACTATTTCATAACATCCACGGCAAACCTAATTGTGCAGAGTGCCTTCTGCTTTCAGGTTCATATTTCGTATGATAAGAATTGCAAGTTAATATGTTACACCAAACCAGTTAGATTTCCTCCTCTTGTTTTAAAATGTTTCCATATTTGTTAAATTATTGAAATTCTAGAAGTAGGATACGTCAACGATGTTCTTAAAGAATTGCTATGCTACTATACATTTTACTTACGTTGCATAACATCGGCACCTAAACAGTGTACAAAAGTATAACAGAAAATATACCTTGACTACAAATTTCATTTCCATAATAACTTAAGCTTGTATTATAAGACTATTTAATGAGCAATATTTATACTTATCACATTCTCAAATCGTTTATAAATTCAACCGTTATATGTGAAGTTTCTTTACTATACGTTCAACTCGCTTCCAAGATTGCCATGTGCATGCATGGCTTGTTGTAACTCAACCATGCTGCTAACAGGACGGAGACTATAGTTCTGCAAGGCCTGTTGAGGATGTGGAAGTTGCTGCATTTGAGCTTGAGCACCTGTGTTCAAAGCGGATAAGTTTGACATGCTGTTTATGGCCCTCAACTCACCATTGCCTCCATTCATAGCAACAGGACCATCAGGATTAGATTGTGGCATGTCTGACATGCCGTGAGCATGGTTGATAGTGGCATGAGAATAAGCTCCTGCCAATTCAGGTGTCACCACAGTAGTGGTATTCGTGCTAGAGTTGGCTTGAACATCGTTGCTGTTAGGAGTGCCGATGGTCTTAGTAACTAAGGTGTTGGACATCGCCTGAAACTGAGAATCATTTCCACGAGCAGGAATGGCACTGACGGAATTTGTGCTGTGAAGAGTTGTTGGAATAGTCAGTGGGATAGAGGTAACATCGTTCAGACTGTTGTTACTCATCTCAGCGATGTAGTTGGCTTGTTGTATTATTCTCTCTATCTGATCAAAACCTCCGACATTCTGTGCCAACAAAGCGCAGCCCTTGTGATTTTCTATAATACTTTTGAGTGTAATCAACAGATCGCGCAATTGGTTGACTTCAGCAGACAACTCTCTGTAGCCTGTAGAATAAAACGCCAATTCGTCCTCCATCTTCTGAACCAATTGCTTTTTACGTAATCTACACTTAGACGCAGCCACTCTGTTTCTCTCGAGAAAGCTCTTTCTTTTCTCGTCTTCAGATTTGGGATTGTTCGAGTTTCTAGGTGGAGAGGACTCTTTGTCCGAATCGGATTCCAGGTTGGCTCTGGTGGCGGCAGCCTTCTTAGCTGCAGCGGAATCTGCCTTTTGCCTCTTTCCCTTACTAGAATCTGCGGTATCTGCCTTTCTCTTCTTGCTTTGACTACGTTTACTCGTTTCTTGTTTCTTAATTTCCTGTTTCACAACTGGAGCAGCCATTGGCTGTCTAAGGGGTTCTGAAGTAGGCAAACTTTCAGAAGGTTCTTGCGGGATCAGGGGAAGGGTATCGTATGTCTGTTGATGTGTTGGCTGTAACGAGTTAATGGTAGCGACGTTATTGGCAGAATTGTTAGACGTCAAGCCCAACAAGGAAGACAAACCAGGAGTCATAGGACTATTAAGCAAGGCGCTAGGAGTAGTCAAGCCCGGAACCTGTGCTCCAAATGAAAACTGATGGGAGAGAATTCCAGGCGTCAAGCCAGAACGCAAATTCGACTCGTTAGGAGTCAATCCAGTCTTTCTGAGAGTATTCACAAACTGGTTGAAATTGGCTTGAGAATTGGGACCATTGCCTGCAGCTATCACATTGGCATTGGCACCGTTAGTAGCAACATTGGCAGTATTGACGTTGGAACCATTATTATTGTGGTTGTTGGTAGCACTCAACAAACTGTTCCATAAGTTAGAACCTGGAGTGCCAGGATTCAGCAAGGCCGTTCCGTTAGCTGTGACAGCAGCACCATTAGATCCGGGGACAGGAGGAGAAAGTCCCAAAGGATGTAATCTTCTTCCACCGGGTGTAAAAAGGGGAGGAGTGATTCCCGGAAGTTTGTTACTGGTACTATTACTACTATTATTGATACTATTATTGTTGCTGTTGATGTTGATGTTGTTATTAATGTTGTTGTTGGCACCGTTGAGTGTGGAAAGATTGGGGATGTGGAGGTTGTGTTTGTTAGAGGACTTGGTAGACGAAGTGGCTGATGAGTTCTCGGAGTCTCTGTTATGATGTTCCAGAACCAGTGAAGCGTTCAGTACCAGCGAGTCCTTGGAGGCGAACGAGCGTTCAAAAGGATTGGGCTCTAAATCAAAAGTAGTCTTCTGTTGCTATAGGGTGTCGTTAGTACCGCCATAGATATTAAGGTGAGTCGCTTAATCGCATCAGTACAGTGACGTAATGAAACGGTTGGTGCGAGTCTTTTTCCTGTCATTGGCACAGTATACTTACTTCGTTTGTCATATTAGGAAGTTGTCTGGTTTATTCGTTGTAGATGTAGAGTCAGTTGGCTTGAGGGCAGATCGTCAACTATTTATGGTATGGAGCTCAGACAGTGGAGTGAATCTGGTTAACTGGTTGATTGAAGTATTTTTAATTATTTTTGTTTTGTATGTTTTTTTCACAGTTACGTCATCCCTTTCGCAAGAGGAGTAGGCTCATTACGCGGTCGGAGATAGCCTCGGAAGTAACGCTAGTTTATATGTATTATATCACGTGATCATCCCAAAACCTTACTTCTTCTCTAGTAATAGTGAATCTCCCTGCTTGTCGTGTACTGGCAATTTCCTTTGTGTCTCCATTTTGGCAGGCTGATTCAAATTTTTCTGCTACCGGATCGATCTCTCACTGCGCCAACTTCCGACCGCTGTTCCGGAGCAAGCCCTTTCATCTAGCAATCTCTCCCACACGGCTGCGACAGCCAGTATCCAGGAGAGCCTGGACCACAGAGGTAATTGCTTTTGTTGCGGGATATCACTTGGAGCGATGATATCATAGCCCGGTCACAGCTCCAGCGCAATTCTCCAAAATAAGTCTAAAAGCTCCCTGGAACATCCCTCAAGATATTATCTGAGATTGAAGCCATTTTAAAGTTTTTTTCTGAATGTTTCGCGGTATTATCAGAGTATTATCTGGAGCTTTTACATCTACGGAGGGGCTCTACGGCAATTGAGCAAAATTATCTTGCCATATGGAGTTTCTATTCATAGCTCAGTGCAGTACGCAGCCTTATGGTCCCACTTCTTCGGAGATTTATTGCGTTCCATGCATTCGTAATTACGATTACGGGCCGTAATTAAACTATAAGCATGTAAACTCTAAGTAACTACATACATATTCTTAGTAGACTAGAAGGACTTCTTGCCCCATTGGGAACAAAACGCAACCTATTTAAAACTGCAGAACGTCATGACACGTTCGACGTTGCAAATTTCTCCGGACTGGTAATATCTCAATTATTAAATGTTACATGCTGATAGGCAAATGCAAAACTAGTATATTCGCTCATTCTCTGACAGCCGCGGCACCGATGTCATCCTTGATCAATTCGTCGAGTTTCTTCTTGTTGGCCTCGACGTTCTCCTCTTTTGCAGCTTCGGGGTTTTTCTTGAGGATTTCTTTAGCTTCTTCGGCTGCAGGCTTATCTACCGGTTGTGCTTCTGGAAGTTTGTTTTTGTCTATTTTTACCATGGGTTGTTGAAGCTCAGGCTCCTTGGACCCGTCGATCTTTCTGATCCAGCCGGTCTTGAGGTTGCTGTTTAAGTCAAAGCGAGGGAATGGATGTGCTTCTGTGTTGAACACATACTTGTCTAACGGTACCTTGTTGGTGTCGTCGAACAACAAATACAAGTATTTCAAGGTCTCGGCCCACCAGAAGGACTCCGTGTTGTCTTTGGTAGGTGAGGGGATACTAGTGACGTCCTTCAATGACGTAAATGAAATGTCCCCGTTTTCATTTTCTATCTTGGTGTGCTTCATGAAACTATTGAAAATCTCATACCCGTATTGACGGTACTTTTCGTCACCAGTCAATCTGTACAAAACAAATAACGACTCAACAGTTTCCGGTCTTTGCAAGTTGTGCCTGTCGGCAGGCTTGATGTGGAAATCAGAGTTTTGTGTCTTGTCTTCATTGAACACAGCGATTTCTGGCGACAAACCTGTCTGCGTGTCGGCATACATCCTGTAACAAGTATAAGTCAAGTCGGCACCCAACTGGAACTCTTCTTCCTTCTCATCTGTCCAGTCCGGCAACTTCTTAGCCTCGCTGTAGGTCAAACCATTGGTAGCACCAAGAGCAAGTAAGCCACCGTAGAAACACACAAGATGGTCCATCTTGGGTGAGAGGTGCTTGCCGATACCGTTCTCCAATTCACCGATAAAAGCCAAATCACTGGGCTTCGATCTTCTGACCAAATGCTTTCTCACACCTCTGACAGACTCACGGTACATGCCCTCATAGATGGGCTCTTGTAAGTTGGTCTGTAAGTATTGCTTCAACAAGTACTCATAGTAAGAGTCACCACGCGAACCCAATCTGATCAACTTACCCTGGTAATTACCAGTTTGTGGATTGACGTAGATAGGTACAAGTCCATCAGCTGGTTGGTTAGCCTCTAATACCTGCATTACTTTCTCTACACGATTCCAGTACAACACTTCACCAGTCAACTTGGCCAAATATTTGAACTCCAATTGCAAAGTAGCCACTTCAGCAGTTGACGAAGCACCGTTGTCTACATGGTTAGGAATGCCTTCGCCAGACTCTAAGTTTACAGAGCTGAAGGGTATGCCCGTCTTACTAGCAAAGGCACCATCTAATGCATTGGCCAAGTCAACAGCCTTATCCAAGAGGGAGTCGTCATTGGTGAAATGGAATGCTGAAAGAAGACCTCCCAACATTCTGATGGTAGTTTCAAACGTGTTGACATTATAGTCGAACCTGTAGTCCAAGTCTTCTTTGATCCACTTCTTGGCTCTAGCAACTTCGTCTTCGGCATCCATCAAAATCAAGGTATCCAACGAATCCACAATCATCCATCCTAAAGGCTTGGGGCCCATGTTCTCACCTTTTTGTCTTACAGGATGATATATGTCGTAGCCCCAGCCGAACTTTTCATAGGTGTGCCATGAGTCCAACATGGCCAGTCTAACTTCCTGTTGGGCACGAGTCCATTTGGAGCCGCTGGAATATGTAAGTCCAAATAAGCCACTAGAGCCGAAGGTCAACAGATAGATGTAGTATAGCACCAAGGAGCCTATGAATCCCTTGACTAGCATGATGATCTTGGACGGACGAGGAGATTTCAAGTTGGGTTTATCCTTGTAGTACATTGGCAACGACGATGAAGAGGATTTGGCTTTCCAACGGTTGCCTAGAGAGAGTTTGTCTGCGCTAAATGAGAACGAAGACATCTATGGCCGAGGAAGGGAACGCAGCGCAAAGAGTAGAAACTCAGTAAAAATTGCAATGGCTAAATTGATAATTCTTGCACCGAAAAAAATCCAAGTGCGAGTCTGATAGAAGAGTGAAAATAAACTGCTTTCCTGTAATATATCACAATTCCACAGAAAGAGCGGATCAAGTATGGAGCTGTAAGCAGAGGATTCAGCAACAGATTGAGCCAGCACACAGAACGTATCGAAAGCAGAGCAGTGTGGAGGTAGAATCACTGGATGTTGCAGAAGAAGGAGACGGTAAAGATTGATTTAACAGTTGTCATATTTGTGGAGAGTCGCGGTCATGTGACTAGATAGGAATTTGTATGTACAGTATGGCGAGAGAACGCTTCCACGTAGAAATGGAAGCGTGGACAGAAATAGTGGAAGAGTAAGTTTCACAGCGGAGTACAGTGCACTCCAGTAAAGTCAAAGACTGCTGAAGCAAGTTGTAGCTTAATATAACTATCCATGTGTAATTTGTGTAATTTGTGTAGTTTCGGAGTAGACAGAGCGAGTCCTCGAGAGTCGATCCGGTCAAACTTTTGACTGAGCCATGCAGGACTTTAAGCCCTGCTCCTAGTTGCAATCGGGACTAGCCGCAAGGCAGGTGCATCACGGTGAAGTCTCCTGGAAGAGTATTGTGACAAGATTGAGGGTTGGAGAGGAAGAGAACTGAATTGCTGTGGTTTGTAATCGAGACAGCTGCCATGTGTCAGGGCTTCGGTCTTTAGAGTTTGGTGTCACAACCACAGACTAGTGGCTAGGGAGAAAATCCACACTAATTCTTTCATATGCAGCTGGTAGCCGTTTGGTCCGGCAAAAAGAATAAACGAACAGATCGAACCATTCACGGCAAGTGCTAGAGAGAATTCAGTTGGTTGGTGATTCGTGTGTGATGTTCGCTGGTATATAGTCTTGTTTGCGACTCATACGGTTGCTGTCTTGCAGATGTAGACAGTAAAGTCTTCAATCTCTATTCAGATCAATCGACGGATAAATGCGCTATAAAATTGTGAAAAGTTCTATTAAATAGCACTACAATTTGTGCGAGCACGAACTGGGATTAAGGCACCATAGTTAAAAACCACGCAATCACCATTGCCCAGAAGTCTCTCGTAGAACGTATATAAACCATAAGCGAAACCTAGCACTGGCCCTCTGGAACCTGTTCATACAACCTCTCTTGTCTCTACTCTCTTATATCTCGCTCTAACGAACACAACTCCATTTCCCATCCCAATCACTCATGCTGCTCTCCGGTTTATGTCACAGTCACGACCTGCTTCCAGTACTCACAATAAGCCGATCATCTCCACCGCACGTCGGAACTGAGCTGGGGCAGGTGCAATTCTCAGTGCGCAACATCGGTTCCACGGTTTTTCCATCGGCTACAATTTTTTCTACTGGCTGGAATCACAACTTTCTGTGCCAACACAACTGTATTCACGCTGACTCTCTTGCCAGACCTTTAACATAACCTTTTCACTTCCTCCTTCTTCAGCTTATATCTCCGTTTCTTCCCATGTCTCTCCAGGGCAATCTGCCTCCAGACGACTTTCTGCCCCCCTCGTCTGCCGCAACCCCGGCTTCGATGTCACAAGCCAACAACAGCGATGATGCCTCTACTGGCACCAAGAAATCCAAGTCGGCTCGCAGATCGGTGGCTTGCAAGAGCTGTCACTCCCTTAAAGTCAAGTGTACCCCAGCCGACCCTACCAACCCCAGTGGGAGCTGTATTCGGTGTCTAAATGCCAATCGTAAATGCGAGATTGATCTTAACCAAACCAGAAAAAGGCGGAAAAAGGCCGATATCCTTTTGGCTAACCTCCGCGATCGCAGTGAAGCACCCACAGTTGAGTCCAGCGTTGCTCCCAGTACTCCCATCATTGCTTCGGTACTGGAAGCCCCCTCGCCAGCCCCTACGACCTCAGAAGAAGTTATTGAAAATCTTAAAAGACAGGTTAAATCCCTCGAAGCCCAGCTTCAACAACAGCAAGCCTTCAACCAGCATGCAATGCACCACAGCAGAAACATAAACACAAGTAATGATACTATATCGGATGTAGATTCACCGCCGTTCATCTCGAAATCTGACTTGGAAAGGGAGATCTTATTTCTCTGCGATAGCAGTGTGACCAAGCTTACCGATTTAACCAATGACTTGAAAACTGTAGCTGACCGTAGAACTCTGCTATTCCGTGACTCCCGACCTGTGGATGTGGTCTCCACTGGCTTGTTGTCCCTTGAGGAAGCAACTGAAAGACTCGAGACTTACAGAAAAGTATTGTTCGTGCAGCACCCACTCATCGAGATTCCTAACGAGATTTCGATACAAGAGTTAAGAGAAAAACTGCCCTTCTTGTTCAACGCCGTCATGTCTGTCACCTCCGTAGTATATAATAAACAATTGGACATTGACAAGGCGTTGAACATTGACAATGCTGCTGTGCAATCCATAGCAGTAGAAGTCATGGTCTCTGGTACCAAGTCTGATGAGTTGGTCAAGAGTTTGATCTTGCTCTGTGTCTGGTACAACAGTCCTGAACTCTTTAGACAGCGTCGTTACCATCTTCTCAACACTCTTGGGGTCACCATGCTCCATGATTTGGGAATTGTTGCTAGACCCTCCTACAGCTTCAAAGGAGAAGATCGCGCGGTGACTCAGGATGACAATAAAAAACAGAATTCCGAGTACCAGAGCTTGGTGTTGATTGTATATTTCACCACCGTCAGTATCTGTTTAATACTTAAAAGAACCATCTACGTCAAGTGGACTCCTTTTGTCGAAGAATGTTGTTCGACACTTGAGAGGTCTCCAAATAGAACATGGAGAGAACTTGCTCTTTTCTCCAGGTTGAGCCACCTCTTGGATAAAATACACCACATCATACACTCGCCCGAGATCTCAGAATCAAGACGTTCAACACCACATTACATCATCCACGAGATGCAGAAGGCGCTCTCCATTGTCAGGCACAAGATCAGAGACGATGATCATGCCTTCTTGGCTTACTACTTTTCGGTAGAGGCTTACTTGCATGAACCATGTCTTACTAATGTGTTCACCAATGATGAAAATGGCGACAACATGAAACTTACAGAGTCTTCAGCCAAGTCCATTTCAAATTGTACCAATTCTTGTCTCAATGCATTGGATGAATTCAACAAATTGTCCTTGGAGGAGGTGGCTGGTATTCCTTTGTTTTATAGTTCTCGAATCATTTATACTGCTGGTATGTTATTGAGATTAAGATACTTGATATTATCGTTGCCATCTCATATTGAAAAGGATTTAGTTCCATATCATGCTATTTTTGCCATTCAGAGAGCAAATAAGATTCTTGATCAGGCTAGTATAGCACATTCGGCCAACCACTTCTTGAAGAAGACGCGTTTGGTGTTGCAATTGTTCATACAAACGTATGCAACCCAAGTTCAGGAATTGTTGCGCAAGAATGGTGAAACTCCACAGAACTTGAAGCCAACTCCAAAGAAAGAACTTCATGAAATGGATAGACTTTCCAATATATTCAGAGCACACCATCAAGCTGGACAGAAGTCTATCATTAATGACGATGCTAACCAATATGATTCAAATGTCCCATTAGACATCTTGTCGTATGCTGCCTCTTACAGAAGAGATTCTAAGGACTCTAACATGAGAGGAAGAAGCTCGCCGTCAGCCCATGCCACTAACGGTCTGGAAGATTCGAAGGCTAAGTTGAATACTCCACAATCTTATGCACCTACACCTAGTGCTCTTCCTTTGACTAGTAGTGCGTCGGTAGGAGCTATTTCCATTCCTCCTCTTAGAGCATCTGAAACTCTTCAACCTTCTAATCTATCTCATTTACACCGTTCTTCCTCACTTGGAATAATCAACAACTCCTCACTTCCTATTCCCAGCAATGGCCATGCCTTACCACCGATGTTTGGCACTAATGGGAACCCCAATGCTGGTATGACTCCTCCATTATTGAGCTCAGTTGT
Source organism: Scheffersomyces stipitis CBS 6054 (assembly GCF_000209165.1). NCBI lineage: Eukaryota > Fungi > Ascomycota > Pichiomycetes > Serinales > Debaryomycetaceae > Scheffersomyces > Scheffersomyces stipitis. Next base: position 456,251 of record NC_009046.1, read on the forward strand.
TGCTCCATCAACAAAGCATCAGAATCAACTGCACCAGCAAACCTCGCTGCTGCAACTAGGTCAGTTGCCTTCTCAATTTAGACAACCATCCATTGGCCTGAACAAACAAGCTTACAACAACTTGGCCAATCCAGATCAACTTGAAAACTCGTACATGGCTTTGAACGATGAGTTCTGGTCTGATTTGCTTAGCACTGAGTCCGACAGGATCAACTTCTCCAACAACAACTACAATTCAGCACAGGTCAACGACGAGTTGTTTTTCATGAACTAACGGCTTCAATTCTGGATGTTATTTATTGCCCTTCCTTCTACCCTTATTTATTAATATCTCTATGATACTTAGATTGAGTTTAATTACTTCCATAGAAATGATCTCTAGATCAAATGTACGAATATTCTAGAAAGGTGTACTTGTATGATTTGGTAGGAAAATGTAGTTGCAAAAGACGATTTTGATATCATTGCCTGCATATCGTAAACAATTTTCAACTTGAGGTGTTCGAATATTTCTGATCTGACTCTACACTTTTCTTCTGTTTCTATAGCAAGATAAGATGGCCGGACCTAAACGAACTAATTCAGGTGCACGCGATGCGTTTACTCTTATAGATATAGTTCGCGTGGTAGGTGGTCTACTTTTTCTCAATGCGTTTTTCTCGTGGTGGTTTACCTCGACTTCGACATGGGGCTATAATGGAAAATGGATAAATACGCAATACTTGAAACATAGGTTGACAAATAACTATGTTAATCTCACTATAGATGAATTGGCATTGTACAATGGAAGTGATATGCTGTTGCCTATCTATATCGGTGTGAATGGATACGTGTATGATGTTACAGCTTCTCGTGGAATATATGGTCCCAAAGGCTCGTATTCGAAATTGAGCGGAAAGGACGCATCAAGATTGTATGTGACAGGATGTTTTATGAATCCTGAAGAGTACACCTATGATTTGCGTGGATTAAAAGAGGAAGAAGCAAAACAGGAACTCAGCGAATGGCAACAATTCTTCGAGGAACATCCCAAGTATTGGCTAGCAGGCTACGTTCAACGACCAGACCCTGTAGGAGAACCACCAGCTCCGTGTGAGCATATCAAGTTTCCAGGTCGCCGTACAAAGAATGCTGGCAATTAAAAAGTTAGCCGAAAAAGAATTTAACTTATAGAAAATAGAAATACTTTGGAGTAGTATTTTTTGTAGTAGTATCCTTATCTGCTTCTGAAAATGGCATAGGAATATGTTCACAGGGCAACTTTTGCGAACTTACAACGGTTTGATTATCTCTTGGAATGACTTTTTCAATAAATATCTCTTTTGAGTCGTCCCAAAGTTAACTCGTTTTTGACATTTGAAACTACCAAAAATGAAGACCCGATTTACTTACTTATTTGTAAAGTTGTTTGCAGCCGATATCGGTGTACTGCATCCAACACAATCTAGTTGCAAAATGTATTGGCCTACTAATTCTCAGAAGTTACAATATCAGATTTGTCGTAAATAATATATTATTGATTAAATGCATTAATATGTCACTATAATCTTCTCAGTCAGTTTTAGGCTCGGCGGCTGCGATGTCCAAACTCTTTTGCAAGACATCCAACAACTCGTCCGGATCCTCCAAACCAATACTGATTCTGATCAAGTTTCTATCCACATCCCACTTGGCAATTTCGTCAAGCTCTTGGTAATGGGCCAAGATAGCGTAAGGACAGGCTAACGTGAAATTGGTTCCCAAAGATGGACCCTTGTGTAAGTTAACCGCGTTGAAAAAAGCCACAGCCTGATGGGGTTCTTTGAAGAGGAAAGATATCAAACCACCATAACCACCAGTGGCAGTTTTGATTTCGTCGTAATATTGTTTGGATTCACTAATCTTTGGATAGTAGACCTTTGATATAAGCGGACTCTTCTGTAATAATTGCACAGTTAACCATGAAGTTCTATCGATCTTGGCGGATCTTTCAGCAAAATCACGAGAGTTTCTTTCCAACCATAAGGCATCCTGGGCCCAGAACAAATCTTCGTACTCTCTATTAAAATATTCCTTTAAGGCATGATACATTGGCGATGCTGGATTCAACACGAGAGACCCAGCCATGACGTTGGAATCTCCTGAAAAGACCTTGGTCAACGAAGAACATACCATATCTGCAAATGGCAAGACGTGGATGTTCAAGAAGTTACCAACTGTTTCATCGACCACAACGGCAAAATTGAACTTGTCAGCCAATTTTCTAATTCTCTTCAAATTAGGAGTTTTCAATAATGGATTTGAAGGACATTCGCAGAATAAAGCCATGATATCTAATTCTCCTGATTCTAATTCTGATTCAAGTGTATCCAAAGATTTGTCATCGCCAAGTCCCAAGAAATGGACACCAGGACCAAATTTCTTAAGAATGTTGAGAGTATCGACATAAGGGAAACCAAAGCACACAGATTTCTTTGGTTTTTTTGAAACATTAAGCAAAACATGGTGGGCGTAGAAAATGGAAGCCATACCAGACGGGAACAAGTAGACGTCAGTTTCACTTAGATTCTTACCTCTTCTAGCCTTCTCCATTTCTTCCTTTTGGTTGTGTGATTTGTCAACTTTACCGCAGATTCTTCTTCTCAATGCTATTTTTGCTTCTTTTGCAAATTTCAAGTCCAAAACTCTTCCAAACTTTTGTTCGATAAAAGTGTCGTGTTCTTTGATTTCTTCTTCGCTTACAGTAAAACTAGGGCTACGGATGCTAGCAGAAATCGAAGGTGACTTCCTTTGGATCAGCTGGACTTGAAGCTCCTGTTTCAAGTTGCTATTTGCAGCCCTAATTGACGGTCTTGGGCTAGGGCTAATAGATCTGCTTTCGCTTTCAAACAAGGCACGGGAAATATACTCTCCCATTCTGGAACTGATACCTTCACCAGAATGTTGCCAGTAGTTTTTGGCTAATGGAAAAACGTCAGCAGGGAAGAAAACAACCCCAATAGTAGCTTCTATCACAGTTGACCTTTCTTCTTCGTTCGCTGGTGCGGGTGTACTTAATTGTAACACTCTAACTACCAAGGACTTCTCGGACTTCTCTTTGATGAACTGTCTACATCTTTTTGCTACTTTATAAGATGGAAAGATCATACACCTTTCACCGTCTCTTCCGTACTTAGTCTCGATTTTCTTCGACAAAGATTGGATCACACTATGGATGAAAAATCTTGGATATCCCGAGTTCATCTTGCTTACAACCCAGTCTTCTCCCTCTTCATATCCCACAGTTGCCTCCCACGTAGGTAACGTAACTGAGACAGCATGGGGAATATTTGGGATGGGCATCCCGATCTCTTGTGAAGGCATTGTTTCTAATCTGTCGTATAATACTATTCCTGGCTGCTATGGTGCTTCATGAATGAAATCATCGTTTGTCAGAAATGAATAGCGAGGAAGCTTGAGTCACCGCGACATTGAACATTTTTCATGTCGTATTTTTCAATCGCGATCAGTGTCGCGATTTTGCACCCATGTCTAAAAATCTCTATTTTGACAAATCTTATTCAACTGCTGTCATTAAGATATATGTTGAGAAGTTAGTTAAACACTCTATGGCGGTATATCGTATTTGAAAAATCCTAAACGATCAACTTCCCAACTTGCTACATCTTTTTACGATATGTTGATATCTATTAATGCAAAAGAGGTATTATGAAATAAAGATATAAAGAAAACCTTGTATAAATAATGCAAACAACATAGCAAGCTAAATGATTTGGAGGATCCTCGCCTTGGGTTTTTCGTATTTAGTTTTCAAATTCTAATCCTTTTGGAAAGACGAATAGCGGTTTGAAGATAAGACCGAATATATTACATTATAGTTAATTTTTGATTTTCTCTTTTCAGGACTTGATGCAAGTGACAGCACCTTCCTTAAGACGCTTTAAATCATTTCCATTGGCAGCTCCGTTGGGTTTTGGAGCTTTGGTTTGTGCCTTGGCCGATCCATTGGCCGAACCGTTGGCAGCAGGAGCAGCAGGAGTGGCAGCAGCACCTTTACGGTTGTGTTGCATATGGGATTGAACCAAGTGGCCAGCAGCTAAAGCAGAACAAAGAGAAAGTTCAGCTGCCAACACGGCACATGCAACAATACGAGCTAATTGTCTGGCATTATCACCAGGATTAGTTGGGTGTGGGCCACGGACTCCTAACAAGTCAAGCATGGCACCTTGTGGCTCCAAGATAGTACCACCACCGATAGTGCCAACTTCGATAGAAGGCATAGAAACAGAAATCTGCAAATCATCTCCAACTCTCTTCATCAAGGTAATACAGTTGGAGGATTCGACATTTTGTGCTGGATCCTGACCACACGCCAAAAACACAGCTGTGACTAAATTGGCAGCATGAGCATTAAATCCACCAACTGAACCAGCCATGGCAGAACCAATCAAGTTCTTGGATATGTTCAATTCAACCAAAGCATCCACATCAGACTTAAGAACCTTCTTGACGACTTCAGATGGAATTCTGGCTTCAGCCACAATAGACTTACCTCTCCCTTCGATCCAGTTGATGGCAGCAGGCTTCTTGTCGGTACAGTAGTTACCAGAGACCGAGATAATCTCCATATCTTCCCATCCACACTCTTCAACCATGTACTTAAGGGAGTATTCCACACCCTTGGAGATCATGTTCATACCCATTGCATCACCAGTGGTGGTTCTGAAACGAATAAATAACAAATCACCAGCCATGGCAGTTTGAATATGTTGCAATCTCGCAAATCTGGAAGTAGAGTTGAAAGCCTTTTTGATAGTCAGTTGACCTTCTTCAGAATCAAGCCACAATTTAGCAGCTCCAGCTCTTGCCAAAGATGGAAACGAGACACATGGACCTCTGGTCATACCATCTCTGGTCAACACAGTCTGAACACCTCCACCAGCATTGATGGCTTTACAACCACGCATAGTAGAAGCAACCAAACAACCTTCAGTAGTGGCCATAGGAATATGATATGGCTTACCGTCGATAATCAAAGGTCCGGCTACACCTACTGGAATAGGCATGAATCCAATAACATTTTCACAACAGGCACCAAACACACGATCGTAATCATAGTGCTTGTATGGCAAACGACCGGAATCTAACGAAGGAACATTGGCTAACTTGGCAATAGCCTTTCTACGAACAGCAACAGCCCTAGTGTTATCTGCCAATTGCTTCTCTAAAGCATATAATGGTAATTTTCCAGAAACCACTAAGGACGATACTTCGTTATCATTCAAAGTCTTGACCTTTCCATCCTTCATGATTTCAATACATTCTTCCAATGGCAATTGCTTAGCAGGGACCTTGATTTCCAATTCTTCACTAGAAGAGTCTTCATACGACTCTTTGGTGTCAATTTTGGAAACTCTAGGGGCTTGCGCAGATGTCACAGTTTGAGTCTTGGACTTTTCGCTCAATTGTGGTCTAGAGAATTCTCTTTGTATGAGCTTTGTAGTGGCAGAAACCTGGTAACGAGATGCATTTAAGAAGTATGCGTTGACACTGATGGAAATAGCAAATCCGAACAAGAGGAACTTGGAAATGAGGTTGTCTCGTATGGCATAACTGATCTTTTCCAAAACTGACAAGACAAAGTCTTCAGTAAGAACTAGATATCCCAATGGCAAGTAGATTCTGGCGGGTAAGATGGTTACAATGGTACCCTTAGAACCAATGGTGATATACTTAGCAGTAGATTTAGTTAACTGTGGAGCAGTGTCCAACACAGAGAGTGTAGCATCTCCAGTTGAGTTATACAACCATGAGCTTCCTAACCAGAAAGCATGGAACCCCAAGAACCCAAGAATCATAGCTACCTTGAAAGAGACAATAGAAGAGTCATCTGAGGCAAAAAAGTTCTTTTCATTTGGGTGTTCGATATTGGAAGATTGAAGAGCCACGTCTTGAGCAATCAACGAGGAAATACCTTCTTCTTCAAGAGCTTCTTTCAAGTCTTCAGTACGACGAGCTCTGTTGATTTCGACTTTCAAAGCCAAGATAGCAGAAAAGAAGGTGTAGACCAAAACTAAGTCGATCGACAAGATCAAAGAACTCAAAATACAGAAGTTTCTCAATCCAGCCAAATGAGAGCCGTAAGAAGCACATGCAAGAAGAACTCCAATGACGGCTACATGGTCCCTCAACATACTAACGGTGTGGGATGAGATTACTCTAGCCACGATGGTTCTCACATCTTCTGAGGTATTGGATGCTGTCTGGACAGCAGAAGCAATAGAGACCTTGTGCTTGAACCCAATAATGGCTACCAAAAAGGGAATACCTTCTGAAATACTTATCAATGGAACCTTGGTATCCAATACCTTAGTGGTAACCACTAAGGCAAAGAGGAAAGCAAAAGTGGAAGAGATAATTGTTGAAAAGGCTAACCAGAACTTGGAGCCTACGAGTCTCATATCGACGAAAACCTTGATTAAAGTGTACCACATGGCAAGATAAGCGACGGTAATCAAGGTGATGTCGAAGTTTTCGGCATTCTGCATCAAGCTTCTGATTTTCAGAAGACTGGTACGGATATACTCATAATATTTCATAATTCTGTTGTTGTTTCTGGCTCTCCATGTAAGACCGTTGTAGGAGATCTTGTCGATAGACTGCAAGGCCGAGTCTACAACATCAGAATCAACAATGAGGACACGTTCGTTTTGCTGTAAGCCTTGGAACGTGTTTTCAACAGTTGGTATTTCACTGTGAAGAACTCTCTTGAATCTCAAAGGAACCACTGTGACATGATTAGCTTTTGGGTATTCCGAGGCATTGTCGATTTTGATCCAGTTCTTGTAATCCGCTCTGCCTGCCGGGTGGTAGTAGGAGGTCCCAATGTCTGTATCGCTGAAGTTCTCTGGAATATATTCGTCAACTACTGATAAGTAAGCAATCGATGCTAGCAATGAGGTGATGATGATGAAATGTATTGGGCGATGGGCCGAAGTCCTGGCCAAGGCGCTAGTGGCCCTGGTTATGAAGCCAAGAACCATTCTGAGCTAGAAGAGTTAGTAGAAATTCTATGGGACCATTGTATCAATGGTATGATTTCAGAATTTTCAGATACTGAAATCTCAGAATTTTTCAGACGAGAGTGCGAGAATGATAAATCGACGCGAACAAGTTCAAGACGAAAAACCGTGAAGCCAAAGTTGTCCTCCAGAGAAGTTTCTCGAGCATTGGTGTCGAGAGATTTTAAGGAGGCGAATTTTGGTGTCCTTCTAGTACTTTATTCTTATTCGTACCCAACCGCTCAAACGTATAGGTAGAAAAATTCTGGGACGAGTTACCGACAGAAGAAGTCGACGCTGCTCAGCGACAATTACATACCTAGTAGTATGGCAATCTCAATACTGGCTACAAACAATGTAGACACGAGCACGAGAGTATGTACAATAGAGTCACCTGGAGGTGGTTGTGTAAAAAGGCAGATGAGTATAAATGCGTTCGACAGGAATCTGCAAATCTTTTTTTTGATGATGGTTATACGACACATTTTTTTTTGGTCGTATAAACAGAGAATCAGACGCGATAGGCAAGCCTCGCGAAAGAGCCATAATAGCCAGAGCTTAGCACTGAGTTTCCAACAGGCTCAACTGAGTCACAGACCACCGAGTACGACCGTATAGACTTATGTACTCTACTGCCACAAGTGTGACTGACCAATGGCTGTCGTTTGGATTACTCATAGGCTGTGGCGGTATCCACGGTTCGACTTGTCTAGGATGGCTTGACACGTCTATTTTGTGGTAGCGCGGCCTAATTTGAAGATATATAGGGAGATTCCTGGACCAGGATCAACTGTTGGCATATTATTTGCATGTTTTAGAGCATATGCTAAAAGTCTATTCTTCACGCTGTAGCCATCACTCATATGCTCTAAGGTGTATACTCCCCGTTTATGTTATAGGCTCAATTGGATACGCTGTTCACTTAGTGTGTAATTGTGCTTAGTGTATAATTGCTTTTACTTTCACTCTAAGCCATTTGCACTGTGCCCAAGGCCACCACACTGCTTGGTATGCCTGAAGTATAAAAGTTGGTATATAGTCAATAACTAGCGAACTACTTTGAATCCCTGGGAGCAGCTTTTATTGAGCGTGATTATTCTATTGTTTACATTACATACCCTGTGATGGCTAGCCTATATTTTCACTCTAATTTATCTACATGCTTACCACGTACATGTTCATTTTCTATAGTCAATGACTTATTTTAAGGAAACCAACTTGATGTCAAAAGTCAATTCGGAGTTGGCTGGGATGCCTGGCAAGGCTTGCGAGCCGTAACCCATCTTGGCTGGGATTACAACTCTTCTTTCACCACCGACAGCCATACCAGCAACACCCAAATCGAAACCCTTGATACATTCACCCTTACCCAAGCCGAAAGCAAATGGCTTACCAGTAGTGTTCTTGTCAAAGACCTTACCGTTCTTCAATTTTCCGACGTATCTGATGCCAACTCTGTTACCAGACTTAGCAGTTGGACCAGTACCGACCTTTCTGTCTTCGGTGACAACACCTCCCAACAAGGTCTTGGTAGGGAACTTCTTGCCGTCCTTGGCAGCTTCCTTGGCAGCTTCTTTGGCTTCCTTAGCGGCTTCATCCTTCTTAGCTTTGGCTTCTTCCTTCTTTGCCTTTGCCTTTTCCTTCTTTTCCTTTTTCTTGTCAACCAAAGTAGAGCCAGTAGGACCCTGTTCCAATTCCTTTGTGAATTGAACAGACTTCTTTTCTTCCTTCTTGGATTTCTTGGCCGACTTGGTTTCAGATTCTTCGGCGGCTCTCTTTTTCGTTCCCTTGGCTTCTTCTTCTTCAACCAACTCTTCAATCTTACTTTCGATGTCAGATTCGTCTTCAAGGTCTTCCAAGTTGTAACCACCAACCAACTCGTCTTCTTCTGGACTCAAGTCATATTCGTCGTCATCGTAGTATTCATCGTCGTAGTCAGAGTCGTCGGAGTCTTCGTCTGCTGGATGTTCAACATAGTTACCAGTCAAGTGAATTGGGTACGAACCAGTGACTACAAAGTAGACTTCTTCATCAGGCGAGATGGTCAAGTCAATGGTTTGTTGGTATTGAACCTTTGGAGACAAAGTACACACAACAAATTCAGATACATCGTCTTCGTCATCTTCGTCGTCTTCGTCGTCTTCGTCTTCTTCTTCGTCTTCTTCTTCTTCTTCTTCCTTTTCGGCCCTCTTAGTCTTCTTGGACTTCTTGGACTTTTTGTCTTCTTCCTTTTCTTCTTCTTCTTCGTCTTCGTCTTCGTCTAATTCATCTTCTTCATCTTCGTCTTCGAAATCGTCTTCTTCATCGTCAATGAAAGGATTCGATCTCTTCAACAATCTCAAGGTGGAAGGCTCTTCCTTGTCGTCGACAGCTTCTGGGTCAACAGCAGCCAAAGTCAATCTGATGGTGACTGGATATTCATCCTCGATAGCAGGGACTGGGAAGAATGGCTTAACGGCCAAGTTGTAGGTCGAAATAGGAATCAAACTGGCCATCTTTCTATTGTGAATTGGTACTACTGGTGAAATTGCAAGAACAGTAGATAAGTGACAGAGTCCAACTATATATATGCTGTGATGAGATGAGGCAGGCTGGAATTTTTTTCACTGCGTGGGTCACGTGTGGTGTAATATAGAGACTTTCTGGTATCTGTACTCCAATATCTGATAATCCATATGATAACCTATACGATTAGCTATGCTATTCGAACTTGCTATATATAACTTTTACTGTACCTACGTCAAGTTAATCGTATGAAATGTATTAAATATACAAAGAGAAAAATTTACACCAATAAAGTCTCATAACTGCAAGAAAAAGAGCTAATTAATAAATAGTATTATTCCTATTATGACTGACATACTATTAACATTAAGAAGTTTTTTTGGAAACGGAACGTATTAATTCGTTTTCTTCAGTTACTTAGAACTTCAATAAGTGTGGACGGTCACCGTTCTTCAAGGAGAAAGAAGCGGATAAGTATTGCTTTAATAATGGGGTCTTCTTGATTTCAGCTAACAAAGCAGCGTCAACAGACTTTTGGTCGGCGACTCTTTCAGCCTTGATTTCTTTCTTTGGTTGAGCTTCGTTGAACAAGTCAGCTTCGGACTTCTTGGATCTTGGGGTCTTTTCTCTGGCAAAGTATTCGACGTTGAACTTAGAAACGTCAACACCTTCGACGGAAACCTGGGTGGAAGTAGCAATGACGTAACGAGCGTTGACTCTTCTCAATGGAACACCATTGATCTTGAATGGACCGGAAACCAACAAGGTGTTGTCTTCCAAGTTCTTCAAGTAGACGACTCTCTTACCTCTGAATCTACCGGCCAACAAAATCAAGACGGTACCTGGAACTAACGAGGCACGCAACTTTTGTGGACGAGCAGTCTTTCTGGTTTGCTTTGGAGCTGGAACGTCTTCCGATTGGTACCACTTTGGAGCCTATAAAAATGTTAGTAATTGTTCTTCGTGATTAATATTTGGCTATTTGAGAATCTACTGGTGATTGGCATGGATCGAAAGTTATTGAAAATCTTTTTGGAGCGAATAAATAAGTGTCCTTTTATTCTAGTAGCTGCAGTTTTATATCTTTCAATCGAGAAGATTAATATATTAGTCCTCTTCGAGATAATGAATCTGAAAATTTTTCAACTCGGTTTGCTACAGTCAAAAGATTTGTGAATAGAGACAACTTTCTCAAAAGCACTGGGATATTCTTGGTAGATAAGTCTTGATGCAATATGGAGTTGTTCTGATGTTGTTTGCTCTGACATTCGTGTCTTACTTTTATTCGATACAAGAATCTTCAACTGGGTTTTTCATCTTCAATAATCCACTTCCAGATGTCTGTTTTCAATCAAACCAACGATGCGTGGATAACACCAGTAGTCTGTATCCCTTCTATAGCCTTCTGATATACTTATAACATACAATTTGGCTCATTTTGATCTAGCTGTTTGGTGATAGGTATGAAAAGATGGTAGATTGTAAAAAATACTCTACAAATTTTTTTGATACTATTTTTCGCTGTAAGAGATTTTTGGAAGAGTGAGAATGAGAAATTAAAGGGTGTGCACACAGCGACGAGGTCTGTCACTCAGTTTTTCACTACCTACCAGCAAGTTAATATGAGGATGAGTGCACATAGTGCGTGAGACCCAGAAAACCAAATTCACGTGTAGACAAAAAGCAGTCACAATTTGCTTTCAGTCATGTGATGCAAATATCAAAGTCGCATTTGCTTGACTTGGAAGGAGACGGAATGTTCGGCTTATGTGCCGTACCAAGGTGACTGTTGAATCTATTCAGATGGCTCAGTCCAACATATTAACTATGGGAAATTGAGATACAGAAAATTTACCTTGAATGGACCAGAGTAACTGCAATTGTCATTGTTTAGATCATATGAGATGGTATATCAAGTTAACAGCTATTTGCTCAACTAAATCTCTGTATTAGTGCACAGTTTGTGTCTCTTGAATTTTGCAATCTCGTAGGTTCTACTATCTGCAGTGCCTAATCTGGGGTGCTATTATCGCCATTTTGCAGCCGAATATTGCAACCCTTCACTGTAGACATTCTAATATAGGAACAATTTTGTAATATCAAAACTAAACATAATACATACAAATTCGCCTTGAATCAAATAGAAAAGGCAAATTACTAAATAACAAAATTAAAAAATCAACGACATTCTCTTCAGTTGTATCTAACGTTTACAACCAATTGTCCACTACCAACATTCAATTCCAAATTGTCAGGTCTGCCGATGACATCAGACAACTTCACAGTAGCCTGACCCAACGACACATTCTTTCCAAAGGTGTGGTGTTCTCTAATGTCGAAAATAAGCTCACCTTCGGTAACGGACTTAAATGGTACGCTTTCGTTCCACTTGAATGTATTGGCGCTTTTGTCGCCCTTGGTGTTTCTGGTCTTGAACAAGTCCTTTTGTTTGGTGGGTTGCTTCAATACTACCTTGACTTCCACTGGATCTTTGGTGTTAAGATTGGATGCTGAGACGATTGTAAGCCTTCCTGGAATAGCTCCGGGAGCAAAGCTACTTGCGATACTGGCAGCATCTGAAGCAGCGCTAGGAGTTCTGAGATGTCCAGGAATTGGAGGTCTGGCTATGCCGTCAACCTGTGAGTGTTGAAGAGAATTGGAGACTGGAGCAGCTCCAGATCTCAAGCTTTGCAATTCTGCCGATTTGTTAACCACTTCTCTTCCCTTCTTTGAGGGACTCATTGGGCTGTGTCTGCTAGCATTGTCATGCGCAGCTTCAGATTCGATGTCGCTGAAGTTCTTATCATGACTTGCAAAACTATCATCTGCTATAGTAGAGGTTTCGTCGCCATTGCTTGAATGCTTCTTCTTCAGTCTTCCAAATCCTTTAAGAAATGAACCTCCCCTAGCAATACCTTCTGAAGCAATACCTCCTACACCGCCTACGACTCCTCCGGCGACAGCTCCAGCACCTCCTACAACTCCACCTGCAACGTTTCCGGCAACGTCAGCAGCACCACCAACTACGTTCATTGGTGCATCAAAGTTCAAGTCCATTGGTAATGCTGACTTAGCAGCCAACTTAGGTCTGATGTACTCTGGCTTGAAAGTGGCTCTCAAGTTAATCCTACCTTGAGTGTCCAATTCAGATGAAAACTCTTGAGTCTTTGATGGCTCAAGAGAGGACAAATTCACAACTGTCTTGCCAATCAATTCATCATCGTGAGTGTAATCCCAATCGTACACTTCTAAGACAATTGATTGTCTGGATCTCGAAAGCAAGGAGAAATCAACACTTTCATTCCAAACTGGGCTCAAAGTCTTTCTCTTCTTATCTGTCTTGAGGATTTCTTTGCCGTCCAACTTCACTACACACAATGGATCTGACTTTCCGTTCGTGTCAACAGACTTCAAGTTGTCCGCACCTATAACCTCAAGCTTAACCTTACCAATATCCAATACGGTATCCAAAGGATTCAATTGAACGTCGGAAGGAATGAATTCCAATTGAAGCTTGACTTGATTTCTGTCTTGGATTCTCAAGGTAATGGGCTTAGAATATGACTTCTTTAGTATATCCAAAGTATCAAATATCTGTTCGGCAATGATGTCACTTTCAAAGTCAACTTCGACCTTTTTGGCAATTCTGATGATCAACTTAGAAAGAGGTAAGTCTCTAACAAAACCGTCACCAGAAGATGGAACCGATAGACGGTTACCTTCTGATTTAGGAGAAACTCCTGAAGAGTAAGCTTGTTCATCAAACAATGTGTGAACATAGACATCAGACTTTTCGAACGAACCACCCAACAAATGAACAGAAACAATTCCGGATCTGTACTTGATGGAAGAGTCCAAACCCATTTGAACCTTCTTTGGCTCGACCACTTCTTCTTCTTCAACCTCAATCCATTCATATTCGTTTGGCTTTTCTTTAAAGAGTTTTTCGTCTGCGGCTTGCTTAGCAATTGCTGCGGCTTCTTTCTCTTTGACTTCTTCCAAGTAAGCTTCCTTGTTCTTTATCTGAGACAAGGAATATACTGGAATGGCAGGAATAAAGGAAACTGAGTAATAGATAGTACCAGTAGGTTGACCATTGAAGATAACTGGTTGCTCAAGAATAGTATCAGCACCATCATGTGGTAAGAAGTACCCATTTTGGTCTCTCTTTAGGAAGTCTCCAATGTGAACGGCAGCAGTACCCAACGATCTGTCCTTACCTTCAGGTTCTTCGTCCATGATCTGGAGCAAGTAATGTTGATGTTCGTTAGCAACTGGTAAAAAGTATGCCGTATTGAACAAAGGATCGAGTGTATTTTCGAATGTGGCTGTTTTTGCTCTCAACTTACCATTCAACAAAACTCTGACATACGGATCAACCAATCCAACAGCCTCCAAGTTCTTGAGGGATTTGGCCGAACGCAAATGTAACCTTAAACCACCAATAGGAGCATTTTCGTGAGTCTTGACAATAGAGGTATCATCAATCTTGATAGCTTTCCAGTTAGCAGTGATTCTCACACGTGGCCTTGGACCACCTTCTGTCACTGGATCAGTTTCAATCCATTCCTGACCTCTACTGGTTTCAAAGACTAGATCTTGCAAGTTGGAATTCAATTTGGCTACAATAGTGTCATCCACAGAGTCCTTAATCAAGACCTGGACGGTCGTTTCAGACTGCTGAGTGATTAAAGATTCAAGTGATTGGCCCCAAGATGGTTCGTTTGTTCTTCTCAATCTACGACATTTCTTAACCAACTCATCATTAACATAAATCTCAGCGTAGGGGTTTAAAATACCAAGAACTGAACTTGATATATCCAAATCTCTAGCTTCATGCAAGTTCAACTTCAAGATACCAACTTCAGCATCAAGAATAGGTTCCTTAGTTCCATCTTCTAATACCAAAGGTGCACGGACTGGGAAGTACTTCAAGTTGAACTCAATCTTACCAACAGCCTTTCCACTTTCAGTTAAGGTTTTGATCACGTTATTGTGAGCTTCTTCTTGTAACAAGTCGGCCAACTGGAAATCTACACTTCCTATCAACTGATCATCAGCCTTGTCTTCAACAAGATGGAAAACGTTGAAGTTCAAGTGGTTACCGTCCAATTGGTTAACCAACAAGTACTTGGTTTCATTGTAGACAGGATCGTTGATAAGCTTCTTAACAGTGGTCTTTTCGTTAATGCTAGCATTGTTAGAAATTTTAAGCTGAACGTATGGATTAATACTGTTTGGCTTAGTAGGGTTACCTTTCTTCAACTTTTGCAAACGTAAGACGGTAACGGCAATTACACCAATAGAATCGTTTGATTGCGCAGCCAACATTTCTTCAACATCAACATCAAACGAATTGGGAGCGTAGAACATAGGACGAAGGATCGAGTGGATAACACCATTCACGACAGTTCTCAAACCTGGAATGAACGACATGATATCAAGACCAAGAGTGTCACCACCCATAGGCTTGAAACCATATTCAATTGTTGGAGCTTCCAAGAATTGAACAGAGACAATCTTGACGTGGGGGAAATTTTGACTCAACTTCAATCTGATTTTCAATCTTCCCGTCATAGACATATCCTCAACCAAGACAGGGAAAGACTTGGAGATAAAAGCCTTTCCGATGGTGACACCCAAAGCAACCTTAGGGTCGATTTTTTTCTTGATTTCGGCCTTGGTCATTCCATCAGTGTCGTTGGGTGTGAAGGAGAAGTCCCAGTCCATTTCAATATGGTCTTCAGCCTTCTTAGGGTACGATCTCACAGAGTTTATTCTAGGAGCCTTGGAACCCAAAGTAAATTCATCCAAAGATAACTTGTCAATACCAAAACCAGGGGCCAAATCCTTCAAGATACCATTAGCAATGGTCAAAACCATTTCTGACATGGCAGGCATATAGATGACCCAAAACTTGTCCAAGAAGGAATTCAACCATTCCATGGTTTCAGCTTCGTTATCCAAACGGTTGATAGCGTTGACTCTGGCCAAGTCATCTCTGATGTCTCTATTGAATCTTCTAAACTCCGAACGGTAGATGGAGTTGGTAAACAAGAGAACGACGATAAGGGACAAGAATCCTCCACCCCATTTAGCACCAAGCCACGAGAAAAAACAAGTACCAATAATCAAAGAGCAATTCCAGTACCAGTCACCGTAGAAGTGATCCTTGACATAAGCTTCGATGACTTTGGAAGTGTTCAAGGCACCCTCTTTATCAGTTGGACTGGAATAATCCCACGAGCCGACGTTTTTCCACGAGAAAGTGGTGTTGTCTCTTATACTAACTTTTGGATGTTTTTCTGACGTAGGGGGTACTTCTTTGGAAATAGAGCCAACTTCTGGAAGAGCCTCTTTGGAAATAGAACTACGAGGAGCTTCCTTGGAAGCAGATGAAGATTTAGCATCTTTTATAGAAGAATGAGATTTTTCGGAAGCTGTTTTTGAAGCAATCTTCTTTAATGGGTTAGTAATAACGGCTGGAATTGAAGAGGATCTAGATACTGGAGCTGTCTTAGCAGCTGGAACGGAGCCTCTGGATGTAGGAGCAGAAGTTGGCTGAACATTTGCTGTCGAAGCTGAACTAGACCTAGATGCTTGCGATTGATCTGCTTGAATTGAATCAGTTCTAGATTCATGTTTTGGTGCAGCTGGAAGAGAAGAAACAGGTGCCTGAGAAATAGGTGCCTGCTGTTGAATCGCATTGGTAGCTTGGTTAAGTGCTTTTGGGAGAGAACTGTGCAGCAATTGCTCGCCTGTGTTCTTTATCTCTTCTGCAATTGCGGCTGGAGCGTCTTTAGGAGGCACTGGAGGAGCGTAACCGGCTGCTGGGTCAAACGTTCTAGGAGTACCTGATCCAGCAGAAACAGCTTGGTTGGCTGGATAGCCATTCTTGTCTGTGCCATTACTGTTGAGCACGCCGTTGACCTTTTCCACGACGTTCTCGGTGTCTGCCTTAAGGGCATTGATATGATTTTGATCCTGACAAGTTAGTACTGAAATGATAATAGAGTGGAAGAGAAGTAGTACATTTTCAAGGCTCCATTCAACAGATTCGCAACAACTGCCATCAAAAGCTGTTGATACCATTGTCTACATTTCCCCTACATTATTTGACAACTCAATCTTCAGTTGAACTGGCAATTCGACGTAGTCTCTCGATTCAATAACCTGAAATTCGGGGAAGGCTACAAAGCCCACACTACTCCTCGAAAACAAAACACGTACCATTTCTATTCTCTCAAGCTCACTAGCTGGAATTGCACGCAGTCAATTGCACAAGTTCCGAGAATAGAAAAGGAAGAATTCAAAGTAATTGGAGATATAGAAGGAAAATGACTGTGACAGAATAAAAAGACGTATGAAATTGCCAGTGCCTGGTTTGGAGAGTCAGGCTAACATGCAATAGGATGAGGTCCAACTGGAACCACGTCCTGGCGTTTTGCAGGTTGCCCGACGTCAATGCAACACTTCCACGGTGATGAGTTGCAAGTTACATCATAACCTGCAGAATCTCCGATTGTCTCTAGCAGAGCCCCTTGTTTTTGTATTCTGTGCATTGACACAGAATTTCAAGATAACATCCGTGCCGCAGTAGTAGAAGCCGAGTGGACAGACAGGGCAATAGGAGACGGAAAGGGGAACACGATTGCATACTCTGGCAGTAAGCCACTATTGCTGTCGTTGACCTTGGTGATCCCTAATACTCGAATGATAGGAGGTCGGGGTCATTTGGAGAAATTGGGAGACTATTCTGGTAGAGGAGATTATTTTCTGAGTATTTTATAATCTCGAGAGTTTGAGGATTTTTCAAATTTCGCAACATTTCTTATCAATTCCTATTAATTGAGACGAGAACTAATTGGCAATGTGGGACTAAACTGAATACTACGAGTAACATATGATAGTAATGCTAGTATTGTTAATGAGATAAAGTATGCCAGAAGTTGACGATATCCAGAGTTGTTTCGATTATATTTGAACTGATAGCAGGATACCGATTAGTGATGATGAAGGAATTAGAAAATTGATTATACTCTTCTGAAGCGTAAAACGAGCCATAAATGAGCACGTTCAAATCTTACAGACACCAGGGGTATGCAACAGCATTTCAACACTACTCGTCCCTCCTACGGTTCAGCTTGTTGGTACCTATAAAATCTTCACCAATTCTATCACGTGAGTACAACGAACCATTTAGTGAAGTACATATCCCTGTCATACAGCTAGTAAATTAGTTTATATTGAAATTTGTTTTATATTTAACATGCTATTTTATAATTAATAAAAAGTCTACTTGTATCCCTCTCTTGATCAAGTCTAACAAAATACAATTGAGAAGTAAAATCACTAGCGGACTTAAACAGATTCTAAAACAACATCCTTGAAGCCGGCGTTGACCTTCTTACCCTTTTCTTCGGTGGAACCTTCACCGTGCAAGGCCAACAAAGCACCCAAGTCGAACTTAGGTTGTTTTAACAACTTAACCTTTCTGATGTGGACATTTTGCAATGGGAAGATGGTTTGAGTGGACTTTTCAATTTCACGGCCAATGACTTCTGGGATCAACTTGGAGGTTAATTGAGCCAAGGTGACGTTGGAAACTTCTCTTTGCATGATTTCGATCATCTTCTTTCTGACTTCTCTCAACTTGGAGGATTGAGCGTAGGTAGTCTTCTTGATTTGGTTGGCTTGTCTCTTGGTGAAGGCAATGGCGAAGACTCTCAAGACGTAGTCGTCAGAGGTCTTGACGGTGACGTTGGCTTCAACCAAAGATTGCCACTTTCTGACCAAGGATCTTAACTTGTCGGAAGTGAAGTCCAAACCGTGGAAGTTGGTCAATAAGTTCTTACCTTGGACTTCGTCAACTCTCAATTTAATCTTTCTGTAGGAGTGGTCTTCGGAACCTTGCAAGTCAGCCAAGGATACTTCGACAACACGACCCTTCAAACCATCGGCGGCGTTCTTCAAACCGGTGGATCTGTTGATCAAGGTCTTACCAACGTTTCTGTTTTCGAAGGTAGATGGGGCCTTGATGTCAAACCAATCCTTTCTGGTGAATGGGTCGACGACCTTCTTCTTCAAACCCTTCTTACCCTTGGACAATCTCTTGTTCTTACCGACAGCCATATTGATATATACGTTATAGGTGTTGTGTGTTCAAAACCTTCAAAACGAAAAAGACGTAGTTAAATTTTTTCAATGAAGTTTTTTCCCTTCCCTAGCAAACCTACAGATGAAAAATTTCCTGCGACGTTTGTGCCTTGAGATTTTCACTCTGGGTAGTGTGCTGTGCACAAAGCCTGGGGCTCACAGCTTAACTATGGCGAGCAAAAGTTTGCTACCAAATTAGCGAGCATGGCCCCTCTGCAGGAATCTCACTTTCTGGGTGTGCATACAGAACCAATTTGCATAGAAAGACGGGAGAAGGCATATGGGAGACGCAGCGTTAATTATGGAGTACGTGACTCGAAGAGAGCGCACGGGAAAGTCGCACAGTCTAGGGCTCCAGCCCTAGAACATCTGAGCGGAATTCGAAAGTTCTCCAGTTCGCACTGTTTTTCTCTGGCGCACACAATAATTGTGCACTTTAGGAAAAGCTCCAGACAGCCCCAGAAATCATTCCTTGCCGCGACATTCTGATTTCGGTCTGTCCACTCTGAACTTGTAGCACAACGACATTCATGCCTCTGCCTGACGACATCCATGTAAACAAACCCTTTACCCGATTCAGATTCACGAGATCAAATCACGTCTTCTAAACCGAAGTCTTCTAGTAAACAAAACAAGGGAAGACAACCACAGCAGTGCTGCTTCAACGATATACACAAATTGTCACCACAATGGACGACAACCAGCATGGCCAGAATAACCAGTAAGTAGCAGCAGAGATTGCAGTTCTTTATTCCGGTACCAGACTTTAGAGAACTGGATGGAACCAACAATTACAACAAATCAATTATTACAAAACATTTATAGCAGGCACATTGGGTCATATTCTCAGACAATGTCAGCTTTGTTGTAATTGATATAATGTTGAATGTACTAATCAATTTATACTAACATTTGATTCCAGGGTTGCATTGAAAATCGGACTCATTGGCGATTCCCAGATAGGCAAGACGTCCTTGATGGTTAAGTACGTGGAGGGCTCGTTTGACGAAGACTATATCCAAACACTAGGAGTCAATTTCATGGACAAAAAGATCCAGATCAGAAACACAACTATCACCTTCTCAATATGGGACTTGGGTGGACAGAAGGAATTCATCAACATGCTTCCTCTTGTATCCAATGATGCCGTAGCTATCCTTTTCATGTTTGACTTGACGAGAAAATCAACTTTAAACTCCATCAAGGAGTGGTACAGACAAGTGCGCGGGTTCAATAAAACGGCGTTGCCTTTTCTTATAGGAACCAAATACGACCAGTTCATAGACTTATCGTATCAGGATCAAGTCGAAATCACCCTGCAGGCCAAGAAGTTTGGCAGGGCCATGAAAGCTCCGGTCATTTTCTGTTCTACCAGTCATTCCATCAATGTTCAGAAGATCTTTAAGATCATCTTGTCTAAGGCGTTTGACTTACGTCTCAATTTGGACGAAATCAACAATATCGGGGAACCTATTCTTCTCTACAAATAGTTATCGTAATCTGCATCGCGTGGATGATCAACTGCAGCCAGCGCTCAGTCATTGTCCATAATTCATGGAGCCATTGTCAATGGCTCCTCTCTTCAATTCTTCTATTATCTTCTAAATTCTACTTTTATCGGGCATTACTATAATTCACTAAATTTGCAATTTATCTACAATATATTAATAATTCTGTAAAATACTGTAAAGGTGTATTCATTAATGTGTATTTGTGGGTTCTGCTACACGATCTTCCTAATATAAGAGACAGCTTTGCCACCTTCTCCAGAATAGTAGACTGTTATAAGCATGTTTTCGCTACCAATCTATACAACTCATCTGCAAGATTATGCTTGAAACAGTAAGAACATGTGAATCCGATGGCACACCGTATATATGAGTTTTAGCTTAATAACCTAACTGAATATAAAGGCTTAAACTTATACTTTCTTACTTCTTCACATTTCTTCCTTCTGAAAGATGTAGACCCATTTTTAACAAAAAGAGATTCTCAACTTTCTTCTTTTGCAACAAGAATCCCGTTTTTGGCAAATGCGCGAAAATAAATTGTGAATGTCTGCACTCCAGATCGAATAGATTTGGATATTAGTTTCATTTTCAACATTATTACTTTCAATCACTTTCCACACATCTCAAAGCTCTCAACAATACAACTTCAGCAATGGCTTCGAATCAGAAAGAACTTGAAGCGTACAATTTTGTACTCGAGCTGGTGTCTGTTGATGGATCTGCAAGCTCTGCTTCCACGACCAGAAGATCCAGACGTGATAAGTCTACAGCCCTGCCAGTACTCCTGCTCAGAAGAGAAACCGATGGAATGGTGCTAAGAACCGGTGATACCATCTTGGTTCAACAAAAAGGAGCAGACAAGCCTGAAGTTGCCTTCATCAAAGAAATCAAATATGGGATAGTGAACTTCATAGAAATAGTAGTCACATGGTTCATACGCATGGAAGATATTGTGTTTGAAGACCTTCCAAAAGTTCTAGAATATGCCGATAAAAGCAAACTTAACACGAACGAATTGTTCTTGACAGTCTATTTGGAAGAGATTTTCGTATCAGAAATCGTTGAAAAGGTCAACGTGTTGTCGTATCATGAGTTCGAAGACATAATCATAGACGATTCCAATGCTTCCAATACATTCATGGCTAGGCGTGCCTGTAGTTCTGAAGGTGACAATATCACTGAAGAAATCAATTACAGAGACTTGTGTGTATTATTTGAAAATGACCCGAATGCATTTGTGGACTTCTTAGGGGAGGCAACAGAAACTGTTCAGAGAACTAAAACACCCAAACAAACCCCTCAACTTAAAAAGGTTAAAACGAATGCGGAATTGACGTTAGAGAAAAACGTCACAGACGAAGAGGATGATGAAGAAAAGGAAATAATCAGCACAGATAAAGGTGGCGAAAGTCTGTCTGTGGCAAAAAGAGGAACGAGAAGAACAAGGACTACTGAGACGAAACGAACAAAGAAATCTCCTAAAAAAGGGTCTCCGCAGAGAAAATCTCCCAAAAAAATTAATATTACTGTAGAAAGTGAGGAAATTGAGGAAGAAGAAATTGTTGAGAAAGACGAAGTCGAACAGATCCAAGATTCTCAAGATGCCAAAGTGATAAATCATGGTGACAACGACGAATACATAAAAGAACAAAACGGTGACGAAAGCTCAGATGAGGACGATCTTTCAGCGTCAGCATCAGACGATCTCGACTCAGATGAGGCTGAAGTCTCAGAGTCGGATGAAGAATTCCAGGTTGAGACTACAAGAAAACGACCAACAAGACAGCAAAAGAGAATTGTGACTCCAAGTAGGACCAAGTCACCTGCTAAGAAACCAAGGCTTACAAAGCAAGAGAAGATCAAAGAGTTCATGGATGGTGTGTTGGCTCTGCCAAGCTCGAACCCAAGGCAAAAGTTCAAGGTTCGTACATCTCCCAAGAAACAGACCAATATATTATCCTCTCTCAAGATACAGAAGACTTCTGGAAATTTTATAAAAAACCTTGATACTAGCTCAAAGGCTTTTAAAGAAATAAAGGAGAAATTGCACTCTTCACAGGCAATATCGCACCTTATTGGTAGAGAAGAGCAGTTTGCCTCGATTTATGTCAGCTTGATGAATGCCATAGAGCAAGAAACAGGTTGTTCTATTTATGTATGCGGAACTCCAGGAGTTGGCAAAACTGCCGTAGTAAGAGCAGTAATTAACCAATTGAAAGAAGATTTCACGAATGGATTTGATTATTTGGAGATCAATGGATTGAAGTTGCTATCTCCTGCTGTTGCCTATGAACAACTTTGGGAAAAGATTAGCGGAGTGAAAGTTACAGCTGCCAATGCAGCCTTGTTCTTGGAGAACTATTTCAAGAATGACGCGAAGAGAAAGCCTCTTGTTGTAGTTATGGACGAATTGGACCAGATTGTTACGCAGAAACAGAACGTGATGTATAATTTCTTCAACTGGCCCACTTACGCTTCGTCTAAATTGATTGTCATTGCTATCGCAAACACTTTGGATTTACCAGAACGTGTTCTTTCCAACAAAATTTCATCTAGACTTGGATTAGCAAGAGTCGAATTCCATGCCTATTCCTACGATCAGTTGGGCGAAATCATTGCACAAAGGCTCAAGATGCTTACCGAGCAAAGCAAACAGAAAGTAGCAATCAAAGATGATGCAGTTGGTTTTGCTTCAAGAAACGTTTCCAGAGTTAGAGGAGATGCCAGAAGAGTGTTACTGATATGCAGAAGAGCAGTGGAAATTGCCGAACAGGAGTATATTGAAAAAAAGAATGAAAAGCTTGTTGCAGAAGATGAGATTTACAATGTCCAGATCCCTCACATTGCCAAAGCAATTAACGAATCGATCAATTCACCCTTGGCAAAGTATTTGGAGCTGCTACCATTTGGCTCGAAATTGCTTCTCGTTGCCGTAGTGTTGCGAATGAGAAGATCGGGACTTGGAGAAAACAGTCTCGGCGATGTCATCGATGAAATGAAGCAAACTTTGCAGATGTTCACTAGTCAAGATAGCACTCTGTTGTTAAAAGAATCTGAACCAAATGTTACTCTCTCCAATTTTCTCTATGCTAGTGACATATTTGATCTCTCTAATGGAGTCCCAGATGTTAGAATTAGCCATTTTAAACGTATTCTCAATGAGCTCGTCGAAGGTGGAGTGTTGACACAGCAAAATATTCCAGGGGAGAGATACAGACAAATCAGACTTCATGTTTCTCAAGAGGAAGTTGTTTCAGTTCTAAAGAGAGACAATAGCATAGCTGGAATGATATGATGAGCCTTAGTGAGACTTCTCTAGTTAGACAGGTTGCAAAAAATACTGTTGCAGAATATATGCGTGCAGCAATACCTGCATACACCACATAAAAATTTACCGATGAGTACTCCAGTATATTCAGATAAACTCACCACGAATTGCTTAAAACCTCAGGTCATATCAGCTTTCTCTTTATAAAAATGAATGCCATAGATCCAACCGAATATGTGGAAGTTCCAGAGGGCGTAGAGTCTTTGAAGTTCTCCATCGAGAAACAACAAGCCAAGTTTGAACTTGGTGTCTGCATGGCCATTTATAAGTGGGAGGAATTGAACACAGCAGTGGAAAATTCCTGGGGTGGTCCAAAGTCAGGTGAAAAAAGAGATTGGCTTTCCGGTGTCGTCATAGACTTGTTTGACGAAAAGGCTGTTGATATCCAGTTGATAGAAGAAACCTTGTTATATGCCATGGTAGACGAATTTGATACAGAAATCGATAACGATTCTGCCTTGGAAGTTGCAGCACTTGTCATGAAGTTTTATAAGGATGTTTCCCTTGAAAAATATGCTCAGATCGACGAATTGTACGAAAAATGGTCGGCCAAACAAGCTATAAAAACCAATGCTCATAAAGTGCACGTAGAAGAAGATCCTAACAATCCAGATGTTTCTGACAGTGACGAAGATGAAGAAGATGAAGAAGAAGATGCGACTCAAATGGATGTAGATGCCATGGAAGTCGACGAAGAGCCACAGGGTCCAATTGTAGATGATGATGGGTTCGAATTGGTGCAAAAAAAGGGAAGAAAGGGTAGACGTTAGATAAAATTGTACAATACATAAAGATCGTGTAAATTAAAGGAAAATCGCATTCTATTTTATCTATAAGTAGAGAATTGGTAATGTCCGTCAATTACTCATTGAGTTTCTAGGAGTTGCACTTCTTGATCTATTGATAGCGTTGAGAGAGTGAAGACTCGTGATGGAGTTTCTGGCACTAAATTTGGGGAAATACTGTTCCTGCTCCTCTACTGGAGTTGTTAATCCTGAGTGCACTGAGCTAATACTTCCTCTGCTACTGTTGTTTAACCGGAAGTCACTCAATCTTCTTACAATCAGATTCGCCATGTCATTAACTCCACCAGGAGTTCCAGGCACAGCCTCATTGACTGAACCTAATTTTCCAAAGAAACTGCCGCTGGAAGTTTCAATCTTGAAAAGCTTCACGTCCGTATGATTCCATTGATTGACTGCAGTCAATGACGATTTAACCCATTCTGCAACTTCGGCAGAATCGTTGGCTGAATAGGCAGTAGTAGAATGCTTCATGAATCCAGTCCAGCTCGAAGTCAATTTACTAACAGATGCTATGGAGGTGGTGATGTTCTTCATAATCTTGTTGTTGTTTCCCGTGTACGTTTTAACACTGTCGACCGAGTTATAAACTGCTCCACCTAGTAACGAAATGTACCAACCCAATGAAAGATGACTCCAGTTGAATTTCAACTTATCAAGTGGCTTATCGGGAAGAAAATCATAGTTGATCTGGGTCTTGCTTCGTTCGAGCAAATCATCAAAGTCCGCCTTCTCAATATGCTCAACCAATAAGTAGCTATCCACAGTAGGACCATCTTTGCTTGACCATATTTCTTTCAAAACAACTTTCAAGTAAGGAATAACAATGGTTAGCAAGATTCGAAGAGAATCGTTCCCTCCCCATGATCTCTTGAGAGAACTTTCTTTGGGCAATTTTTCTCTGGCTCTTTCAGACATTCCAGTAGGAAGTTTTGGTCTTAAGGAAGCCTCAAGCTCTTCTTCCGCATCAGATTGTTGCGACTCTTCTGGGATAGTCATGGGAGGGGTGCCAATGCCAAACATGGAATTCTTACGGGTCTGCGGAGATTCTGAATCTGTAGTTTCCGATTCAGGCTTGAACCTTTCTGAATTGTTGGAATTCACAACTGACAAGATGTTTTCGTTTTCTTCCTCGGTTTCTTCATTAGCCAGACCTTCTTCTCCATCATCAATTCTATTCAACTTATTTCCGTTGAAATACTCTGTACGGAAACTGTAGATGGTATTCCATACCTGATCGTATACTTTAGCATTTTTCAAAATTGAGAATAATAGCATTCTGGATGATTTCGGATACTTCAAGGCTGCTGTACACACGGCTCTTATCAAAAGGGCTAATAAATCCGAGTTAATGGACTTTTCTTGCAAAAACGTCCGCGAGGAATATTTTCCAATCAACAAGTTGATGACGGAACAGGTGGAATATGATAAACCACCATTGGGATTGCTATTGGTTAATTTCTTGGCTGGGTCATTAGTAGCTTCTAAGCTTTTGGTGGCAACTGGAGGAATCAAGTTGTAAAGTATTTCCACCAACGTAGTGACCATCAAAGGAGAAGGAGTAAGAGTTGCCCCGTAAGTGTATGTAGATTGTGGAGTCTGCATGTATATGAGTAAATTACATATCTGGGTGACGAGAAAGTCCCTGGTTGTAGTGGGAGCCGGATTAGTTTTATAATTGGTTGGGAGCAGTTCATATAAGTTGTGATCCATCGGCTCAAAGATGGAGTCCAAGTTTTTATCCGATGAACAGTACAACATCAAGTATGCACATATTCTCACCAAGTTCTTATGCTGAACATTGCTGTGGAAGGCGAAAATGTAATAGAACAAAACAACCAATAGTTCTGGAAGACTCTGTTCATATATCAACGTCTTGAACTTCTTGTTGCATTGGATTAATTCCCAAATCAACATGGTGGCTTCTGTAGCCCAGAGAGAGGGCTGGTTTCCCGACTTTATAATATTGAATTTGGAAGATTCTACATCCTTTGATGTGACTACGGGTAGCTTGAGAATTGCGATCAAGTACGTGCTTAAGAAGACAAGCTCTTGGTCCTTATGAAGCTTACCCATGTATAGTCTAGCCAAGTTACCTGGTTTTGAAGTCGATATCAACTCTGTTTCTTTCAAGAAGTCCAACTTCTCCGGTGACGGAAGAGGGTACACAACCATTGCTGTGAGTAACTGAATGGAGTAGGTTACGGTCAAATGTCTCATTTCTGTGAGTTGACTATTGCTGGGATACGACAAGGCATTATCTTCAGGAGAGCTTCTAGTGGACCTACAAACCAAATTGGTCAACGAGCACACCAAAGTCAATAGCTCGACACGTGGAGTTGAAGTGACAAGCAAAGTCATGAATTTGGACCCAGCCGAAACGACTTCTGAAGGTGTATTGTAAAAAGTGCTGGAACATAAGGTGAGAAGTAGCTTCAACACCTCCGCTCTATTGCTATCTATGATCAAGTTCGGAGCTAAATACTTCGAGGAAGTTCCGATACCAGGCTCCCAGACGCTAAGAATCTTGTTGGACTTGGATCTGGGGGCGTCTATGGTGAAAGTTCTTATAAAGAGCAAGTCTACTAGTGCTCGCATGAGCTGAACAGCAGTTACATTATGTATAGATTCCTTTGTTAGACAAGGCTGAGATGTCGAAGAGGACAACGATGCAAATGTGGAGGGTTTAATAAACACCAAAGGATCAAAATTTTCTACCCAGAACAATCTGGGCTCGATCTCTTGAGTATACTCTGGTATCTCATAGAGAAATGGTATAAGCTTTACAAGCAAACGGATACATGTGAGCAATTGACGAATTGAAAGGGGCGATTTCAGACTGGGGAACTCTGAATCTCGAGCAGT
Organism: Scheffersomyces stipitis CBS 6054; assembly: GCF_000209165.1. Taxonomy (NCBI): domain Eukaryota; kingdom Fungi; phylum Ascomycota; class Pichiomycetes; order Serinales; family Debaryomycetaceae; genus Scheffersomyces; species Scheffersomyces stipitis. The sequence goes on from NC_009046.1 coordinate 483,459, forward strand.
GGCTATGATTTGATTACAGAGAACATGGATCATAACGAGGTAGTTAACCCTGTTCTGGTCCCGGATGGTTCTGATATCGTACGAAGTCAAAAGTTCAAAGATATCATCCGAGTTGTCTGGTTCGGTCCATAGTACTTTCCAGTAGTCAGAGTCGTTGCCAGCAATTACTCTGCCTTGGCCAAGTTTGAAAAAATGGTTTTTGTACCGAAGTTTGTCGTCAGCCGTCTTCATGGGGAAAGTGAAATATTTGTAAGATCAGTGATGGCTTGAGCCTTTCTGGCTGTGCCTAGCGGTTTACAACGAATGACAAAAGCAGAAAACGCAGGGGAACAGATAAAACTGATGCGTGGAGGTAGAGGCAGTTGAACCAAAACTGAAACAACGAGATGGGTGAATTACAGAAATATGGCATAAGCATAAGTGTGTTACGGATGGCTATCCATTTGTTAATCCGGTTGGTCGAGGGAGAACGATATCCGGGGAAATTGTTATGGAATATTCACGTGAATTGAGAGGTTTCCGACTGATAGTGGTTCCGCATTTTTTGCACCCGTGCCGATTTATAGAGGAAAGCAAATGTATTGCAAAATGGCCACTGATAGCTCTGATAAGTAATATTAATGATGTCTGTAATGCTTAATCTACCTAATTTGACTGGATGAGTTGAAAGTGAAACGAATCTTCCTTTTCTTCTTCTAATTCTTGAAAAATCTATTATCCTATGTACATACTATACTATTCCACCCTTCTAGCTTTGGCAATAGAAACGTCGTCTTCGTCTCTCTTCCGTATGCTACCGGCTATGGAGGCATACCCAACATCTACATGCATGGCAGCGACTTCGTTGACATTGCCAGTTTCATCGACATCGTCAATCTCCAAGTCGTCTGCAATGCCTGTGTTTCTAAGCAATGCTTCATCAGAGTCCACATCGTCTACATTGTTGTTTAACCAATGGCTGGGTATTTCAAGAGCCGGAGTTTGTTCAGCACTGTCAAAGGCATACGTGCCACTTTCGTCTTCAGAATCCGAGTCAAAATGAAATGCTGAACATTTGGACATGGCCTCATAAACAGTCTCAATAGAGGAGTTGGAGTTATGCACTAACAAAGGATTGTCGTTTAGTGGATTACCTGGTTTATCATTCTTGACGATCCTGATCTCGATGCTGGGGACGAACTCCGTTGTTCCCAGCGGTATGCTAGTGATACATTCGTTAGACAAGATTTGTAAGTATAGGAAAGTATCATCACTGAGAGTATGTAAGGCATGTAGTATAATACTCTGGTAGGGTAATTCGAGACCCAAATCAGCTGAGTTGAACCACACTATCAACGATGTGTTGAGTACAAAGAGCGACACGTTGGAGTAGTCCACCAGCTCCAACTCAGGACACACTACAAGTTCCTGAGAGGGATCGTTCTGTAGTACCTGAATAGCATACGAGTTTCCTCCACCGTAGATGACAAACTTATCATCATCCTCTAGGGAGAACCGCTCTGGAGACACAGCCTGATAGAGCGACGCCGGGATGGTGTTTTCGATGTTTGGTTGTTCGTGTATTATTCTGGACTTGGGACCCATGAAGAATGTCTGAAAAATTAAGTTTGAAAAATGAAAAGTGAAAATGTGACAAAAATCTATGGATTCTCCAACAATGCTGGTAATCTTCGGCACCCCAGCTAACCAATGACAACTTCTTCTTTAACAGTCAAAATAGCACACCATTCCATCGTGGTCTCGAAAAATCCAAAAAAATATACAGTCCTGCAACCACAGTTCCTCGATCTGTGGTGTGCACACGAACTTCCAGGAATACCACCATGGGGTAGATAAGAGGGGATAAGAGATGCAAATAAAAATAGGACAAAAGAGAAAAGATGATAAAATGATAACTCAATGTTAAGGTACTAAACAGTAGAAAGATATGCAAACGAATTGGAAGAAAAAAAAGAAAGAGAATTATATTCCATTCTCACTTCTCAATTACCATATTCTCTATCTCTACAAATACTTTCACTACAATTCATTTCTCGTGACGTCTATATGACAACTGCAATAAATACGAGTATAAAAATGCCTCTACGACAACCTTCTGATCAACCTCAGAAAAACAGGACTGGGGTTGTCGTTCCTCTCAATCTCACGCTTGGCTCTCTCTCCACGTTCTTCTTCTATCTTTCTGAACTCTTCAGCAGTTGGTGGTAAAGCTTCATTGACTAAGTCAGCTTTTCTGGCTTCTTCGAAACTGGTGATGGTCTTCTTCAAACCATCAGCACCATTCAACAATGAGCCTTTAGGAAGTGACCCACTGTTCAACTCTTTCAAATGTGCAACGTTCTCAGATTCTTGTCTCAATACTTGGTACATTCTCGAGATTCTGCCTATAGCGATGATCTTATTACGTAATGCGAGCTTTTTGGCATCGAGAGAATCGTCCTCTTGCACTGTAGTAGGAGGATTAGTCTGTACCAGTGATACCGCTCCTGGTGCTTGTCCTGGATTTGTGGAGACAGCGCTAACATTCTGCGTGATAGCCTCTTCGGCCAACGGGGTCTCTTCGTCCAATTCTTCTTCAGTACAGATATTCAATATCGAAACCAACATGTCTGTAACTTTCTCACCAACAAACGGTAACGACCACGTAAATACGTCCATAAAATGCGGAAGCCAATAGGGATGAGGTGATGCATTGAATTGACGGATGTTCATCACGTTATTCTCGTATTTGAGAACTGCAGCCTTGTTGTTGTATGTGTCCAAGTAGTTTGGAGCAGAAAACATCGTCAACAAAGATGGGAATCCTAAAGTCTTTGTTCGCTTATACATTCTGTAGCCAGCATCCTGGGCCTCATGGGCTCTGATCACTGAGAGCAAGCCCGTTCGCTCCAAGAACTGACATGATGCCTTGTATGTAAATGCGTAGGAACAGCCACGAACGGTGTTTCTGACAAACGTTTGGTCCATATTGTCTTCATCGTACTCTTCTGTGGGATCAGCCCATAAGAGATCGCACATAAGCCCTTTTGTGGGTGGTTCTCTGAAACGATCAAGTCGCTCCAAGTCGGCAAGTGTCTTCAACTCTGGAGACAAACCTCCGTGGACACAAAAGAACTGGTTGTTCATGATCGCAGCCAACGGCAAGGCGTTAAACGATGCCAAACATTCTTCATATAAATCGGCAGAGTACTTGTGCAAGCATTCAGACTTGAATGTGAAATACTCAGTCAAATGCTTGCATTCATGGTTACCTCTCAACATCCAGAAGCTCAGATTGTAGTTCAACTTCAATGCATATAAGTAAACAAGACATTCGATGGAGAACGAGCCTCTGTCAACGTAGTCGCCTAGGAACAAGTACGCCGTACTCTCTGGATTGCCTCCGACTTCAAAGAGCTTCATCAAATCGTAGTATTGTCCATGGACGTCGCCACATATTGTTACAGGAGCAGGCACATGGAGCATATTCGGCTCCTTTCGCAAGAGCTCTGTAGCAGCTCTGACGATCCTAATCGCCTGTTCCTCATGAAGTCTACCCTCGCGGAAAAAATGGTCCTTGAGAAAAGCACAGTTGGGCAATCCATTGGGCAAGAAAAGCTGTTCATCAGTAGGCTTGAATGTGGCCGGAGGCTCTATGGTAGAAATGGCTCTTTCCTGGGTGTTAATTGTCGTTCCGTCTTCCATAACGTAGATGGACAAGTCCCGTTTTGGTTTGGGATTCTTCTGCTGGAGCGCATTGAGAGCATTGCTGATCTGATTCGCGTTGTTGATAGCCTCCTGTTGAGACATAGTATGTATTGTTATTGTGTGGTAATAGACTATTGTATGGTGATTGTGTGTTTATGGTAGCGTTACGTAGTTGAATTGTATTATGCTACTTGTACTGTGAGATTTCCTTGTCAAAATAGGCCTACGTCGCTCTATTCTGTCCTTTCTGTTATCTGTATTGATTATCTGGAAACGCTCTGCTAATCTCTTCTTTCTATTCTTTGTTGCTGTTTATGAAAATCGCGAATCTGTAAAGACTACCGCTTTTGCCCAGAATCAGTTTGGCAATTGGACGGATTTGCAAACGTTACACCAAATATGGAAGCTTGTGACGAATCCCTTAACTCTGACGGATTGCTCAAAATGCTCTCTGTCTTTTCGTGAATGATGATAAATTGGATGGTATTTCCTGCATAAAGACATCAGCCTACTCATTTTTATCCTACAATCTGAGAACTTTGGAGCTACATACACTCCCTTTCCTCTCTATCTATTGGGTTTGCTAATCACTATCATTCTCCACCATATCTGATTCCCATACTGTTTGGTTTCGGGCTCATAGATCTCTAATATAAATTGGCCAATTCTTGACCTCTCAATTTCCATGAAAAAATTATCGGTCGATGACGTCGTGAATTGAACTGTGATTTTTACGTTTAATGGAGGCTGAAAAATCGCTACTCTCCTGCGCTTCGCGTTTTCCACTTTGCCCAACTTCCACAAAATAGGAAAAGACGGCCATCCATGGAAAGGTGGGTCGTGCTAGTTGTCTCGGTGAATGGTCTAGATCAACTTCGGCGAGGAGCGCTTCAATTGCCGAGGTCAGCTTAACTACACAAAATCGTTAGACACCTTCCAAGATCTTTATATCACGTGACATATAACCAACTCTCTGCTACTCTAGTTCAATATTACTTTTGCACCCTTCATGATAGGCTACAATTATAAACTACATTCTTGCATTTCTGCAATATATATGGCATATATGACTTTCGGATCAGAGATCCTCAGAACAAACGTAGATAATGTGTGAGTTACCACCCAACCCGTTGAAGGCAGTGGTAGCAGCTGAGGTGTAGGCTCCTAGGTTTGGAAAGTACAACCAGTCACCGACTTCTACGTCGTGAGACAAGGTGCACTTGCTAGCAACACAGTCTAACCCGTCACAAGTTGGTCCCCAAATCGAAAAGTGATGCTCACCCTTAGCATCATCGTCGATTAATTTCTGATCATCACTCTCTTCGTCTTGATGATAGAAAAACTTGTTCTTGTGCTGCAACACATGTGCCTGTGGGTTCTGGTGGTCAAACAAGATGCAGTTCATGTTACCGTAAACACCGTCGTTGATGTAAACCATGGCAGAAACTTGCTTGTCCTCTTCAGATACAAAAGTAGCTTTTAAATCCAAATCTCTACGGGCAATGATATGGGCTGCTAAGGTGAAAGCGTTGGATACCATGAATCTTCCTGGCTCAGCAATAAACTTGATTCCGTTTTGGGAGACAAAATCTGCTGGGAAGAACTTGTTCAACGAAGAACAAACCATAGAAGACGATTCATCAAACGTCTCCAACTCAAATCCACCACCGATATCCAAGATGGACATTTCGAAACCATATTCCGTGATGGCCCTGTTAAAAACATCACGCGAATCCCTAATGGCTTTGTAGATAGAGTCGAAGTCCTTGGCACCAGAACCAACATGGAATGCGACTCCTCTAACGTTCAAACCTAACTCCTTTGCCAATGGTAAAAGCTCGTTAATAGCAGCACTTAAGGTGCAACCGAACTTCGTTGACAAACGACATTGAGCCGTTTCATCATCCGTGGCGAGTCTGATCAAAATCCCACAATCTGGGTGAAATTTTTTCAACTTGTGCAATTCCTGGGCATTGTCAACTGTAGTCAAGTTGACATTTGCCTTGGAAGCATGTCTAATAAAGGAATTAGTCTTGCAAGGATTAGCATAGACAATTCTGTCTGGGCTGATCCCCAAGTTCAAGATCGTATCGATCTCGTTCTTAGAAGCACAATCGAAGTTGACTCCCAAAGAAGCCAACAACTTGATCACCTCCAAATTGGTGTTGCACTTTACGGCATAGTGAGGCTGGACCTGGGGCAACTTTTGCTGCCAGACACCAAAAGAACGGTAGACTTCACCCAAATCACAGACAAAAAACGAGTCTTCGTCACCTGCTTCACATTCCTCGTGGTCAATACCAGAAATGTGATTGACCAAGGCTCTGTTAATCAACTCCCTGGCCAATTGGTCTTTGGAGGAGGAGGAGGAGGAGGAGATTTCCGCAACAACAGAGGCTCTCAAAACAGCAGCCTTATTGACTGAAACAGACAACTTGCGAACACTTTCAATAGTTGAATCACTTTTGAGGGAGGATTCGAAAATTGGTTCATCTTGGAAGACTTCAATCGAAGGGGTCATACCTTGGATGGTTTCGTGGATCGTATTTGCTTCTTTCAAATTTTCACTAACAATCGACTCTCTCTTTCTGTGGGGAACTACAGAACAGGGCGAGGGAGGATGTATTTACTTTTTCACGTCAAATTACTCACAGGGTTGAGTAATCTCTTGTAATAAGACTTCAAGCGGCAGCTCTCGTGGAAAAAAGGGGTGGTTCTCAAAGGGGAAGGAGTTTATTCAGGTCCAAAAGACTATTAAGAATATAACAACTAGGGCAACTAAAAGTTGAAGATCTATGAAAGAATGAGGAATAGAGAAGAAAAATCTGATTAAAACTCCATCTGAAAAATTCTAAATTAAACGGTATTGGCTCTGCATGAAAAAAAATGTCTGAAAAATATTAACTATTCAGAAAACCAGGTTGCATTTAGAGTGTGCATAACATGCAAGAATGGTATAATTACAATTTAAAGATTGGTAGGTTCTGTATTCTTAACCAAGACGACTTTATTTTAATAGCACAAACTACAAATTCTGCCATTTACAGAAGTTCTATAAATCTTCAATATTCTAAAATTACCTTCTACAACTTCTCAATTATCTAATCACTGCATTCTTATACAACTATATATCTATCAAAGGTTCAGGCTCGGGCACAAACTTCTTTGGTGGTTCTTGCTGTGGTTGCAAGTTCTGTGTAGGTGCTATAGGGAAAGAAACATCTGGGTAAGGAACACTACTATTGTTACTGTTTTGGTATTCTTCTTCTACAGTATCAATAGGTGGGAATCTGGCACTTGCTTGTTCTACAGCATGTGGGGGCAATTCCGATGATCTTGTTCTAAGAACATGCTCTCTGGTTGGTTGAACTGGTTGTAATTCTACTTGTCCAGTATAGTTGTCAGAAACTGGCGCAACAGCACCACCAGAACTGTATTCATCCTTCGACTCTTCAGATCCTGCCCCATTTGGTGGATACACATTATACTGCTGGTCTGTCAGGTCATTAGGATACATGGGTTCTGATGGGGAATCATAAGATTGAGTTGGTGGATACAGAAAATCATTCTGAGCCTGGTTAGGTAAAGGAGGAAGTTCAAAATTTGATTGCTCCTCGTCATCTTCCCCTTCAGGAGGGTACAGCTCTTGAGGTGGATAAGCAAAGGTTGGTACTGAAGTCTGCTGTTGTTCGTGTTTCTGTTCCGGAGCTTTCTGTGCCTGTTGTGCTTGAGGATATTGTTCAGTTTGAGGGTAGTTTGCATAGTAGTATGGAGTAGAAGTTTGGTTTACAGGTGAATGTTGAACAGGGGCGTTCTGACTATGCCCAGTGGGTTGACCTGAAACTGGTTTCGAACCATAACCATAGGGGTCTTGATAACCAGAGGGCCGAGATCCACTAGGTTGCTGAGCAATAGGCTGTTGAGGAATTGGCTGCTGGCCCCCAGGATAAGATGGATAGCCTGTAGTCTCAGGATGAACATAACCAGCCTGTTGTTGATATCCAGTTCCTTGAGCTGGGATAGACTGCTCGTAGTTCAGCTGAGGTCCACGCATATAATCGTTGATCTCAGGAAGTTGAACAGGTGGTACTGATTGCTGGTAGCCATATGTTTGCTTTAACTTGGAATCAAGGTGTTCTTCATACAATCTCGTGATAGCTGCGATCTTGTTGTTTAATTCTGTAAAGGCCTTCTGTCTTTCTACAGTATAGATCAAATTCTTGGTTACTTTACTTCTCAATGGACAAACTTTGGTGTGCAAATCAGTCAACTTCTCATCGTGGAGACGAGCATACAGAATGTTCTGGTCGTTCTTCACTTGGTACATTAACGTAATGAACTTGTTGATATCTGCTTCTTCTTCCTCGGTCAAACTAGCTACCTGCTTCTTGTGTGCCTCCATATGAGCCTCTGGGGTTACCAGCTGCACATAAGGAAGTTGTTGGCTATACTCGTGTTGTTGGTTATAGACATTGCTGGGCTTGGGAATGCTGTAGTTGTAGAAATCTGATTGCTCTTCTTGGTGATGTTTTTCCTCTTGTTCTTGTTGCCATTGCTTCTGCTGTTCCTCTCTCAATCTCTCCTGATCCTGGTAATCCTTCATACTGGCAGCTATGGCAGCCTTCAAGTCTTCATCGTCGTCTTCGTCGGTTATGGTCTTTGTTTGACTGGAATTTGTTGGAGCATCTCGTGCAACTGGAGCGGAAACAGGAATTTGAGTGTCTTGCAAACTCAATTCTATTGCCTTTCGCAACATTTCATCTTCATCATCTTCTTGAACACGCGATGTACCTCTTGAATGAGATGATGAATTATGTTGTGATGGCTTGTTCTTCAGTTTCTGTTTGGCAAGACAGTTATCACAGGCTCTGACAGGCTTCAGAATGCCCAAAGAAACTAACGGAATGAAGTTACTTGAATGAGTCTGACAGAAAACTCCGCCACAGGCACGACAATGATGTTTTCTGTTGATCATCGAGAATTTATCGTAGCAGATCATACACTTATCATCATCAACCCAATCAGGGGGAACTTCTGTGTCTACGAACTTACTGTTCAAAGCAGACGTCTCAGCAAAGTCTGGAAAGTTGTACGCTTCACTTTCCAAACGCTCGAAACATCTTGTGACGTAGCTTAAATCTGACAGATTCGAAAATAAAATGGACCATTCCTTGATGAGCGACAATATGAGCTCACCCACGTTCATCTTGGCTTCCAGATTGCGCACCTGGTAGTTCTTGGTGTCGTAGTGTACCTTAAATATGAAGTCTACAAGATAGTCCATGAACTCCTTGGATGCAATTTCATTCAAAAAATGAGAACCACAGTTCTTAATACACAAGTCGACCAACTTGAGTGTTGAAGATAACAAATTCGGGTTGGAATATGTCATACCCAACCGCTTCTTCAACGATCGCATACACTGGATAGGAGGCAACAGTTTACTTCTAATCAAATCAGTCACCTCCAAAGCTAATGGCAAATCCAATTCTCCATTAGGAATCGACTCAGAAGTTGCTTCTTGGATCTTGTTGTCCAATTCTATGGTAGAATCAGAGGAACTGCCAAACCAAGACATTGTAAGATATGAGATTTACTTTGTGAGAAATGGAGAAATGATAAGAATGAGAATTAATTGAAATTTTCTGGAAGATTGAAACGATTTTTTTTGTGGCTGAGACCTCAAATGAAGATTTTCTTCTTCTGATTGATAACTCTTTGAGCTCAGATGAGATACTCAAGGGATAAACTCCAAAAGATGTTGCTTAGAAAGAACTGATCTTGCCTTCGATATCTGAGACTCCTTTCGTCTGCTGGGTGACTGAGAAAAGGGCTGTGTGTGCAGGAGAATGATTTCTGCTATACACGGCTTAACAAGATTTCTGATGCTTAGTTATTCTGAAGCATCCTATAAATGAGTAGCCCAAACTTCTGGAAGAATTAACAAGAGGATAGGGGTGTTAGAGCTTTTGTATACATTGTGTATATTCTTTTATTTTCTAAACAGGAACACTAAATCTTTGTGTTCTCAACTCTTGCCATCACTCTCATTTAGAGTTCTGTAGTTCTCGTGTAGATCTGCTCAAGTTACTCTACGATTTCTAGTTTACATTTCTACTCTATTTCACATCCATTTCTCTATTGTACATTCATTAAAACAACTACTTCAAGAACAAATACGATGATGCTGCGCCCAAACAAGCCACAGAGATCCACCAGTACTTCTCAAAGTTCTCGCCAGCAATGTCCTTGACAGCATTGGTTCTATACTGGTTCTCCAACGACCTCTTGACCCTTCTACGCAAGGACGACTTGGTCTTAGAGGCAGCATCTGTAGGGTTCAAGGCATAAGTTGGCAACATGAGAGGAGGTTTATAAGCCAAATACAATGGTTGCATCATGGATCCGTCAAACTGGTAGATCTGAAGAGTGTATCTGCCGTGGTACGAATCAACAAAAACTTGGTAGGTTTTGAACCAGGTTGGCTGGACATACCTGGTGTAGGTAGATTGGTTGTTGCCGGTGGCACATGGGTCACTCAACAATTGTCTTCCGTCAACAGCAATTGGTGTTAACACAAGCGAGCCATTTGACAATAACTCGTACGTACCGTGTTGATAGGTGACAGAAGCGATGGGACACTCGTGCTGTCTGGCGTTACCAACGACTCTGTACAAAGCTTCTTCGTAGTGGCCATCTTCAGTGAAAGAGTATGAAATACCTGGCAAATCAGGTTCAATCAACAATTCATCTTCTGGGTCATAAAAGCCAGGTCCAGTGAAAACAGTATTGGACTTGGATGTCCAGGTGCCTACCAATTCGGCCATGTTGGGGTCCGCGGCTACGAAGGCTGTCAATGCAGAAACAGCCCAGACGAACGATGTGGAAAAGTGCATTGTGTTATGTGAATGTGTGAAATGAAATATATCTTTGATCAAACAGATGACGATGATTTCTTCACTGCAAAATTGTAGAAACACTAAGAGTTCGGAAAATATGGCTGACCAGTCTTCTCTGCTAGACTAGTTGTCTTGATATAAAATTTGAGCGAGTGTAATTGTCCACTGTTCGCTCAACAGGGTTATGGATTTGTGGTGGTCTCAGAAGGATGAGATTGGAAAAGATACGCTGTTAACCGATTTTTGTCAGCGAAAGGAAGGAGAAATGCTTGGAGGGTTCCTCGTGGAGTCTATAGGCAGAAACAGATGGTACGGGTACAAATTAGATAGAGTTATATTTCCAGGAGGAAGCTCTAAAAAGACAAGATACAAACACGAAAATCAGTAAAGAGCAGCTCTGCCTGTTTTTCTGTTGCGCGCACGAATCTGCAGTTTTTTTTAGAATCGTTCACGTGAGCGTGTTTTCTATTGTCGCTCCCATTGTCCAAAGTGTTTCAAAAGTCAATACAAATATATCACGTGCTTACTCACGTGATCTCGATTTAGATCTGTCCACTTAGATCCATTTTCTGCCTCGGTTACGTCATGGGCTATAGTCAGGTGACCAGGCGAATTAGCCACTGGTCTGGTCGGTGGTGGTGGCCAGCAATCTAAGCCGCAGGCGGGCTATTACGAAAGGTTGTTGTCATATCATCTGTGAGGTTTAACTCAGAGACTCGAGGTGGGACCTCGAAGTAATTTTGCAACCTGTCTGCCGGATTGGGCGTAGGTGGGCATAGTCTTGAAGTGGATTTGCGATTCAGGGTTCTCCTTTTTGTGTTCTTAGCCCGAAAGGTGAGGCTGATTCCTGGATTGGGTAATGTTCTGGATGCGCCGGTGCAGGGGAGAAGCAGAGTCTCACTCGTAGATGTCCGTGGCGGTGTACGTGGTAGGAGAGGAATTGGAGGTTCAGCCTACAACAGCCTACAACAGCCTGCGACTGTTTACTACCAATTACACCTCGTGTGTTGCGAGGTCTACGGTGCTTATAATATGGGTAGTATGTATTCGTTAAAAAATGCAAGAATGAGAATATGAAGTATTTATAAGTGGCAGATGTCGTAGAATGGGACAGTATGATTGGGAGTCAACGATGAAGATGAAGCTAATATTAAGTTTATTATTATCAGCAAGTCTAGGGCAAAAATAAAATAGCGGCGGTAATAAAATAATAAACGCAGAAGAAAAGCAAATATTGCAGATGATGACAGAAGTGAAGTAACATGTAGGACTTTCGGACAATACTATTCCTATTTTTATTTTGTTATGATAGTGAGTTGTTTCATGCAATTGAACAAGTGATTGAAAATGATCTCACCTAATTGTAGCAAATAATGGGTTCTGTCTATGTGTCTAGAAATGTAGTTATCATGCGTGCTCTTGGTAGGTTATTATGTCGTATGCATATAGTGTACAAAATTTTTTTTTGATATCCTGGCCGCGAAAACCAAATGAAATGCGCATCAACCTTATTAGAATGCAGAGGACGGTTTAGCGATATTGAACAATGGTGAGTCGTTCTCGCTCAAGGGGGTTCCCACTCCACTCTTACGGATGTAGTCAAACTCAAAGAGATCGGCGCCAGTATCTTCACGAGCTTCTTTCGAGCTGGTGGAGGATCCAATACTAACTTGAGATCCGTTGGCGTGGTGTAGACCTCTGCCAGCAATTGGCAATTTGTATAACTTGATCTTCAATCCAGGAATGCCGCCAGTATTGGGCGAACTGTAGGTCGAAGCCCGGTACAAGCTGCCAGTCTTTCCAGAAGACTGCGACATTGGGGATGTACTGAGGGTGTAGTTCATATTGCCCAACTGGTGAGGTGGTGGAATGTGAACATTGGTAGTTCTGGTAGGTGTGCTGACTTGATGAGGAAGCATAGGCAATTTGCTCCGAGGCTGAGGTGAAAGCATCGGAGAATTGTTAATGTTGGTATGGCTATGATTGTTAAATTTCTTGAGCATGGCCATCATCAGCATCAGAATTCCGTCCATAGGACTCGTAGGTGTAACGGGCGAGTTGTCGGGCTTGATTCTCTTTGCTGGAGATGATTGACCACACGAGAAAGAAGTGCTTTCGTTCTTGTATGGGTTGGACGTAGGCTGTTTGTAGAGAGCATTAATCTGGTTGTAGAAGAACTGTGGACCTCTAGAATTGAACAACCTAAGCGAGTAGTCTGTCGCTCCCATTACGGCCTTAATCAAGTTGGTTTTGATGGCCCTGTAGCGATGAGGCTCGATTTCAGTGTGGATAGCTTCTTCGCCTATTACCTTCTGGAAGAGTCTATCTCCAGGGTAGAAGCCGAGAGCCTCGTTGATCAAAGCCAACATCACCTGCGATAACTCGATGATGTTGATATCTATCAACTCGGGAGCGTACAAGGACAAGTAGCAGAGAAATTCTTTGACTTTGAACATCTCGTTATCAGCACTGTAGGCAGACATGATGCAGAACTCCCTACTGGTGGTGATGAACTCTTCGATACCAGGGTCGTTCAACGACCAGTCCAACGATGACAAGATGTGGATTTCCATCTGCTTGAACATGCCCTGGTCGTATTTGCACTTGGCACCACACAACTTGACTAATTCGTGTAACTTTGGCAATCTAAATCTCTCAGTGGGACCCAAGTACTTTCCTCCCGAACCATACCCCAAGTCGTTGATGGTCTTAATGCAAGTGATCTTTTCCAAGTTATTCAAGTTGACAAAGTGATTGTTGCCTCCCTGAACCTTGGAAGCGATCCAAAGACAGGTGGTGATGATCAACTGCGCCTGGTCAAGAAGAACAATCCGCTTGGAGCAGTATCTATCGAAGATTCTTACGGCACGGAAAAAGACAAAGGGAAGAATCTTCAATCTTACCGACATCTTGAGCAAGAAGTCAATCAACTTAGACCGTATGGCGAAAGTGAGATATGGCTGCTGCTTGTACAAGTCTAGATCGGGTCTATTTGAGTTGGTCAATTGGACCATCAGCTTGAAGATGTCATCTTCATATTCTTCGAACGACTGTTGGTGCACGGCCAACTCGGCTTCGTACAAATGCGAAGAGTAGTCCTTCTGGGTGAACTGTGGACTTTTCACTTCATCGAAGAACTGCTTGTGTGAGGGAGTAGATTTGAATGAGGTTGGGGTTAGAGGGTGGGTGGAAAAGGAATTGTTAGGATTCGGATGCGATTCCTGGTGGCTGAGCATTCCTACGATGGTTGCTTAGTATGCTGGAGCTCTCTGTGTTGTTAGACTAACCAGAGACAAACAAAAAATGAAAAAAAGACAGCTATCAAAACTGATGAAGGATGAGGGGTGAAGAAAAGAACAGGTATTATCGAACTCTGGAATGGGTGCAACAACTTCCCAAACAGGCAATGACTGGAGACAAGTGGTAGTGAAGGAGCAAGAGAACTTACTAGTTGATGCCAGATGGATGAGGTGACTCTTTGGAAGAGTATGAGCAGAAAAGCATGTATGATAAGAAGAAGTAGGAGGTAGGTATTTCGTTAAGGGGAACTATCACAAGTTTATATATGACGATTCCATTTCTTCACGCTACACAGACAAAAAAAAATAAGAATTGCCAAAATATGCTTCAAAAAAATAATATCTGTTAGAGTTTAGCCTCAAACGCACGTCGTATGCAGACTGTGCGCACGTCTGCCTAAACTTGGAGGTCGCCTGCTTGGGGCGACGAACCTCATGCTCCCAATGCTGGAGGAATTCTGGGACTAAAAATGTTTCACGACGATATTTTTGAGTATTGAAACCACTGCTGGCTAGTTCTTGATCTGGAAGAAGTTTTGGAGAATTAGTCAAGATTAAACCATCTTCGACGTGTTACGTGTCTTCGAGGCAATGACGACTATAATCTCAAGCCACGCTGGACAATATTCGTTGGTGCGCGCTACCTTGGGGCTTGACTTTTTCCACCTTGTCCAATTGCAATCAAGACAGAAATTCCGATCCGACCAATGTTCATTCTTCTGTCCCATAGCATACATTCTCATATCGTCTAAAATTCCGGTTAAAGAGGTGTGTATTGAGAATGCTGCGAAATGAGCAGGACTAATGGAGCTATGAAACCGTATAGCCATGGAGCATTTGCAGACGATCGAGACAGTTGAAGATCTAGGTCCATTTCTATGCAATATCCAGGACAAAGATGCCATTGTTCCAGAAAGCATCATATTTGGTCTCTTTTGTGAGTTCTCCATTAAGGTTTAGCAGTTTGTCGTTTCATCCGAGCCTGTTTTCGTCTACTCTAATCTCTAACTTTTTGCAATCGTTACAACACTCCAAAACTATAATAAAATGAAATTTCAAACATGGCTATTGTTTCACAATTAACCTTTTGTTGTGTAATTAATACGTCAAAGTCGTCGTCTATGAAGAAATGAATATTCCCTGGCCACTAGTGTGATATTTGTCATGGCCCTCGAAGGGTCTAGCTAAACCTAATTATGGGTACCATTATACGGAGATTGAGAATGCTTAATAGTACTTGCGATGCTTGCTGGAGGATTACTGGACAGCCGTACGCAACCAAGTCGTACAGAGCCTCAAGCAAGCAGGGTTGTTCTGATCTTGCCATTTCCATTATCCCAAGGAATTACAACAAAGAATGACTGCAAAAGGAATGTAAATGTGAATATTGGGTGTTTTGCGCATGGGTTTGAGGTGGTTCCGATGGAAAGTTCCGATTATTGAGGCGGAGTATAGTCTCTTCACGTCAAGAGGTTAGCAAAAACAAACAAACATCACCGTAACAAGACATGTCGGTATAGCCAGACTCTAGGAGACCAGTCTAGTTACGACTTGCCGTGAACCGTTTGGAGCACAAGATAATTAAAGTCAATACAAGCTCTTTCTGTCGTCTGCCAGCATTGGCTGATTTAGGGGAACTTGCAGTAGACGAAGCGCGGACCTCTCTTTTTGGGACCGAGCCGTTTTTAGGTTAAGAGGCATGCAGACAGACAATGGTGCAGGATTTCTCCCCTGACGTCTACGGCTACGGTTACAAGAGGTACACGAGAAGATTGGCTAGTATCGTCTCTGGAGCCGATCACTTCACAATGAACAAAAATAAACCGGGGGCTTTTTAGAGATTTTTTTCACGCCTAAATAATAATGGGGCCGACGTCAAAAAGCCCAACCATATCGTACAATTGTGAATGCTTTACCCTGGAAATGGATAAATATAAATACTGTTTATAGGAAGTGCAGCACGTAACAAATGATTGACTTTATTTGGCTTCAATTGTATTCAAGGGCTGTTCTCCGACAATAGAATTACAGGGTGTTGATCTTTGAATAACGACGAGGCACGCTTCTATCGTCTATTCTGTGATGATAATAAACTGGCAATTTAACTTTTGCCGTACAATTCCCACAATAACGTCTGTAATTTGAAAAACTTCATGGGGACGGCTCCATTGTCTGAGGGCTTGACTTCAAACTTTTCGCTGGCTTGTTGACCCACGCTACAGTATTGTCGGGCCGGATTAACCGTTACAACGGTATTTTTTAGTTAAGGAAGCCTCTAGTCGTATATTATCTTTTTTGCACTGTAAGCATATGCTCTTAGAATTACAGAACAGCAATGAGCATCGTCTCGACATGCATCATCTCGTTCTTGGTGATTGTGTTTCTAGCCCTTACCGATTGACAGCGATGGCTTCTCAAATTTTTCAGAGCCATTCAGTTTATGCACCAAAATCTTTGAGCGACGCAGAGCACCAGATCAAAATACTGGACCTGCACCTTTCTCGACTCGCGTTATAGACAAAACTTAGATACAACAGAAGTCTCTGTAAAGGTATATGGCTGCTGCTCTTTTGTAATTCAAGTCCCACAAGAATAGCATTTTTGAGACACGGTTTTAGGACACGGTTATGTGTAGTATATGCCATGTTCAAGTACTTATTTGGCTCGAATGAGGATCTGACGACACCCTTGACAAATGAACCAACGATAGATTACAACAACACTATTCATACGATAGCATCAGAAAGAAACAGACTTTCGGCGTCCCGTTTCAACACTGAGTCACGAAGCAACAGTAATTACGTGCTCGATTATTCGGACGACGAGCTTGACTCGGAAGAAGAATTGACTCGAGACTTCCAGCGCATTCTGCGAAATTTAACCAGATCTACAGAAAGCATACGTGATTGGGACCTTCCCACCAACCATTCGCTTCCGACGAACTATCCTGGTAAGTTCCCGAAATCTACGCGGACGCAGGAAGCCCAAGTTAGTAACGGGGCCCATAAAGGTGCTGGCACTTATGGAGACCATGTTTCTAGAACATATGAACCGTTATCTGACAGAGTTCCGTCAGCGGACTACCTGGAAAACTTCATAGAAAAGAGTGACACTACAGAGCAGATAGCCAAGCTCGAGCAAGAAATAAATGAAGAACTTCGGAGCTCCCGCAAGCGTACTAAAACAGACGGAATCCAGTTGGATTCGGTCATCCTAAAGGTCAAGCAGCAGAATCAGTTCTTACTGAATTTGAACGAGTTGATCGACATCAACAATAACGACCAAGAAATCGACAACATACCAAGCAGTATCCTCCGTAAGTACCAAGCCTTGAAGGAAGCTTACATCAAAGAGTTGAACAACTCGCAAATCTTTTACAAGGGTTATTACAAGCTTATCGGCAAATACAGGCAGCTCAAGAATGCTGGAAATGGTGTCAGGTCTTCCGCGCCAGACGTAAACACCTCCAAATCGGGATTCTTCATCAAGGAGAAAGTGCGGTTGATCAAGTCGTCTACGAAGGAAGAGAATATCAAATTAATTTGCGTAAATATCCTACGGGAGCTAGATGCTATGGAAGATAAGGACAAGACCATCGCAAAATACAAGCAGGATTTGGACGCAGCCAACGAGCGCATTCGCCAGTTGGAACTCCAGGCACAATCCAAGTGACAGAATTAGACACCTCCGCTCGTATCCACCTATCTAGATTGAACAATCAACTATGGCATTCTTCTGTAGGCTACTACCTACCTTCGTTTCCTAGCAACTTGACAGGTACTAGTAGCTGCGTGAATTGGTGAACCGCCTTACATGATGCTATCTTCCATTCTTAAAGCGGGTTTCTATGCATATTGGCAATGCATGTTTATTCTTCAAGATTTAGGGTCTCG
The DNA here is from genome assembly GCF_000209165.1 of Scheffersomyces stipitis CBS 6054. Lineage (NCBI taxonomy): Eukaryota > Fungi > Ascomycota > Pichiomycetes > Serinales > Debaryomycetaceae > Scheffersomyces > Scheffersomyces stipitis. The sequence goes on from NC_009046.1 coordinate 501,237, forward strand.
CGTTCAAAAGCTGAGGCGATTGGTTGCATTTCGTGCTTGGTGCTTTTACGATTGAAGAATGCTCGTCTGAAACATTGCCGATTTTTTGACTTCTGAAAATGTAGTACATTTTGCAGCTGTTCAGTATTGCAAGATTTCCTGAAACCTCTCTATAACCGAAACGTCGTAACACGTTGGAACACATACAGAATGTTGAACTAATGCTCATTGTACCAGTCTCATTGACTAAATATCCATCATCACGATAACTTCGCTGATTGTGGATGCCCCTGTGCATCAAATCATTGACGCATACCCTCCCTTCTTCAAAATTGGTTGTAGATATATACTCTGTTGATAGCAGAACCAACAGAGCATCGCAACAGAACATCATCTGCATTAACTTGATACTGAATGTTGGCCATCTGGCTAACATTGTAATAGAGTTAGTGAATGTTGTATATTGAAACTTCGAAACAAGACGCCAAGGAAGATAACTAGTCCCATTGTCTATGTAAATTGTGAAAATGCAGGTTATTAATCTTGGTATAATCATGAATGTCCTTTTTGTGAACCTGTAATATACATTGACTTTGTTTGAAAACAATGGTAGTAGATAACCCATCAGCTGAGTTTGACGCTTCAGCGAGCCTTACACTCAATATAATAATATTGCATTCCCTGAATTGATAATACAACCGATCATAATTCTAGATTGCATCTTTCAGGCACTCATTAGACGTATGTTGAACTGCTCATGCTAGGAATGGTCGAATGTGCATCAATAGTAATGTTTCCCTCTTCCATAATTCCTTCATTGATACACTCATTAATAACCGCTTCCCAGTTGCTGGTAGCAACGAAGTAATACTGGGATACCGAAATGAAAAACAAGGCGATAATCATACCGATCCAAAGTCCCAATAATCCCAACTTAAAATAAAATGCACATAAGAATGCAACTGGCAAGGCAATTAGATAGTAACTGATGAGATTCAAGATTCCGCCAATTTTTTGGCGGCCCTGCCCTCTTAGAACACCTCCTGTTGCACATGAAAGAAAATCATTAATCTGATAAACAGCACCAATGATCAAAACTTCCGATGCCAACTTAATGACTTTCTTGTCGTTGGTGTATAAGGATGCAAAAAACTCTCTAAATACATAGATGATGCAACAATTTACAATACCCAAACTCAAAGAAGTTCTAATTGTAGCTGAGGTTGCAATCTTTGCAGACTTAATAGATGCTGCTCCAATGTACCATGCAATCCTTGTAGAAGCGGCAATAGAAATGGCAAACGGTATTTGATACATCAATACACAAGTGGTGCTGACAATAGATTGAGCAGCCAATACTTCAGTGCCAAACTTGGAGGCGGTGAAAGTGATAATTTCAAAAGCTAACCACTCGGCTTCTACCATCAACACACCAGGAACCGAAAGGTTGATCATCTTCGTCCAGCTAGTAAAGTATACCGAATCCAGTAATTGTTGCTTTGGCCAGCATTGGTAGCCCTTGACATAGAAAATGTAAGCAAAAAGAAGCACGCACATGAGCCAATTGGTGATAACTACGGACAATGGAGCTCCGGCGAAACCAATTCCAACAGTCTTATCCCAGACCAACAAGTAATTCAACAAAGCGTTCAAAGGAGCACAGATTACCAATACATATGTAGAAGCATGAAAAATCCCTTGACTTTGCAAGAAATGCTTTCCGTTCTCAAACAAGATGAAACCGGGCATTCCAAAACTCAATATTCTCAAGTATCTTGCAGCCAATTGACATAACTTGGCTTCTTCCTTTCCTATAATGGAATGTAAGACGGGTTCTGCTCCAAAGACCCACAAAAAAAAGATTGGCACAAATAAAAGGAGTAACATGTAATTACATCTCATGAAGTGTAATCCAACTGTATTATAATCTTTTCTTCCAAACGATTGAGCGCAAAGAGTATCAAGACATGTTGATACACCTTGGATTATGGCGTAACCAGAGATGTTAGCGGTCATCGAACTCAAACTGACTGCAGCCAATTCTGTTGACCCTAATCTGCCAACGGAGAACACCGATGCTACTGTCAAGGAATATTGCAATAAGAAGGTGACGACCAATGGCACCGAATAGTAGAGCAAAACCTTGACTTCTGTCGCAAGATCCGTCTCTGGCTCTGGGGCGATATCGGAATTTGATATGATATCAGAAATATCGGGCACATACAAAGAGTTACGAGAAATGGAATGGGTCAACCGATCTCTTTCATGAGGGATAGGACTTTTGGAGGTCAAAAATGAAGGTGGGATTCTGTCTGGGCCGGCAGACGCAATCGACACTCTTCTTTGGTCTATATACGCAACGATTTCCAGTTCATCGATATCACTGAATGCACTATTGATGGGAGCCAAAAGCGGAGTGGCTTCTCTGCTTGTTAAGGAACTCATGATGTGGTCCACACTTCGGATACAATGCCGGGCAATTCAATTGCAATTGGAAACTAAATTGTAATCGAAAAATAGAAGTTGGATCTACCACGAGGATCTGGGACACAAAACGAGACTCTTATCTGGATCGAAGTCGCAAGCAGCAGCAATTCAAATAACCAGCAGACGAAACACAAGTCAAAGCAATTGCAAATTATAGCAAGAAACTCGGCAAAAACTGAAGTCAGACTAATTCCAATCGACAAAGCAGATTTTTCAGATTTTTCAGTCGAAATAATCTGCCAATCGCGATGCCTTAGACGATAACAATAAATAGTACTGAATATTATTTTCCGCGCCGATTTATCAGTACGATAAAGATTTGGATGAATACAGTAATTGTATCCACGATAAAGAAAGGCTACGGACATTTCATAGAGGGTAACGAGTTAATGGCGTGTGATGCCTATTTAATATGTATTATATGGAGTCTGGTTCTCTGGTTGTGGTGATGGTGTTTGTTTGGTGCTGGCGTCCACATACTTTATATATATTTTGAGTTTTTCCGGCCGAAGATTGCAAAATCTGAAACTTGAGCTGCTTGAGCTGAGCAAGCAGTAGAAGCGACTATCAGGGACAAATAAGATAATTGCTTTGAAACGAGGTGATCGATACAGTTCAGGTGTAAGCATTGCTGAGTAAAAGACTAAGGATAATACTGATGGATCTATGAGCTCTACAAGGAAGAAAGTTGTTCCTTATAGCTCTTCTTCTCGTCTACATAGAAGCGCCTTTAAGCTCAAAAAATACTTCAACTAAGTTGCATCCCAATTGTTCAGCGCATCTCGCCCTGAATGGATATATGGCCCGAATTCTCTGGGTCTACCAGAAGAAGTCGAATTGCACACATTCCTTTTGTCGTCGTTTTGACTTTCCACATTTGCGAATGACTTTTCGTGTTAGGAGCAATTCGTCTCTACGGTTCTACTCCACATTATGGCTGCTACACTGCTTATCTGACTATGGCACTGAACCACATATCTGTTCTACGCCATAGTACAGCAACATTTCCAACCCCCTGTATCCACATTCCTTGAGCAGTCCATCCTTCTCCTGACTTGCCTCTACTATGGCATCTACTATGTGACACCTGCCTACTATGGCAAACTGGAGACTGAAAGGTCTCCACACTTCTTTGTGCAGAACCACTCGACCCTGAGCCTCTCGAATGGGCACACCCCAGTGATTTGTAATAATGGCTCTTTTGTATAAATACAGTCGAGATCTGCTTCTTTCTCTGGTTGAAGTATCGCTGAAGTCTAGTTCTTCTAATTGTAAAGCAATTGAACAATTTTCTCGCGCAAACTCCAACTTTCCACCCCACAATGTCCTTACAAGGTAAATTTTTCAAGTTATCCAACGGAAACACCATCCCAGCTGTGGGCTACGGGACTGGTACCAAATGGTTCAAGTCCGCCTTAGGTGATATCGACACCACTTTGGTTGACACTTTGGTCCAGGCTATCAAATTGGGTTTCACCCACATCGACGGTGCTCAGATTTACAAGACCTCAAGAGAAATCGGACTTGCAATCAAGAAGTCCGGTATCAAGAGAGAGGACCTCTTCCTCACCGACAAGTTCTTTTCTGGTCCCAGCACTTTGCCCAAGCTGACTTCTCCAAACCCTTACGATGCTTTGAAGCAGTCCTTGGCCGAATTCCAGTTGGAGTATGTCGACTTGTACTTGCTCCACACTCCATACATCTCCAAGGAATCGCACGGCTACGACGTCGTTGAAGCATGGAACTACTTGGAGAAATTGCAAGACGAGGGCCTTGTCAAGAACATCGGTGTCTCCAACTTCGCCGTTGAGGACTTGCAGAAGATTTTGAACTCGAACCCAAAACACAAACCGGTTGTTAACCAGATCGAATACAGTGCTTACTTGCAGAACCAAACCCCAGGCGTGGTTGAGTTCGCTAAGAAGAACGGTATCTTGATCGAAGCTTATGGTCCCTCTGCTCCTATCACCAAGGGTAAGGGTGGTCCTTTGGATCCAGTACTTGAGAAGTTGGCCAAGAAGTACAACAAGACCGAGGCACAAATCATCTTGAGATGGGTCTTGGATACTGGGGTCTTGCCTGTTACCACTTCTTCTAAGGAGGACCGTATCAAGGCTTTCTTGGAACTCACTGAATTCAAGTTGGATGCTGAAGATGTCAAGGAAATCTCTGAAGTCGGTAAGGAAAAGATCTTCAGACAATTCTTTACTGAATACAGCAGATTCGATTAGGGATACTTTGTGATCATATATCTGTTAGAGTATATATACTAGCTATGCAATCTTAAGCCTATTTCGTTAATGATATGACTCACGTCTGAGATGTGTTCGTTCAAGTTGTTTATACTGTAGTTTTCTGAATGGGTCGTCGAACTTGTCTCTGCTCCCTCCTCTTGTCCAAATACCAATATACCCTCTATTTGGTCGATTTTCGAGTTAGTAGGAAGCTTCTTGTGAACAACCATATCGAGTATCACCTGTTCAACTTCTATGTCAGACGATATATGGAACAACTGATATACTTTCGATATTTTAATCGAAATGTAGTACTTCGATAGCAAAACGATATTATTCTCTAACCAATTTACTATCAACTGGCTTGTGTTCATACATCTGCGTATTAGAAAATAGTAATTGTTACCAAAGTCTGACGACAACGCTTTTTGCCAAAGATCGAATGGAATCACTCTTCCAGAAGCTAAGAGGTCTACTAGTTCGGTGACGGGTGAAGACTCGTCTGTATCAAGCTTCATGTCTTCCTGTAAGTGCTTTAAGATATTTTTCTTTCTGAAGTCGTATGACGAAATTATAAAGAGCTCCAAGATTTTGAGATTAATGAGCCTGTTAAGGTCATGATAAGTTTCATCTGTGGAAGGCAAATTTGACACCAACAACATTTTCTTGTTTATTAAGTCCAACAACTTGCGGTTATTTGGATTCTGAATGAGATACTGGTAATCGGTGAGGTTGTCGTTGTAGGTGGTCTTGATATATGTTTCTTTGAAGTTCTGAGGAGATACAGAGGATGAATTGATATTCTTCAAGTAAGGGACGAGCAGCAATTCTCTAAACAAATCTGGTAGTTTCAGATAATCTTCACTGTGAGCTATAATCAATTCAATTCGTATGAGATAGAGTATCACATTGTATGAATCATCGATTTCAGATATAGGCAAAGCAAGTTCCGCCACATTGCTTATTGTGACTACTGACTTCAACTGCTTGATTTTCTGGAAATCAGACAAACTCGTGGATTGAACTATTAATGTGACGTCTCTGGATATGGAAGACATTGCTCCTTGAAGAATGGAAAGAAAGATTTCAATAATCAATTTAAAGAATATGAAATTAACTACATCTATAAAGGTACTGCATAATCTTCCTAGCTAATGAAATTTCTGGAGAACTTGTACTAACGAGTTAGCAAAGAATAGGATCAGCTGGTTGGAGTGGTACCTCAACACAGGAATCTGATGTGTATGAGTATACTCTCCTTCAAAGCATTATAATCAATTTGGATTTCTCGAGAAGAAAGCACGAATATAGCTCGTCTATACTCTAAACTGCCTTCTGTAATTCTTCAGCAATGATGGACTCGACGATCTCCTTCTTATTAGCTGGAAATTCAGTCAATTGGATAGATCCGTCCAATAGCAGACGTACTGAATTGATGAGCTTTTCTGTTCCAAAAAGTTCGTTGACATTGTGGCTGACACAGTAGTTCAATTTCGCAAACTCGTTGGCTATTTCGGCCTGGTGATTGTCCATAAGTGCATCGTTCACTATGACAACAAGCTTCTTGTGCAATTTCAAAGCATCTATAATAGAACCTGTTCCAGCATGAGAGATCACCACATCGGCCAGCCTGATGTGGCTATCGATATCCATCGAAAATGGAAACGCTTCCAACACAAAGTCGTATTTAGTTGATGAATAGGTAATTGATCCATCTGTATCGCTTTTTCTATCCGTACTTATATCCAACTGAAACTTCAGAACGATTTCACTTTGTTTAACCAACCTTTCAAAGTAATCTCGGCTCACATGTTCATTTGTCGTAGGATTTATTTCATTTCCGTACTGGAGCTTGAGTCTTGACACCTTGAACTTGGAGAGATTTTCGATAAATTCAGGTGACACCACGTAATCCAAGAGAGATCTGAATGTCACCGTGGCACCTGTCGTGATCAAAACGGTCGGCATTGAAAGACACTGTGGATATTGCCAGCTAAGAAGGATTCAGTTGAATATTGTACTGGATCCTGGAAATTTTTTATATGTAGGAAGTCAAACACATACTGGTTCTACACCAACGGCGCGTTCAGAAAACGGAAATACAGTGGAAAAGGAAGCGGGTCTTATATGCATGACAAGTACAATTGTTTATACAAATGAGCTGAATCGGTGATTCACCATCAATTCAGAGCTGCATAATCTGCAGTACCTGCATCCCTGGTTGAGCTGCAGAGATTACAATTGGTTTATTTCCTCTCATTTGTCAGCCTCAACCGGTGTTAAACCAGATTAGTCTTTTAGTAAATTATTAATCATACAAGTTGCTCAAACCACCATGAGTTGTTAGTACCAAGACTCAATGAGGAATCGGCTGTGCAACTCGTTGTATTTCTCTTGTAGTTGGGTGATCTGTTGAAGAAATGGAATATAAATGAATATAAAAGATGCATAAATAATCTGTCAAGAACTTTCTTTTCCTAATTATTAACGACTTTAACATTTCCCAGTTATAACTGTCTCATTAATCGTCTACTTATAAATGTCTTCTTTAACTTACTTTGTTACCGGTGGTAACCGTGGAATTGGTTTTGAACTTGTCAAGCAGGCTGCTGATGCTGGCCACAAGGTCATTGCTACTGCTCGTGATGTCGCCAAGGCTACTGAATTGCAAAAGTTGGCTGATTCCAACAAAAATGTCAAGATTGTCACCCTTGATGTTGCAGACGTCAAGTCAATTGAAGCCTTGGACGCTCAGCTTGCTGCAGTCACGGACGGTATCGACGTTGCTATCCTCAATGCCGGAATTTCAGATGCTTACTATAAAGTAGTGGACGCACCTAGACAAGTTTGGATTGACCACTATCTTGTGAACTCATTGGGCCCCGTCTTGGTTTTCCAGAAGTTGTACAAGTACTTGCAAAAGAGAGAAACCAAAAAGGTTGTGTTCATTTCGACGCTTGTCGGTTCGATTACCGATTTCATCCCTGTTTCTGTTAGTGCCTATGGCCAGTCGAAGGCAGCTCTCAACTACTCGGTTAAGGAATTGAGTTTTGAATTAAAGCCAGAAGGGTTCGTTACCATCGCCCTTAGTCCCGGTCTTGTCACGAGTGATATGGGTTCTTACGGTGCCAAGAAGCTCACCGAGTCTGCCCCTGAGGCTGGCGCTGCTCTTGCATCTTCGGCCATCACTGCTGAAGAAAGTTCGGCTGCTATCTTGAAGATTGTGGACGGATTGGCAGAAAAGGACAACGGGCTTTTCTTGAACTACACTGGTGAACTTGCCAAGTGGTAATCTATCTGCTGGAGCTGACTTGGTTTGAATCTCAACTTCGAAGTGATTCTCTAGTCTTATATAATGAAATATAAACCGACCTTAAATGGAAATTATGTATGCATCCTTTTTTTGCAATCGATTATTTTATATACAGTCTGTTGACAATTTTGTACGAAGGTACGATCGTATAGTGAAAAAACCGAATGAATAAAATTCGATAGACGTTCATTCTGGCGTACGTATATTAGCCGCAAGTCTCTCAAGTGTTCCGAGTTTGTCAAGTCTTTGTCATTTTCCATAGATTTATCAACTATTTGGACTTCAGATCAAATCGTCAGGTAGAGATCATACAGCAATTTTCCGTCTGGCCAAAATGAGATACGCATTCTACATCTTGATTCCTCTCTTTTTCTACAGTGTCTTGGACCGCTTGTTCGACACCTGGTTGCCTACAAATTACAGGTTCAGCAAGGACAAGTTGGTGGAATTGTCCAGAGAAGTCATCGCCAACCATCCAGATGGAAATGCCACTGCCATCATGATTGAATTGGCTCCAAAGATCAAGGCAGAATACCCAGATCTCATCAACGACTTGAACTTTGACGACTGGGTCTACAACAACGCCGGTGGTGCCATGGGTACCATGTTCATTTTGCATGCTTCGATTTCTGAATACCTCATCTTCTTTGGAACTGCCATTGGAACAGAGGGTCACACTGGTGTTCACTTTGCTGACGACTACTTCACCATCTTGAGTGGTAAGCAGCTTGCTGCCTACCCTGGTGCTTTGGCTCCAGAAGTGTACTTGCCAGGAGACTGCCACCATTTGCCAAGAGGAGACGTCAAGCAATACGCTATGCCTGGTGAAGCTTTTGCTTTGGAATTGGCTCAAGGTTGGATCCCTGCTATGTTGCCATTTGGTTTCATGGACACCATCAGTTCCACATTGGACATCCACACCTTCTATAGAACCTCCTACTTCACCGGTAAGGATATGATCAGAAACTTGCTCAACGGTAAGTTTTAGTCAATATAGAAATACCGAGCCATAGATTGTATAGATGCCAACAAAAATTTATATTTGAAGCAATTATTAATGTTTGTATATTAATTAAACAAGAATCATTTTTACATATCTAGATATGCGCAAGAACCTGAGCGAGGTTCCATCATCTCTATAGGTCTCATTACCCATGAAGTTCATAAATAGGCTCATTTTGAACATGAAATAAAGGTTTTATTCAAATGCAAATGCTGGCTGTCCGGGCAAATTAATACAGAAGCATAAAGACAACAAAACGAAACAGACAAAAGACACTGTGACAATAGTATATCGTAAACAGCATGTAAATGCAAATAGCTAATACAGATCAGACGAGAAAGTGAAGAAGTCGTAATAAAATAATACATGTGTCAGGACAGATCCACTCAGTTGAGTTCAACGAGTGTGATAATGTAACATTATATCATGCACAGTGACCACCCAACTGCAACAACGATTTGGCAACGCTGAAGCTGTTGGGGGTTCCAAACAGGTTGGCGATAGGCGACGACGTGAGAATGGTTTTGTTTTTGTCCTCGTCACTCGAGGCCTTTTCGTTGGAATCAGACAAGATCGAGCCGTTGTTTGTATTGGCAGCAGCGTTTATTGTCGAGTTGTTGGTTGTATTGAGAATGGTCATGTCGTTGTCTTCGTCTATGGTGTCGTCGTTTTGGTTACTGTTGCTATGGTTGTTATTATTGTTGTAGAAAAGAGTGGAGTTTGCTCGTCTCATTGGAGTCTTCAAGATCTTGTTGATAGAGGGCAAGGCGTTGGTTTCGTTCTCGGAGAAAGAAGCAAGAGACGATGCAGCTGGTGCCGTCAACTTGATGGAGGGGATTCTGACCGAGCCAGAAACTGAAGCTGCAGCAAAGGGAAGCAAGAAGGAGTTCTGGGAGAAGGAGTTGATGGCAGAGGGTACGTGAGTTGCGATATTTAAAGACGTGTTGGACTTGTTGTGTTCAAGAGTGAGTTTGGGGAGCTTGACCTGGTTGAATTGACCAAGAGACAAGGGCAACTTCTTTTCTGTCATGGAGTTGCTGGAATGGAAGATTGAGTTCTTTTTTATCTGAAACAACTTCAACTTGTGGTTGTTTCTATTAGATTTTATTTGTTTGTTGTATGCAATTTTGGATAATGAAGGACGGTCCTTGTTGATTTTGTAGGACGAGGCGGCAGCGCTCAACAACTTGGTTCTGGTCTTCAAGTTGATGTTGATGGAGGAAGAGTAGGGTGCCGGTTCTGGAGGTGTAGGCAATTGGTTGTTGATGAAGACTTTGTTTGCTGGCGTTGGCGATGCAGAAGGAGATAACGGCAAGTTTGTCAGTTTCTTTGATTCCAAAGCAGGCGACAAGATCGACTTTTTTGTTGAAGTTTTGGAGCAATTGGAGAAGACAATTGTCTCTGAAGCCAGCAACAGCAACTTGGATTTGGCATTTTGCTTCTGCTGCAACTTGTAGAGGGCCAATTGCAACTTCAACTTCAACTTTGTCGCAGCCAAACCAGCGGCATCGTTCTTGTACGCGTGTCCAGGGTTGGAAACACGGTTGGACGAGATCTTGAAGTTAGGCGAAGAACACGTAGAAGACGTGGAGCGGTAGTCGGAAAAGCTGATGGACTTGATGGGCGAGAACTTCTTGTGGGAGGTGAAGGACTTGGCGGCGGTGTTGAGATCTGAGTGTCTTTTCTTGAACAGAGGAGTCAATGCTATGGAGGTGGAAGAAGTCAAGTTGATTCTCGAGTACTTCTTCTTTTTGAGCGGAGTGGAGTTGGACGAGGCGGAAGCCGACGAGTTCAAACGGGAGTTGTTGATGGGAGCCAAGGCGACTCTGTTGGAGGTTAAGGACATCAAAGGGCTGGTGGTTGTTGGTGTTGTGGGAAAAGACAGAAAGAATAGTGCTACTGAAAAGTAGTGAATATAACTGAAGCGAGCGAAAGAGTTTTTTGTGAGCAGTTGATCTACGGAGATGTCTGAGATGCACCAGACAGACACGGCAGTGAAAGCAGACCACGAAAGAGAGACGGTGGAGGGATGGAGATGAAGATGAAGAGGTAAAGAAGAGAGCAATTCTGGTGGAAAATCAAAGCAACTCAAATGAATATACAGCTACGCCAGACTCAGGAACCAAAACATATACAGCTACATGTACCTATAAGTAGCACGACCACAAAGTTTGCGTATAGAGAACGTACAAAGACAGGAAAAGGGTACCACCACAACAAACACCTAGCGGCAGATCGCGTCTGCACCAGCCTGGGCCCGATTCGGCAGGGTAATGAAGCTTCAAAGCAGCAAAACACAAACAGTGGGCCTGGCACCGATGGCCGGACGTGTTTGATGACGTCCCAACTGGTAGGTAAATATTTGGTGTTTACCTTTTCGGGGGACATTGGCTGTGAAAAACGACCGTGTTGTTTGTTGATGTTTTGGTGGGTGCACGCGGTGCGAGGATTTTGCAGCTGTGGGTGCAGGCGAGTAACGTATGTGAATGCAATTGGTGGGCTCAGTTGTTGGGGAAGCTGGAGCGTGAAGAAAGAGTTGGAGTGGGAGTTGTGGTCCCTGGTCTGGTGGGGGTGGGCTGGTGGAGACTGAGCTGGAGGCGGTGCCGTATTCTACACAGTGTGTGGTGGCAATTTCAGCGCAGCCCGAGCAGGCTGTCTGGTCGAGCTCACTGCTTCTGCGACTCCTTCTGCGACCTCGTCTTTTTTCTTGTTTTCCTGCGCGCGAAACTAAACCGTACATTAGTCGCGATGCTAAATCTGTGTACCTCAGCAGGTGTGTACAGCTGGGCTGCTCTCGTCTGGCGTTCTTCGCCTGTTTTGTCCCTTCATTGCTGCAGCTTGACTGCCCCAGTCGCAGAGCCAGGCCAAAGCCGTGGCCTCCCGCTTGCTGCCCCGAAGATCTCTGTTTTCGTGTCGCAGATAGACGCAGCGCATGACCAGTCTCTTGTCGAGCTCACGCCGGGAGCCGGTCGCGCTCTACATTCTCTTCGTTGGAACAAGACTATTATTGTTATTGTTCGCAGGGCAGAAACGTCGCTTGCGAACTCGTAAACAGACATGGATTTTCTCCAGCCCATTGTCTGCGTCTGGCAATATTGTTGCAATGCCTACAAACACGTCGCTACGTATTCCTGTTATTGTTATGACGTACGACTGGAGCAGTTGCACTCGCGACAGTCACTTCTACGTAACCACGAAGCTTCATTGCCACGTAGCCTCTGGCAGTGGTGCTGTCTATGCTGAAGTGCGAATTTTGCACCCATCAAAAATACGATTTAGATTCCAGAAGAAAAATGCCAAATAAGAGCAAATTGCATTGGCAACTTCTAAAAGATGTGATTAACTAGAATAGTGTCGTAGGTTTTACTACTTTTGCCCTCGTTGCCATTGGCCACAGTATATTTGTTTTCAGATGCTTAACTCTTGTATCTCTTGTATCTCTTGCGAATAGTTCTTTAATTCTTCACTCTTAATTCTTAATTCTTTTCATTTCTACAACCTACAATCCTACAATCCTACAATCCTACAATCCTACAATATCCTCATATCCAAAATTCATATTCAGAACAATATTAGTATACTGACAAGATGACAACCTCAAAAATGTAGCATACAAAGTCAGCTCAATTCCTACTCGCACGGTTCTTCTAGGAACATCGTATCCGTACTCATCCCTTCCGTAATATTCACGTGACCGGACAAATGACTCTGAACACACAATGTTATCTAATCAGTAGCACTTCTCCTGCGATAACCACCATCTGCTTTCTTTAAGGGCAGAAACGTAGTAAATTCACACGCAGTTCTATAACTATTTGTACTGGCTGCCATAAATTTCTGAACGAACGAATTTCTCTGGACCGACCATTTCAAATAGACAATAATCAAATAGACACATTTCACATTTGCCTCTCATGTTAAGATCCAAATTATCCTCATTGAGAGAGTACTTGACTCCCATCAACCACAACTCCAATTTCTCCACCACAGGCGAGATCAGTCCGGAGGAGTTCGTCCAGGCTGGCGATTACTTGGTCTACAAGTTTCCTACGTGGCAATGGTCGACTTGCCCCAAGAACCTCCAGAAGAGCTTCTTGCCTGCTGATAAACAGTTTCTTATAACGAGACATGTTCCCAGCTACCAAAGAGCATCAAACTATCTTACTGGAGGCAACGTAGACTTTGACGACGACGAAGAGTATGAGGATGATGAAGAAGGTGACGGTTGGGTCAAATCCCGTAAGGTGGTCAGTGTTACCAAGCCACAGGATGGTCAAGAGGAAGAGCCACAAGAAATCAACGATATTGATGACTTGATCGATGTCACCGCCGAAGGGGCCGAGGACGACGGAGACAACTTGGAGGACTTCGACGATCTTGATATTCGCAATGACGGAGGCAGTGTCAGAAAGTATGACATGTACATCACGTATCTGACATCGTATAGAGTTCCCAAAATGTACTTGGTTGGATTCAATGCTAATGGAATTCCGCTCACGCCCGACCAGATGTTTGAAGACATCAATGCTGACTACAAAGACAAGACGGCCACGATTGAGAACTTACCGGTAGCGCACAACACAACTTCAGTGTCAATTCACCCTTGCAAGCACTCTCTGGTGATGAAGGTTTTGATGAAGCATTCGAAGCTGAAGAAGACCAGAGAAGAGGTAAATCACTTAAGTGAAGAGTTGGGCAAGACAAATATATCGGACAAGTCCCAGGAAGATACCGGAAAGGATGCTGAAGCTGCTGCTGGACCAGAAGCCGAGGATTCTATCAGAGTAGACCAATATTTGGTGATTTTCTTGAAGTTCATCGCCAGCGTGACCCCTGGAATTGAGTACGACTACACTATGGATGCGCTTTGAGGAAGGTTAGGTTATTATTGTCGTTAATTAGTAGAGTAGGGAATAGAGTCGTTGTAGTAATGGTATATTTTAATGGAAATATGGGGTATATGCACGTGAAAGTCTCTCGTATGGGATTTGAGGAAGACAGGGCAGATATATCCAAGTAGTTTGATATTATGTAATGAAACACTATATGCTATATAAGCGAGGCATATCATGTAGTTGAGAGATAATGTAGAACTTCTCGTACAAATCACAATTGTCTTAATTTTTGCATCTGTTGAACGCAAAGAACATTCCATATCCGGGCTGACACGCATTTCCGAGGCTTTGCATATTTATTAATATTATTCGAATTTCACAAACAGTACCAGTTAAAGATAAAAAAGAGTCTTTTTCTTCTTTCTTATCTTTTTAACTTGTTTTGCTTACGCGTCGTTGCTGTCATGTCAAATCTTTCCAACAGAAGGCGGAGCAAACTGGAAGATTCACTAGACGTTTCCGAGGGTGCTGCCAAGGCATCCGGTGTAGCTTACCTCGGTAAAGTCTTCTCTGCCCATACCACCGGACCCGATGGTCAAGAGGGCCACCATATCCATCAGCATATTGGCAAACCGAGCTCAATTGAAGAGAAGGACACACCTAGACCCCCAATCATATCAACAAGTTCTTCCTCTTCAACTTCGTCAAAGTCAAAAAGAAAGTTCCATGAAAAAAGAAGAGTTGTCTTCATCTTTGGTGCCTTCCTTGGGCTATTTCTCACCATTGGCTATAGTACCTACTACAATCCCTCAATCAAGAACGAGATAGACAAGATTGTAAGGATAGATCGATTCAACGATTTCTTTGAAGACTGGAAGGATTGGAAGGATATTTTACCAGTAGGCTTGCAGAGCATTTTGAGTGAACAATTGGGCCAGAAGGATGATGCTTTACAATATTCGCCAGATTCTTTTTCGGTAGGAAGACGCTTGGCAGCTACAATGAACTTGACCCTGGAATATAACGTTCTTTTGGTGCCGGGGGTCATCTCCACTGGAATTGAGTCCTGGGGAGTCTCTACCGAAGGGGATTGTCCTTCCATTAGCCACTTCCGGAAACGGCTCTGGGGCTCCTTCTATATGCTCAGGACCATGGTTCTAGACAAGAAGTGCTGGTTGAAACATATAATGCTTGATCCGGTGACAGGATTGGACCCTCACAATATTAAGATGAGGGCTGCTCAGGGTTTCGAGGCCGCAGACTACTTCATGGTGGGCTACTGGATCTGGAACAAGATTCTTCAGAACTTGGCTGTCATTGGATATGGACCCAATACTATGCAAGTTGCCTCTTACGACTGGAGATTGGCATTTCTAGATTTGGAAAAGAGAGACGGCTACTTTTCTAAGATTAAGAGCCAGATAGAAGTCACCAAGAACTTGAATGGTAAAAAGTCGATTATAGTCGGCCATTCTATGGGAGCTCAGATTTCCTACTACTTCTTGAAATGGGTCGAAGCAGAAAACTACGGCGGAGGTGGTCCAAATTGGGTTAATGATCACATTGAAGCTTTTGTAGATATCTCCGGTTCGACTCTTGGAACACCCAAAACTATTCCGGCTCTTCTTTCAGGTGAAATGAAAGATACAGTACAATTGAATGCTTTGGCAGTCTACGGTTTAGAACAGTTTTTCAGCAGGAAAGAACGTGTAGACTTATTGCGGACCTTCGGAGGAATCGCAGGCATGCTCCCTAAAGGAGGATCAACTATATGGGGAGATTTAGAACGAGCTCCAGACGACGATATTTCAGATTACTCTGAAGATGTAGAAGGTGCAATTAAGAAGAACAACGATTCATTTGGAAATTTTATCAGACACAAGAAGAAAGACGGCACAGTACTGAACTTCACTATTGAACAAAGTATCGACATGTTACTCGATGAGTCTCCAAATTGGTATAAAGAAAGAGTAGAACATCAGTATTCGTATGGAATTGCAAAGACAAAGGAGGAGCTTGAAAGAAACAACAAGGATCACCTGAAGTTCTCCAATCCTTTGGAAGCGGCATTGCCAAACGCTCCAGACATGAAAATCTTTTGCTTCTACGGAGTGGGAAAACCTACCGAGAGGGCCTACAATTATGTGGATGCTGATCTGCAGACCGGATTGCACAAGGTGATTGATCCTGATGCCGAAACGCCTGTGTATCTAGGCGATGGTGATGGTACTGTCTCTCTCTTGGCGCACACTATGTGCCACGAGTGGAAGAAGGGTTCAGAGCTGAGATACAATCCTAGTGGAATCCCGGTGACTATCGTAGAGATTATGAATGAACCAGATAGGTATGACATCAGAGGAGGAGCCAAGACTGCCGACCATGTGGATATTCTTGGTAGTGCCGAGTTGAACGAATTGGTTTTGCGGGTGGCTGCAGGTGTAGGCGATGGCATTGAAGACCATTACGTTAGCAATCTTCGTTATATAGCAGAGAAGATGGCTATCTAGACTACGATAGAGTATTTGCACTAGACTCAATAGATAAATGCGACTGTTAAAGTCTGTAAACCATGTTATATGTCTAGAAATATATGTTTGGTGAATGACACATCTGTAGAATGCGCCAAGTCCAATTAAGACCAATTAAGACAATCTTTCTAGCTATTTAATGTGTTGGATTTCTATTTAGATTCAATTTACTTCAAGAATACGAGAGAATAGTATGGCTCAGAAATATATATGTCAATTCCACCAGAATTACTCAAAGAATTACTACTGGAAAATAGAAGCTAATATTGCCTGTCTGAATTTCATGCGCACATAATTCTACTTGCTCCACCATAAGAATCGCAATCGTCTGCTCATTCTTTAGAGCTACAGCACCAACAATATTCCCAATGTCGCAAGACACGCTTAGAGTGGTAGTATGCGGAGACGACACTGTAGGGAAGTCGTCCCTCGTATCGTCACTAATAAAAGAAACAATTATCACGGAGCAAGAAGTACTTCCACCTATAACAATATCTGGAGACGACTATACCAACAGTTTTCTGGAATATGCCTCGAGCACTGAGGGCAAGAGCTCCAAGAAGTCCCGAAAACATCCACTGAAGAAAGATGAATCGTTGCAGAAGTTCAATGAGACTGGAATGAAGTTGGTACTGAAATATATACCTAACAAGACAGTGATAATAGATACAATATCGTCTGACATGGTACAACTACAAAAGGAATTGAAACGAGCCGATGTTATTTGGCTTGTATATTCTGACCACTATACGTATGAAAGAATCTCATTGCACTGGATGCCGATGTTCAGATCTATGGGAGTCAATTTGCCCATAGTGTTATGTGCCAACAAATCTGACCTTTTGCCAAAAGACACTTTAAAGACTCAGAACACTGACGAGTTCATTCCGTTGATCCATGAGTTCAAGGAAATAGAAGCCTGCGTGAGATGTAGCGCTAAGGCCAATTACAACGTAGTGGAGGCCTTCTATCTATGCCAAAGAGCGATCACCCATCCCATTTCGCCTATTTTCGACTCTAAAGAAGGCAATTTAAAACCATCAGCTATCGCTGCATTGAAGAGAGTCTTTTTCCTTTGTGACAAGGATCAAGATGGACATCTAAATTTTGAAGAATTATCTGATTTGCACAAAAAGTGCTTTGGAAAGCTGGCTACCCAGGCAGAATATGACGTGATAGTAAAAACCCTAGACCAGAGGATATACCCAGACCTCTCTTCGGGAAGTACAGGCATCTCTGAAGATGGATTCATTTTACTTAACAAGATTTACGCTGAAACTGGCAGACACGAAACGATATGGGGCATATTGAGAGCTTACCACTATACAAACTCATTGTCTTTGAACGATAGATTCTTGTTTCCAAAACTAGACGTAAATCCCAACTCAAGTGTAGAATTGAGTCCAACAGGGTATCGATTTCTTGTTGACTTATTCTTGAAATTTGACAAAGACAATGATGGTGGACTTAACGAAGAAGAGCTCAACAACTTGTTCCGACCTACTCCTGGAATTCCCAAGCTCTGGCAAGAGTCCAACTTCCCATCTTCCATAGTTTGTAATGAGGCAGGATATGTAACATTGCAAGGATGGTTGGCACAATGGAATTTGACCACTTTTTTGGACTACAAGGCAACATTGGAGTATTTGGCATATTTAGGGTTCGATGAAGATATTTCAGTCAAGGCATTGAGAATCACCAAGCCTCGTAAGAGAAGACAGAAACAAGGTAAATTCTACAGACAGAACGTCAATGATAGAAACATATTCAACTGTTTCATCTTAGGAGCACCTAAGTCAGGAAAAAGTTCCCTTCTTGAACTGTTCTTGCGTGGATCATACAGTGAAACATATTCGCCCACCATTAAACCTCGATTGTGTATCAAAGATATTGAATTGAGAGGGGGAAAACAGTGCTACTTAATTCTCGAAGAGCTCGGAGTCCACGAGTCTGCCATCCTTGAAAACAAACTGAGGCTAGACCAGTGTGATGTCATATGCTATGCTTATGATTCTTCCGATCCAGAACTGTTTCAATATCTTGTTGAATTACGAGATAAGTATTCTGTCTTGCTTGACGAGATTCCTTCGGTATTCGTAGCCCTTAAAGCCGACTTAGATAAACAACAGCAGAGATCAGATGTGCAGCCAGAAAACTACACTAGAGACCTATATCTTGGGTCCCCACTACATATTTCTTCTGCTTGGACTACTTCTTTACACGAACTATTTATTCAACTAGTAGATGCGGCTAAGATGCCAAGTACAGCTACGCCGGGTCTAGAAAGCGAACCGGATTTTACAGACCAGGAGAATTTCAAACACCTTGTCATGGCAGGAGGAGCGGTAA
This sequence comes from Scheffersomyces stipitis CBS 6054, assembly GCF_000209165.1. Taxonomy (NCBI): domain Eukaryota; kingdom Fungi; phylum Ascomycota; class Pichiomycetes; order Serinales; family Debaryomycetaceae; genus Scheffersomyces; species Scheffersomyces stipitis. The sequence goes on from NC_009046.1 coordinate 519,965, forward strand.
CTGTCATGACCATAGTGTCAGTATGGATCTGGCGGAGTTCTGTACAAAGTTCCCGAATCTAGGAAACCATATCAGCTGCACATACTTTATAGTGGAACCTGCGCGACATGCACGACATCCCGAAATTTTTCTGCGACAAAGATTTTTTTTTGAACCTCATCCCTCTATAGAAGTGAAAAATCGAATTCAATCACTAGAGGTTCATATCTAGACTCATACCAAAATAGCTAGTTAACACGATGTCTGACGAAAAGGAATATAAACCAGTGACTGTAGACAAGCTCATCCCAAACACCTTTGACCTCGGCAATCTTGCTACCTTTGATCCTAACCCTTTGGACAATGAAAAATTGAAAGATGATTCCCAGAAGGAACAGTACTTGGCTTCTGTCACCAGAGACAACGTACAACTTTTGATAAACCAGATATTGTCGTTGCCAGTGAAAACAACTACCGACACACATGGCTCTTCTACAGGTCAGAACTCGACCATGACTTTGATACACTTGCCAGAACCTACTACTCCATTACCTAGAGAAAAGTCTATTCCAAAGGCTAAACCTCCTACTAAATGGGAACAGTTTGCTGCTAGAAAGGGTATCAAGGCCAAGGCTAAAGACGGCAAGATGGTGTACGATGAAGCTACGGGAGAATGGGTTCCAAAATGGGGCTACAAGGGTAAGAACAAGGACTTGGACAGCCAATGGTTGGTTGAAGTTGATGACAAGGTGAAACCAGATGAAGAATTAATAGATCCAAGAACGTTGAAGCGTGCTGAAAGAAAGAAGTTGATCAAGAAGAACGAGTTGCAGCACAAGCGTAACTTGAAGAATCAATCCTAAGTAGCTTTACTTTCATGATTCGATCAAGTCTATACGAAACACTAAAAGTGTTGATACGGACAATTACTTTGCATTTACATTAACATCAACTACTTCAACATCGGCAATAACATCAAAATAGGGATAACCATCAGCCATCAAAAAATTACAATTCTGGTGATTCTGCGAAAAGTCACCGTGGTTAGAAGCACTAATTGCAGTCTTTGGTATTCGGCTTTTTCTCGGATACTCAGCACTGTAAGACAACATTGTTAACAGATGTGTTACACGCATAAATAGCCTTGTATAATAGAAATACACTTGAAACTAGATCCATGCTGTAGTACAAATAAAGTAGAAGGCTAGTACTTTAGCATCACGTGACATGTAAACAATTGCTAGCAGAGGGTAGCATGAACTAGCTTGGAGTTGCAGCTGAGTGTTTCGTTCGCTACAAGAGTCCGATATGGGCAAATGCCAGGTAAACAGAGTAATCCTCTTGCCAATTCTGGCAAAAACTCCAGCAAACGTACGGTTTCCATTCTCTAGTAGAAGTGGATGCGAGAGAAGCATATGGTGCAGATTGGAGAGATATCCGTACACTCAATTGTAGGAGTATCTTGAACGGAGAGAAAACTTTTCTTTACGACTACTGGAATTTGAGCTAAAGTTATAAGTCACCTCCAACTCTTCGTTCTTTTCACTTTCTCATTGTAAAATTTATCCAGCCTTTATTTAATCTCGTATCGTCCTATGGGGCCCTGTCCAAGCGAGAGGAATGTCCTGCACAAAGGCACGGACTTGTTCTGGAAGGGGTGCTCTTAAGGCTATCTATTTTTGTAGTTTAATCATTTTCTAGCAGAACAGCATAGACTGGCGAAAGAAGGAAGGAAATTCCATATTAACCAGTTTTGGTTACATCGAGGACTAACTATAACCACCGCAATGAGTACTGAGTACCTTCCAGACAAGTATCTCCCCACAATTGACGTATGTAACATGAGATCTGGAAATTCATCCCACTGAGAATTGAAATGGATAGATAAATTTTCATAATTGTGTTGAAAGAAAAGCATGAAAATTATAAAACAAACTTTACTGCTAGAGTAACATACTAACGGAACAACACAGGCTATCTTGAGTGTCGCTAACTTGGAAGAGATTACCGTGAAGAGAATTCGCAATGCACTTCAGGAGCTCTTTGGAGTAGACCTCCAGCCGCACAAGGTAAGTGAAGCGATATACAATTGAGTTTATTGAAAAGACCAATAATACTCTTAATATTGAACTGAGACACTAACGTTTTTAGAAAAGTATCAATGACCTAATATTGGGTCGGTACTACGACTTGGTGGACAAGCGAGCCGAGGAAGAAAAGTACGAGAAGAAGAGACTAGAAGAAATAGGACGGCAGGATGCGTTGATGGCTGCTCGGTTACTGAAGTCCGAGATTAATGGGCCAGTGATGCGTGCCAGAACGGTGCTAGCGAAGCGGAAGGTTGACACGAAAAAGAAGGAGAAGAAGAAGCGTGAAGCTGGCACTCTTGCCAAAACTGGATTCAACAAGGAAATGGTGTTATCTACTGAACTTCTGGATATCCTTGGGATTTCGCGAACTTCACGACCACAAGTAGTGAAGCAGCTCTGGATATATATCAAGGACAACGAGCTCCAGAATCCCGACGATAAACGGCAGATCATGTGCGATGAAAAACTCCAGAAGTTGTTCAAGAAGAGTATGTGTAATTTTTGTTTAGAGATCTTCGTGATATTTCTGTACTAACATTGCATCTAGAAAAGGTGGGAGCATTCGAGATGAACAAGATCTTGTCGAAGCATATCTTCAAGCCGGAGGAGGTAGGGGAAGGCGGCGTTGTAGTCCCTACTAGTAACGGCAACTCCCCTAAGAAGATCACGAACAGCAAGAGTAAATATGTAGAGGATCTGGAGGACGACGAGGACGACTACGACGACGAATCTGAAGAAGAGTAGACCATTCTGTATTTTTAGACTAATTTCAAAATGTATCATAGGTATGGCCAGCCACATGACTACTGTAATACTTATTGTTCAGTTGCAATATATAACACAAGAGAGATAGAGTAGAAAGACGAGAGTAGATCTAAAGATAAAAGATACCTTAGATATACAGAAGGAAGAAGTTGCCAGCAGCCATTTTCAAGACCGAAAATGTACCGCAGCAAGTGTTATCTAGTAAGCAAGCTCTTCTACCTGCTCAGCCTAGAATGTGTGACATTTGTCTTGTACTATGAGCGATGTCTGCCTTGTTCTCTGATTCAGAGATTCAGATTCAAAGTAGGAACTTTCTACACCAAAACAAACAAATAAAAATAAAAAATCAAAACGAAAATAACAACATCACCAAAAGAGAATGGCGATATCGTCTTGATGCCAGCCAGTCCCTTACCTGATGCCTCAGTACACAAACATGGAACAGCATACATAACGGCCTGAGACACTCGTCTACTCCATTAGCGCGAGTTCCAGATGAGACGGCAACTGTGCAGTGCGGCTGTTTTGTATTTTCATGTCGCAGCTCTGTTTGCGACGCAAAATGCGACAAGCTCAGTCTATGCAAGCATTGATCACAACACATAATAAATATTTATGGGCTATCTTGTAAGACAACGGCCCACAACTCCAACTTCACCCCCAACAACCTCGACCTCGCTTTGTAGTAGCCGTCTGTGATGCTCGGACGTTTGAAGGACAGCGCTCGTGCCCAGAGCACCCTGTCGCTGATTCTTCTAGCAGACAACAAGCACTACGAATCGATTGATCTCACGAAACTCTACGAGAGCGTGCTAAAGCTAGTAATCTTGGAATATTGCAACGAAGCCCGATTTCGAACCCCATTACCACGTCCTGCTCCATCTCCTAACGTTTCGGCCGCTTCCTCCAACTCTTTATCGTCATCACTGTCGAAGTTCTATATGAAATCACGTAGTCTGGATTCCAACAAGGATGTGAAGCTACCAGCCAATTTCTTAGCCAACCTCGAAAAACGGCTCAATCGTATCGCCTTTAAAAAGGAAGGTCATCTGCTCGATGATGCCACCAGAAGATCGTTTCTCGCCTTTTACAACGAACTCTTGAAGCCATCGTTCAAATCTGAGCTCGAGAAGGTGAACAAACCAGAATATGTGGTTATGAAATTCGTAGCCCTCGCCAATAAAGAGCTTGTCAAATTGGATACAGTTCCACAACATGATATCAGCGTTGCTGTCTTCAAACAGGAAGAGACTTTCGTACAACAATTGATCGAATTGGTGACTAAGGATAAAGATAGTGAAGCAATCATTGAAAGACTCCAGGAGACAAGGGACTCTCTAAAGCCAACTAAAGTGTCGCTGTCGACCTCGGCCATGGGCAACCTCTCAATTCTGGACTCAAATGCTCAGTATCCGAAGCCTTCGTTCCGTGTAACAGACATGAACATGTCGTGGATCGAATTGCTTCAGAAATTGTTCTCATTAGATCAGGTCAAGATCCAACAGGATGTGTTCAGATTGAAAGATATTGCCCAAGAAAAGCCTCTTCAGAAAGATATCCAACAAGTGCTCTTTTTTTTAGACAAGAATTTGGGCCTGTTCGCACCGGAAAGCTTCACTTCAAGAGATGCCTACCAAAGTTGGAAAGAAAGACAGATTGCGTTCTGCGAGCAACTCCAAAAGAAATACCAAGTACCACCTGCAATGAAATTACTACCGATTCCACCAGTGCCCGAAAAAGAGGATTTCTACGTGTTTCCCAGAACGACGTTGACCAGACTGTATTTTGTTATCATGATAAAGCTTTGTCTAGAATTAGAACTCAAGGAGAATCCCGGTGCAATTTCTGATCCCGATAAAACTATCTTTTCCAAAGCTGAAATAAGCTTGCTCAACGTCTGTGCCAGAGTATGGCGTTTAGACTATACAACGAGGTCGACGGCTATCTTCACTGCTAGCCATTTATCGGGCGTCTTGAAAGATAAGTTAATGCCTGTGGAAAACGCTAAAGATGTGGGACCGATCGATCTTGGGGCAACCATAAAGATTTTCCACTATTGCAAGAAGATTACCGAGGATGGTGTACTAGATTGGGATGCCAAAGATACGTGGTCTTTGAGAGATCAAGATGAATGGTTTAAGAATTTGACCTTTTCATATAATCAAGCTATGTTTTCTATTAAAGACTGTCTCCAGATGATCTGTAGTAAGACTGTTCGTCCCAAGTTTGGTCCATATCTTGCTATATTGGGAGACTATATTGAGTCAGACTGTTTATTTCGCAGAGTGGAGGAGTCTGGTTTGGTTAGGAAATGGGAAAAGAAACTTAGTAAGTCACTCATAAATGTAGCTGGTGCTAGATACGCTGAATTGGTTGGAATAGTACCCAGAGACGATACGCTTAATATTCTGCATGTTCTTGATATTTCTGAAAACATGGTCAGCGATATCAGGACTCTTCAGAAACGGTACAAGAATCCATTGTTGGGGTTCCTAGACGTTTCTCGTGTCGTTGCAGCTGTTTTGACTACAATGTATTCGGCAGACGCCAAACATATTCTCGATCATATCAAAGCGTACGCTGCAAATAGAGGGGAATTTATACATTATGGTGATGCAATGGAGGCATACAAATCTTTGAGCGAGATACGGTTTATTCACAATCAAGTTAGCGAACCTGATTCTGCATTTAAATTTAATTTGGAAAACTTCTTCTACCCGTATCTTGAATCTTGGGCAGATGAAAGCGGTCAGAAGATCTACGATATCGTTAATCGATCTATTGAAATGGACTCTTATGAACCAATTGACTTGGAAAGAGATGATAAGAAATATAGTTCTTCAGTTTTGGATATGTTTTCACTCATTAAGCAATTCTTAAATATTTTAAAGAGTTTGAATTGGGCTAATGAATATCAGCTTGCAAAGGTATACACAAAGTTACTCAAGAGTATATCCGATGGAACATTGCATTATGCGAATAGCATTACAGAGAAGATTATAAAAGAACTCGATGAAGAGGAGCAGAAGCGACTCTTGCAGTTACAGGAGGCAAAGCTTGACGCTAAAAAGGGTGGCGCTGGGGGTTGGTTGAATGAAGTGAAAAGTGTAGTGTCAAATATCCAGAACAGTTCGAATAAATTGGATTTGGAAGAACCTTATAATTTCAAACCGGAGACTTGTGTGGCGTTGAATAACTTGTCGGCAATGATGGAGCAATTGGCTAGATTGGAAGACGTTTTGGATCCAGAGCAAATTTCCAATTCAGTGAGTTCTTATGATCCAAAGTCCAAAAAGAGCTACCTGAGTCATGTGGTTTCATTACGTTTAATTCGAGCAGAGAACTTGAAAACTTCAATTTCTGCTGTTTCTGGAGCCCCATCAACGTTGCGTCCATATGTTACATTGATAGATACAGCAGCAAGAAAGACGATAGGAAAAACAAGAACTATGAATCATACCACTGAGCCTGAGTGGGATGAAGAATTTGAAATGAACTTGCATCCAAATACGTCATTAACAATCTCTGCGACTGTCTGGGATGAGAAATTTGGAACTCATTCACTTTGTGGGAGAGCACTTATCCAATTGGACCCAAGAAGATTTAAACATGATGGTATTCCTCAAGAGATTTACTTGGACTTGGATACCCAAGGTAGGTTATTAATTGAAATTGCGGTAGAAAGTGAACGTGAAGATGCTGTATTTGTTATGGGCAGAGCGTTTAGAACCCTTAAGAGATCCCAGGAGAGATGTATCAAATTGATTGTGGAGAAGTTTTCTCGATTTATCCATTACTGCTTCTCAAGATCCAATTTGAGATCAATCTGTGGAAACAATGGGAACCTTAAACCCACAGAAGAGCAAGTTCATGATGCCATGATGCCTCTATATGATTACTTGAATATGAACTTGAAGGTTCTTGCCGAGTACTTAACAAATGAACTTCTTCTAAAGGTAATGCTTGCAGCCTGGATTGTCGTCCTTGCAAGTGCGGACGAGTTATTGCTTCCCAAGCTAGCCAGTGCAAAGACGTTCCAACTCACAGCACAAGCTCCACCTGCAGCTTCAGGCTGGCAAACTGCAGTTTCGTCTGCTGTCGCCAACATCACAAGTTCAATCGGAATCAGTGGCTTTGGAAAGATGCTCACTAACAATGAACTTGAAACGGTATTTTTGTGGCTCCACTTTCTTTGTAAAGAATTCTTCCACAATGATGGCTATGGTCTACCTATGCTGGATTTAAAAAATGAACAATATCAAGCATTGCTTGTGTTACCGGTTTACTACGATAGTAGACTAGACTACTTAGAGCAGGAAGTTGATAGACTTTCACCAGCTTTTGTATCTGCCTTAAGAAACAGAAACAATTTCGACAACGATGCTTCATTGCCATCTATCAATGGTGCACAGAAAGGGCTTTCTCGAGCTGGAAGCTTGATTCGGAGTAAGACTATTATGGCTAATGCCACATCAAAATCGAGAGAAAAGGCTATGAGAGAAGCAAGAGAAGCGAGATCGGAAATAGTCACTCAGACAACTATTGAAGATATCATTTTGAGAATCTTAATCATCAAGGGAGAACAAAAGTACGTAGCCAAAAGACTCGATCAGAGAGAGAAGTTGGCACATAGTATTGCAACTCAACGATTAGCAAGGGAAGCCGCTGAAGGAAGATTTAGGTAGATATTGAATGCTACTTTAGAGTATTAGAGTGTCATACAAATAGGTTTATGCATCTAAAACTAAATATCATAAATATCATATTGAATACAATGAAGTGGCTAAATGCCATTGGTATATAAGAGAATTGAATTTTACTTATAGCATGTAGAGATTCGACTTTGTAGCGATCGATCATGCCTCCTTACCTGGAATTACAGTAATGGTGGAATGTTCAGTCTGACCCTCGGCTATGATACTAGCGTCATCCTGATTAACAGTGGTCTCATCAGTAGTTGTGTCATTGACATCTTGTTGAATAGTGGTGTCGTTATTTTCTTGAACAACAGTTGCATCAGCATCATGCCTTGTTTCGGTTTCTGAAACTTGAGCAACAGCCTCAGTGTGGGGTTCGGCTTCTTTTTTGGGTTCAACAACTTCCTTTTTTGTTGAAAATTGAAAGTACGCAGAGCTACCTTTCTCAAAGAGAGCTTTGGCTTGCTGATCTAAGAGGTTAGCATCCTCGTCACCAGCCAAACCGCGTTTCCAACCAACCTCGTCATCGTTGATTAGCTTTCTCAAAGCATCAACCTTTTCGGATTTCTTCTTTCCATCTTCTGCTTGCTTGTTGTATACAACCTTTGAAGTGAACTCATCATGGGAGTTTGCTTCAAAAAACAATCTGTACGAGTTTTCACAAACAGAAACCTTCAATCCAGACGATACTCTACCTTCCACTTGATCTTCATCAACAGACTCAATGAAAGATCTCGAAAATGGCATGTTAATCTTTGAAGCTGGTACACCTTCAGTAGGATGGGACATAACGTAACTTGTAACATAGTAGTTGTATTCCTCTTCTGCATTTTCGTGGTCATTAATAGTCAAATCATCTAAGCTCACAAACTGAATGTTGGCGCTGTTGGTACTCTCCTTAAACGTAATTTTGAACATATTCTCATCAGTTGACATCAAAGCTCTTACTTGCATTCTGTACAAGATTTGATCCTTTGCTGTAGACGTTGGACTGGATCTGTCAGACTCATACAAAACCATCATTTCCGACGTCTTGGAATCAGTTACCATTGAATGCATGTGCTTAACCATGGCTTGAACAACTTTGTCTACTGTGTAGACTTTGTAGGCTCTGTTTCTGTACCCTTGACGTAAGGATTCTTCGAACCACTGGTGCTCGATCTCACCTTCAATCAATCTTTCCGACAACTCTAACACTTGCAAGTAACAATCCTTAGTTCCAAGAATCTCGACACCCATGTCTTCAAGTTGGTGAGAAAGTAAATTCAAATCTTTGGCAAAACGAGGATGTCTACGAGCTCTGATTTCCTTACCAACTTCCTCATTCATAGCCTTGATTTCTTCCAAGCGTTCATACAAAGTTCTCAAATGGCGGAAAAAGACATATATAGTAGTGTTACAGAAGAAGTTGTACTTGTCGCGTTTGGTATCACTGTCATCGTCATTCAAGGAAAACTTTGTGTTGGCAGTCTTGATCCACAATTCGCTGGACTTCTCGACTTCATCGACCAATTCCTGTTCTTCAAGATCGTTACTTTGTGGAGTAGGAGAATCAGAGCGTTCATCTTTCTTTGACTTTGATTGTTTCTTCAAGACATCACGTAACAAATCAGATTCACGGCTACGCTTCTTAGGAATAAGTGATTGACCACTGGCTTCTGCATTTTCGGAAGTGGTTCCATTTTCATCAGTTTCATCAGCAGTGGTTTTCTCGGATTTACCTCTAGACGTTAAAGCCCTTTCGATATCTTCAGTAGGGATACCAAAGAATAACGAAACAAAGAATTGGAAGAATTGGGTCAACTTGTCTCTGTCATTCGAAGAGTAGTTAGACGAACGGTTGATAAAAACATCAGCTAATTTCAAAATATCCTTCAAAATATCGTAGTCTTTGAAAACGTAGCTCAATTGTTCTTGTGGCTTGGGAGTTAGAGGGTGCAATCTCTTGTTTTGCTGTTCAACCTTGACGCTACTGATTTCACTCACAAGCTGCTTGGCGGTCAACAACTTCTTATCAGCTTGCTTGAATGTCAAACCCAAATGATCCAACGATTTGTAGAATACCTTCTGCTCCATTTCTCTCCAAACCTTGTTCCATTCCCTTTGAGCTCTCTTCCATTCTTCATCCTTTTGTTTTAATCTCTTCAAAACGATGGGAACGGCAATGGCCGGGTTCTCATGCAAAGCATCGATTACTTCGAACCCACGGTCTTTGTCGTAGATTTTTCTGATAACTTTTTTGTAAATAGTTGTGGAATTGTGTCCCAATCCTGGAGGCAATTTGAAGTTTGCCTTTTGCTCAGGGGTCATATTTGCTATTCTATTGGCAATAGTCTCCAAAATCTGAATAGTTCTCAAATTGGATTCCATGTAGTAGTCAAACTCAAGCCTTTCTTCTTCAATCTTGAACAAAATTTCTTCATATTGATTTTTACGATGAGCAATGAACCCAGAATCTTCAGAGGCCCATGTTGGATGTCCGACCCATTCGTCATTCAACACCTCCCAACACATTTCATCTCTACCAGAACAAGGCATGTAGGTCTCAGCTTTGGGTAATTGTCTATAGGATGGACCATATGCTTTACACAATGACAACTCCAATTGATGCTTTTTGAATGTGATGTTTTCGATGTGCTGAGGTTTCTCTTCGTAGCCTACAAAGGACTTGAACCAGTTGAATAGGTCTGGGTGGCTGTCGCCAATGAAGCCATTTACTCTTTCGACCAAAGTTCTCTTGTCGATAATTTCCTGTGAATACAAATTCAAGATCTTCAAGAAATCATTGTAACTCTGTTTGTTGCCGATAGCCTTCTTGACCTTGTCAAAGAATGAGATTTCTTCCAGAAGAGACGACGTTTTGACACTGGCAGAAGGTGGAACAGGCTCGGGAATTCCTGGCACTAATGTTGGATTTACTGTAATTGTAGATACAGGCCCATTCTTACCAGAAGCGACTGCCTTCGTAGTACCAGTCTTGACCTGCGGTCCTCCTCTGACGCTCGAGATTTGAGCATCTTCATAATTGTCGTATGTATATCCTTCTGACAATGACTTTTTCTTTTTAGGCAACTCTTGTTCGGTAACTACAGTTATTCCATGTGGCTCAGGATTACCAGAAGGTACTTGAAAGTTTTGTTGAGGATATGGCTGAGCAGCACTAGGACTCAAGCCGGTAGGAGGCTGAAAGTTGCCTACTGGAGGTAACTGCGCAGTAGCATTATTGGCAGAGTAAGCTCCTTCAGTAACTGCTTGCTGTTGAGCTTGTTGTTGAACATAGGCTTGGTTGCTGGTGTCAGGCAAGAACTGTTTGAAGTCGTCTAGTAAGTCTGGCGAATTGGCAAAAAGAACTGTTACTTGTTCGTACACTTCGGCAATCGGTTTCTGTTCTCTCTGGTACGTTTGCAAGATTTCCAAGAACTGCTTGTAAATATCTGGCTGGTTAGCGAATCTAGTCTTAATCTTGTTAACATAGGAAATAGCATGATTGAATTCGATCTGGCCGCCTCCATTTTCAGCAACCTGTTGTTGCATCTGGTGTTGAGCCTGAAGCTGCTGCTGGTCTTGAGAATATTGACCAGCTGCAATTTGCTGATGTCCTTGTTCTTCGTTGCCCCATCTCTGACCATAGGTGCCATTGTTGATATTGGGTCTGGTAGTGGTACCTGTAGGCGTCGTGACTCTAATCGGATTGGGGTCCGACGGATCTAAAGAGCATTCAATGCGATATCCAGGTGGCAAAAAGGTGTTGAAGCCTTGTATCAAGTTACGATGGCCTCTGAACAAAGTAGATACTCTGTCGATGACGCCTGGAGTGTCGATACTCTGCGACTTGAAATCTTTCATGATATCAAGAAAGTTATTGTACACATCAGCCTGGTTGTAGAACTGAATTTTAACTTGGTCCAAATATGACAACGCATCCTTCACATTGAGTGGTCTGTAGACATTCGTGGTAGAAGATCTGTTAGGAATGCCTCCTCCAATAGCAGGAGGCTGTGTCGAATGCTGCGCTGTTACTTGTTGTTGCTGTTGTTGTTCAGCAGTAGATGCAGCAATTGTTGCAGGAGGAGGTAATTGAGGAGCCGGAGGATTTATAGCGACATTTGAAGGTCTCCTCAACTCCTGACTCTGTCTGTTCGGATCGTTATGTATTTGTACTTCTCCAGTGGGGTTTATGGAGGGGATGTTAAAGCTGTGACCGGGCTGTGGATGACCGGCTCCGTTACCTAATGACGGCAAACTGGGCAAGGGATAGAACGCCTGTCCACCTAATTTTGTTAGTATTCTGATAACTGATCAATAGTGAAAAATGAGTTATCTCATATTTCATTTTCCATTCGTTGCCTGCATATAGTTGGGGCAATCAAAAACTGATACATACCTGCTTCTAGGGTTGCTGGTGGAGGGAGTACTGGAGGGTGCAGACGGCTAAAGAGATGTTAGTATGGGTTATGGAGGGGAATTGGACGCGATGGACGTGGTTAGGAAGTCTATTCTCGAGAAAGGTAACATTTGGAGGAATATTTGATGAAATCTTAAATGAAAAAGGAGACATGAGGCTAGTGAATTCTTATACTATTTTGGGTAGCATAACAGACCGACGACAGCAGAAAACATGATCGATAAAGACCAGTAACAACATCGCTAATACTGTTCATATCTAGCAACGATGATCTGTGATGTATTGCTGTTGATGTACTTTTATCGAGAATGTTATCCATGACTGCCTCGCTCAGGTGAAAATCTCCTAATCGAGCCAACAAAGATAGCAACACACGGCACTTCCAGACAGTATTAAATTTACTTACTTGAACTGCTGGGTCAACGGACGCTGTTGGGCGTTCCAGGGATCTTGCTGACTGGACATCTTGGGAAGCGTTGGAACGGAAAGACTAAGCTGGAACGGTGGTGAAATTTTTATGGAGTCCTAGTGAGCTCTAGAGGAAACAATAAGTTAGGAAAAGGCGTCTCTCGGGACAATTCAGACGTAAACACGGCGGAAAAACGTGACTGAATATAACTCGTACTACGGACTGTGGTAGCTGGTTCTGGTCGAGTTCTGAGTTCGTTCCAAGTGGATTCGTGCTTTGACTTCTCTGTAGCCTCCAACAAGTTCATCACATTTGGAGAAGTGAGGATTCAGAAAACCAACCGAGATTGGAGAGGCGCCGGGTAACTGTATGTTACCCGGACATGAATGCAGATGTGCAGGACCGATGGCCCACCGAATGGCACCACAGCCAACTGATCTTTATCTCACTTTGTCGTCATCAGTCATGTGGCGTTGATCATGTGAATACGTACACCTGCCGTTTGTCATGTGGTTATATCATCTGATCGTTATCACATGGGCTGGCGAAAATTTCGGCTCTGCAACTATCAACTGTATATCCAGAATTATTCAACATTATCATATAATCTTCATTCTATAAGTTCTTTTCTATCATACACCTACTTGTAAATACAAATATCACATCACCATGAACGCCCCAGACAGATTCGAGTTGTTCATCTTGCCAGATGGTGTTGATAAGTAAGTTTTCATTTATCATGAAGTGTTTTCTGGTTCATTTTCAATTTCGATATTTTTGAGTTCCTTACTAACTTATTCAGAATAAAGATCACTCCAGATTCAAAGGTGCCCAACGCAGCCATTATTAAAATAGAAAGAGAAGACCACACCTTGGCCAACTTGTTGCGTGCACAATTGTTAAAGGACCCAAGAGTGCTATTCGCTGCCTACAAGGTAGAACATCCTTTGTTTGCAAACTTTGTGTTGAGAATCCAGACAGAAGATGATTACTCGCCCAGAGAAGCGTTGAAGAATGCCTGTTCGGGATTGATTAGCGAGTTGGACGTTATCAAGAACAGATTCAAGGACGAATGGGCTCTTAAGTCCTTGTTGAACACTAATGAAGATGATTATTAACTTCAATTCATTAATGACTTCCATGTATTCTTTCGTCAATCATCTCCTTTCGTCATGATTTTGTCATTATATTTTGTCATGATATATTATATATATTATTATCACCACAAGGCCCAGCATTGCACCATCTGTACCATATCTAGCTACAGGCTATTCACTTCACAATCTGAACACACAATGTATTCTTAAGCTACACCAGCATTCGAACTTACTTCTATTATAATTATATATTTGGAATGTATATTAATATATATGTAATTTTGTCTACGACAACAACTTTTCAGCAAGCAGTCGCAGAAAGCAATCTAAAATTAATACGGAAAGAAGATGAGGAACTGAATTAGTAAGGTAATAGATGCAAGTAGTAGTGGGATAAATGCAAAGGTAGTAATAGTTGACAAAGCAAACAAACAAAACAAAAGCAGACGTAAAGAGTGATGAACGTTATCAAATAGTGAAATTTGAAAGGTATATGCTAGAAAAATATGGACAATGGATCATTGTCGAGGTATTGGTTAAGCTAGGTTAAGCTAGGTTTCCTTGAATGCTTTCTTCTTGATGGCATCTTTGATAACAGCAATCTTTTCCAAGCATTCAGGCACTTCTTCGGAGGGGAAGTTGCCCTGCTTTAATATTAAGATCAAGGGATGTGTTTGTATGGCACGGCTAGGAGATATGTGAGTAATGGCCAATCCGTTCTTCGAGACGCAGATTTTGTGATGGTCCTTGAAGTTGAACTGGAAGTTCCCGTTCGTCATTTCAAACATAATGTATTCCGGAGTTCTAGTGTAGCGTCTTAAGAAAACTGTTTCTTTTCTTTCTTCGTTCTCGCTCACCTTGGACAAGTTGCTGTTCATGTATTTGGCGAAGAAGTCAACGATCTCCAATTGTCTTCTGGTCTGGGTGGGTGGATGACTGCTTGAGTTCTCAATACAGGTCCAGCCTTCGTTTTCATGGTAGATCAACTCCAAGAAGCGGTCAGAGTTGTGAAGTTTCAACAAGGTATTGCCGTCGTTGAACAAAACTCCGATATCGTCGTTGTTCATCTGGTACGAGAAGCCATACTTGTTGGAGTAGTCTACCCACTTGCTAATTAATGTAGGGTTCTCGCATCTGGGCAACTCCATCACATCTATACTTTCGTGTTGAGAGTACTGCAATCTTCTCATGTTTTGGTACGTTTCCAAACAGATGTTATTGAGACGTTTGAGAGTAGTAGAGTAGTTGCTACTGAGGTTTATCTTTCTGGGTCTGCCTAACAGCGTTGGATCCACCTCTTCGTACTTATTCTTGGTATCATTAGGCGACAATGACTGTGGAAGCATGGCTCTAGGTTGCTCCGAGTGCAAGTCAGATCTCAAGATTTCCACTGGGTTCCTATTCTTAGGAGTATAGATACCAGCATTGGTCTTGGTGTTGTTGAAGTTTAAAGCCGATTGAGCCAACGAGATCTGGTCAAGTCCAGAAGGTGTGCCGTTCAAACTCAACTCGTGAGTCTTTTCTGGGAACGGACCCTTGAACCATTCGTAGCTCAAGATTTCGTCAATGGTAGGTCTGTGGATAGGATTCAAACTTAACAAATCCTTGATCAATGCTTTGGCAGAGTCAGAAATAGGCTTATCTTCAGGGAAACCGTATTCGGTCTTCTTGATTCTTTCGTAGATCACCTGAACGTCTTTGGCTTGGAAAGGTGGCTTTCCTACCAAGAGAGCATACATCATGATCCCAATGGCCCAGACGTCGACTTCGAAGCTGTGACCCGTATTCTTACCTCCCAAGACTTCTGGCGCAATGTAGTTAGGTGTTCCACAGATGGTGTACTTTCTTGTGGAGTTAGAAGGCAAGACAGTTGCCAAACCAAAGTCACCGATCTTCAAGTTCATGTCGGGATCAAAAAAGATATTGCCGAGCTTCAAGTCTCTGTGGATAACTCTTCTCGAGTGCAAGTATTTGATGGCACCGACGATCTGGACCATGAAGAATCTGACCTCAGGTTCAGACACCCTCTTTCTCGTTTTCAAGAGTTCCATTAACGACTGGTTGGGGCAGATCTCTAAGAGAATATAGACATTGACGTCATCCTCAAAACAGTCAATGAAGTTGACAATGTTGGCATGTTTCAACGACTTGTGGATCTTGATTTCGGAGAGCAACTTGGTCTTGGTCTTTTCGTTCTTGATAGAGGCTTTGGCAACGGTCTTCGCAGCATAGATTTGACCAGAGGAGTCTTTCATCTGGAAGCAACGAGCAAACCCACCTTCTCCAAGAAAGTTCCCACGGCGGTAGTCTCTGCCGTTTCTGGTTCTGACAATTGAGGGAGGAGTCTTGCAGAGCGCTGAGAGTTTTTCCTTCTTTTTCTTTTGCTGTTGTGGCTTTGCTGTGTTGGAAGGTGGAGGTGCAATGGTCTCCACATTTTCCTTTAAACGTCTAACTGGCTGTTTGATGGGAGTCACATTGTTGACTCTGTTGTTCAATTGACCACCGCTCAAGGGTTGTAACGGCTGCAAGGACTGTGTACGGAGATTTGACATGGTGAATGTGGTGGAAGAAACAAAATCTGTTGGAATGAAAAAGCTGGCGCTAATCTATACTAGATGCTGGTATGAGAGGATGCGAAAAGGCTGAAGACGAGACACTGTTGTCGAACTAGCTGTGACTGTCTGCGATGTATGGATATCTCTACCTGTAACTATCTACTATCTGTACCCGGACGAATAGAAGTGTAGAAAGACAGAAGTGTAGAAAGAATTGGGTTTTGACTCTTGTGCTGATTTTTCAGCTGTGGTCTAGTGAAAAATCGGGGTTCGAGGTTTGTATGATAGTAGTGACAAAGTGCTAACACACTGATGCACCGCCTAGTACGAAAATTTGGATATCGTCAAGAACGAGAAAAGAGCTGCAAAGCAATTGTTTCGGATTCTTCCAGCGATATATACTAAACCTATATTAAGACCGTCTTAGCAGCTAGGGCATAGGAATGCTGGTTGGTTTTTCACATACAAATCCGCAGGCCTGTATTAGTGTTATTTTTTTGCCCAATGCGGGTGTTAGCAAAACAATCTCGCACCCGTTTATTTACCAAAACAACCCTAATTGAGAGCGGGTCACGTGAATATCTTCAATCTATTTATCTATTGCCCCAAACAGGGCAGCAGCTCGGCGAATGGCTACTAAGGTCAAGACTTGCAACCCTAAATGGCTAGCCTATTGACATTGGGTGCAACTGTGCAAATCTCAGGTTGAGCTTAGTTGATCGAATAACATCAAACAATAGCAAACAATGGACTTCGCCAGATTGAGCCCTTTATACGGAGCTAGTACAACCCTATAACTACATTCTACAAGAGTTTCTAGACAGTTTCTAGAAGGCATTTGTTGACGTACAATTGTAGACGTACGTAGAAGTACAGAATTGTAGAGGATGCCCTTTGGGTTCAGAACTCAGCAAACGAGAGCATGTTTGGCTTCGAAGACCTCAGATAGACTTATTTTTAGCAATCCAGTAGTTCTATCAATGACAACCTATGTGGTGAAACTGTCCTATCCAAAAGTGTAATATGTTTTCCTAATAGCGCCAAAATGTAGTCAAAGGTGAGGTCTAATTAGTCCTTGCCTGAATTGGCAATTTGTTTTGGTTATTACTATTTTCTAGTTTCGCTAGTTTCATAATTTCAGTACTAAAAAAAAATAGCAGGTCTTCAGACGTTTCTGTTATTTTTCAGTGAATTCTCGCGAAAAGGTAAACACATTAGCTACATCTCGGTTTCCACTAACATGTGTCACTATCGTTATCTAATGACGTCTGGCTGACTGGTGTCCAAAAACCTAAACAAATTTCCCCTTTCGGCAAGAAATTGACATCTACGCTGTTTTCACTATTTATGATTATATCTATTAGTACGCTTTCATACAGAATTATAGTACAGTGCGAATATTACAGTGCTATTAGTTCAAATAGCCCTTACAACCAGGTGCTCCACACAAACATCTGATCCTCTCAGCATCATTGGTCTCTCTCTCGAATTTGTAGTCGTAGGTCAATTCTTCGTTGGCATCGATATCTCTCAAGGCGTAAATGACAATTCTCTTCTGATTGTCTACCTTGATAATCTTAGCAGTACAACTAGGACTACAGCAATGGTTGATGAATCTAGCAATGCCTCCTTTCTTTGTTGCGTCAATGACCGTGTTCTCGTCGATTCTGAAAAGATACGACGACCCAATACCAGTCTTCAAGTAGCTCTTCTCACGATGCTCTGCTACCTGTTGTCTAATACTCTCACCAACATACTCGATAATCATTTCCTTAGCAGCTATAGGCTCCAAGGCGTATAATCCCCAGTTATGAATGGCAGAACGGGCAAAAGACACCGGCTTCTTTCTCTTGGTCAACGTATTCAAACTCAACACTTCGGTTTCATTACCAAGCTGAGCTGTAATGTCCGCAGCAAATCTTCTATTGTTGGCACGGTTGACACGTGAACTTTGGATAGCACTATTGGTACCTTCATTATTTCTATTACCAGCCTCTTCTTCCACTTCCTCATGCTGTACTGTTTGAAGTGGCTTATGAACTTTACGACGGTGTGGCAAATACTCAATCTTGTCAACATCAGGAATTCTTCTATAACCATCGCTTCTGAAAGCTCCTGATTGTGATTCAAGTCGCGAGTCCAACTTTTCAATCAATTCAGCATCTTCAACAATTTCTTGAGAAGCACCACTGATATCCTTTTGTTTCCAAGCCCAGTAATCAATGTTTCTGATGTCAGACGAAGGCGGATTGGTTTCCTGCAACACTTCCTTGGCCAACTTGATATCCTCTTCATCTTTAAGCACATCCTGTAAGACATCCAAGTTGAAGTTATCAGTGGGTAACAAGTTCGTTTCAGCATACACTGTGTAAGGCTTCCGTTCCGTAGGATGGTATCTAGCTTCAAATTTGGAGTAATCAATGTCCTCCTCTGCTTTATCTTCAGCTTCCTTCTTTACATCACCCTCATCCTTTAATTCTAGCTCCTCTGTATTAATTACCATTGTAGACGCGGCACCATCTGAAACATCTTCATCCTCCATCTCTTCATCTGAAGAAGACTCGTATAAGAAAGATTTTTGCAACCCAGTCTTCTGTTTCTTGGACGGTTGCTCTTCATTATCTTCATTGTTTACTGTTGTTACAGTAGAACTACGTTCTCTTTTTAAGATCAGCGCAGCTGGTGTAGCAGATCTACTAGAATCATCTTCATCCTCTTCATCTGAGTCATGATCATAGTTAAGAGCATGTTGCATGGGAATGAGACTCTTCCTAAGTGGTTTATTCTTGGTAGGAGATTCTACCTTCTTTTTGAACGAGGGTAGAGATTGAGACTGTTGCGATTTGCGTCCGGCAAGAATGGAAAGTGCAGACTGTTTGAGCTGATCGTTTGTGCTGACAAACGACGTAGGTTTAGAAGCATTTTCCTTCGCTTTAAGTTCCTCAACCAATTTGGGGTACTTGTCGTGGCTCAATAAATCTAAAACAGCTGGAGCAATAATTCTCTCTCTAATGTCTTTAGCCAAGAAGGTTTCGAATTCCTTAATCAAAATATTGGTTGCTTCTTCCAAGATGTCGTGTTTCTTGTTTTGAAGCTCTAGAAGGTCCTCAGCGGACTCTATAGAACTAGTGTCATAACCTTCTGGAATAGCAAGTTCCATGTAAAGTCTGAATTCAAAAAACCTCTTTCCATCCTCATTAAAGAAGCATCGTTCGCATTCCTTCAAACTGTTGAACACAATAAAGAAACCAGTTCTGTCCGACAATACTCTTGTCCAGTCGTATTTGTTCAAAGCACGTTTGATATCCTGAGACGAAACCTTCTTGGCAGAAACGTATTTGTCATGTATAACGATATAGGGACGATCTTTGATGTATTTGACCAATTCCTTTGGCAAGAAAACGCCCGGTACAACTTTATTGTGGTGCCTAATTGAAAGCGTGCTAGTGTTGGGTTTGAATTTAGAATGGTTCTTGCCAGATGTCTTTTGATGTTGAAGCTTCTCCACCTTAGCTTCTTCTTCTCGTCTTTTGGATTCAGCAGCAGCCTTGCGTTCTTCATCTCTTTTGGCTCGTTCTTCTTCCTGTTGTCTTCTCAACCTTCTTCTTTCTTCCTCTTCTCGCTTTTGCCTGCTAGCACGGAGTTTATCACGAGCCAAATCGATCTTGTTCTTCAACAAGTTGTTATCATTATCGTTTAATGCAATTCTGAGGTCTACTCCATCTACTTTAGCTCCTTCTACTCTGATAATGCTGATAAGCTTCTTAGCCAATCTCATAGCTTTCTCTGGAGGTCCTTGGAATTTGAACGTTGCAATACCCAACGGCACGGCATTTATTGGGTCGTTAACGAATTTCATGTCTTGAATAGGATCACCATAGCTCTTAAAATAATTAGTCAAATATACCTCATTAGTTGTAGCTGGTAAGTCCCAGACTACAAGCTCAGTTTGCGGAGCTGGACCCAATGAATCTTTGTCAAAGGCAAATTTAGGTTGAGGCAATTGTTTAAAGGGGAATTTCTTTGATTTCTTGTTTGGTCTCTGGAAATAGAACTGGAGATTTGCTGTTCTAGGATCGGTTCTTTCCAGAAACGGAAGCGACTCACCGTTGAACCTGATTTTTTTAGTTCTAGACTTACGTTCTTCTTTCGTGAGACTCTTGTCAAGCTCGGGATCATACACTACACGGTAATTTTTCCTTACGTCTGTGTCTCTGCTTTGGGGAAACTTTCCTAAAAAGTCGATGTGATGCAAAAGTTTGGTGAAGTTCTTGTCGGCACTGTTTTCTCCTGTCACAGGATCAGTTCCCGGGATATTCAGATAGGTGATATCTGGAGTCTCCAGTTTGAAGCCGTGGCCTGAGGCAATGCTGGGTGATCTTTCTCCAGATGGTACTCTTGAGAGTCTGACTGAAGAGCTCTGCGAGTTGCCAGAGTCATTATGGCTATATCGACTATCTTTGGGATAGCGGCTTCCTCGAGTAGATCCGTTGGTTTCTCTGTCATCATCTTCGTAATCGTTATTATTGAAGGAACGGTATCGACTCCGTTCTCGCCTGAATCCTCTGTGGCGTGACATGTGATATATCTAGATGCTGGTTATGAAAGGAGGATATGAACAATTGATGGATTCTCCAGGTGTTGTAGTGTATGGAATAGAATCAATAGTGATAGACTAAACGTAAAAAAAAGACGCTTTCAGTTCAGATCAGAAGTTCGAATACTAACAGCAACGTAATACGCTTGAGTTCACAAGTGATGTCTAATTTGATGTTGTGCTAAATAACGTCACCGATTACGATAAACAAGATAGTTAGTTCTATAAAAGTACCTAGACACAGCTGTGAAACGAATAAACGTATTAGCCTCGTTCTTTGACAGACGCGTTCTTTCAATGGGTGCGAACAGCGCCGTAAGGTGAGAAAGTATCACAGGTGGGTATGGTCTCTGTGCTAACGAGCAATCACGGTTGATTAAGAAAAGCTAACTGAACTTTTTGGAATTGTTCAGGCAGTCTGGTGTAGGCGTGTCATGCAGGAGAGAATGGTAGTACGAGCGATATGAAATGGAGACGAGTGTAGAGTAGAATAGAGAAGGATAATGGTGAAAATACTGAGCTTACTTGAATAGAGAGCATCCAGAATGTCGATTAAACATTTTTTTCTAGACAATCTCCAACTTGTTAACGTAACAACTGTACTGGACTTTATTTCTCTATTGGTTTATGTTACTAGTGAAAAATTCCATATACCGGAACTAGAAAACTATCTTCATTTGTAACCTCTCAACAAGAAGATATCCATCCAGCTCTACATCTGAGTCTAACGTGTGATTGTATTGTAATAATAGAATAATATATCTGAAATATATAGACAAAGTCATGCAAAATGAGCACTGTGTCTCCAGCACCACGGATGAGATGTGATGCAAATGCTGCTACAGACTAGTATGGAAGAGCTTAATCGCAATTTAGTCAAACGACTTCGTCAATGCCAACCTAACTTTTACTTTTAGAGACATCAATGCAAATGAAATAAAGTACAATGAATAGAAACAAGCATGGTATCTCTTACTTGGTTCTAATGTGTTTCAAAGGTCCAGCAGAGTGGTAGAAGTTGGCGGAGTAGTCCTTCTTTCTGAAGTGTCTGGTCTTTGGTTCTTGAACATAGTGGTCCCAGCCTTGGCCCTCAGCAAACTTGATGGCTGCTTCTTTGGTGTCGAACTTCATTATGGTTCCTTGCATGTAGTCACCAGAGCCCTGGTACCCCATCAAGTCGTTTTCCCATCTGTTACTTTTGCCCAAGACGTCCCAGTCCAATTTCCAGAGATGACCGTTGTAGTGTCCCGATTGCGTAGCAGGCTTGGATTCCTTGTATATTCTTACTACTCTGGAGGTGATCAAGTCCTTGGGGGCTCCCGAAACGATTTCTTTACCAGTAGACTGCTGTTCAAGAATGTCAACACTTTTGGATTGGAAAACACCACGGCTCGTGGCAAAAGCACGCACTCCGGTAGCGGAAACCGGTCTTATCAAATTTCTGGACAACATTACAATGTAGTTAGTAATAATGCGATGCAGATGGCTTGTAAATGAGACTTTGGCATCTGCGTAGAAATTAGTGTGAACATGAATAACCAAAATTTGTTTGATTCTGGTTGGTTCAAGTGCGCGTTACCCGGACAAAGAGGTGGTAGTGACTAGCAGAGTAATTAGTAAGAGCTGAGAGGCCACAAGAGGGATGGAGCACGAGTAGTAGAGGTAGCACAAATTCAATAAGACTACATATTTGTATTTGTAACCAATATAATACCTTTGCTTATACACTGGCTTGTCATTTCTTGACTCTTCAGCACTTTTACTTATGTTACTGAAACCATATTCTGCACGTGACCAAATAGTATCCTGCATACCAGAAGAGTTGGATCAAAGGATGATAAGAAAAGCTCGCGCTTACCGTTCCGATCTAAATCCGGGATTTTGCAACCTACCATTTATCTTGCAAACAGCGTCCTGAAGAATCTCGGATAAATCTTTATACTCCCGCTTACCTCCCCGATAATTTATATACTCTCCGCTTTGTTCTTCTTGGCGCATCTCATTTTCTAAAAATATACCGAATTCAGCTCTTGAGTGAAAGCTCCTCTCTCCAAACCTTACATAATCTCCACATTTGAATATTCATCAAAATGCTTTAGTGAAAGGATACAATAAGCAAGCTCCATGTCAAATGTCAGCTTACCAAAAGATACAGAAAAAATGTGGGGAAAAAATCGATTAATGAAGAGCAAGAGAATATAAATATCCAATAATGTTTTCTGAATGTGGAGATAGAAGTCTTCAATAAATCCAACCTTCGAAAAACAATGATGATGATCTCTTCGCAGGAGGATAAGCATTCTGTACATTTGGTGAGTATGTCATCAAGAGAGGAAAATATTGACAGCAAGGACAATGTTATGGTTTCAATTTCGAGTCCGCTGACAGGCAGGCAGGCAAAACCTGACGGAGACGTTGATGATGCAATGGAGTATGCAATAAGAAATAAAACAGAAAACCCAAAATATGACAAATCAAGAGATGCAAAGCTTCTAAGAAAGATTGACTTCTTTTTAATGCCAATTATATGCTGTCTCTATGCCATTCAATTTATGGATAAATTGACCAATTCACTAGCTTCCATTCTCGGATTACGTACTGAATTGAGAATGCATGGCAATATGTATTCTTGGACTGGCTCAGCATTTTACTTGGGTTACATGGTATTTGAATTTCCTGCTGTACGTTTCTTGCAACTGTTTCCAGTTTCTAAAACACTAAGCGTTTTCATTGTTCTTTGGGGTGTGGTTCTATGTCTTCACTCAATTCCAAACTACGCTGGCTTTGTAGCACTAAGAACTATCCTTGGAATACTCGAAAGCTCAATTACTCCAGGTTTGGTCATTATAACTAGTCAATATTACCGTGGTGCTAATCCTGACGCTGGTGCAAAAGAGAAAAGCAAATACAAAGATGAAATATTTCTTCGTACTGCTTGGTGGTTTGCTAGTACTGGGTTCGGTATTATCGTTGGTTCAGCAATTGCATATGCAATTGTGGTTCATCAAGATTCCTACTCTATCCAAGCTTGGAAGCTAATATTCATCGTCACTGGTGTAATCACTATTTTCGTTGGATTAGTTTTCTTAGTCCATGTTCCTGATAAGCCCACCAAAGCGTGGTTTCTCACTGAAGAAGAAAAGAAGTTAGTGGTCGAGCGTATCAGAGTTAATCAACAAGGTTTTGGAAACAAAAAATTCAAAATTTACCAATTCAAGGAAGCCCTCTTGGATTTGAGGACTTGGTTGTTCTTTCTCGCTGCTTTGAGTATCAGTCTCCCAACTGGTGGATTGACAAACTTCGGAAGCATTTTGCTTGCTGAAGGCTTTGGCTACTCGCTAAAAAAGACCATGTTAATGCAAATGCCAGTTGGCGCAGTTAACATTTGCGGATGTGTCATTTTTGCCTGGCTTCATCGATTTGTTGAATCTAGAATGTTTTGGGCTACTTTTGGCAATGCTGTCACATTTGCTGCCCAATGTATGCTTGCGTTCGGAAAGACGAACCAGATCATGTTTGCCGGTTATATAGTGCAATCCCTCGGTCCCATTGCTTTTATCTGCTTGTTGGCAAATATTTCTAGTAATGTTACTGGACATACCAAGAAAGTTACTGTTAATGCTATCTTATTGGTTGGATATTGTGTTGGTAATTTAATTGGGCCGCAGACTTTCTTGGATTCAGAAGCTCCAAATTATAAGACAGCCAAAGCATGCATCGTTGCTTTTGGTCTTTTGAATTTACTATTATTTGTTCTTATCTGGTTGAGTTATTTGTGGGATAACCGAAAGAAGAATAGAGCATATGCTGAGGCTGGAGAAATCGATATGTTCGAAAACTACGAATTTGCTGATTTAACGGACAAGGAGAATCCTCTCTTCAGGTACAAGATCTGAAGTGATCTCTGTGATTTAATCAAGTTCAGATGGGATACTTCCACTGTTAGTTTCGCTTTAAATACCAAATTTGATACAAATTATATCCTTATAGCAATTGTAAATTCTTTATTGATCCTTGTCTTCCAAAGAAAACACTGAAAAGAAATAGCTGTTGCAGCCTGGATATTGAATGAGATCAATAGTTAAACTCATAGTTTACCTCCAATACACAAACCGAGATGAGACCCTTCTGTAATCTAAATCCAGTCTTCGATACCTTCGAATAATTTACATAAACTACGTAATAAGGGCAGACACTTATGACCAAAAATGGTTAAGATATCTAGCAATACACTAAGAAGCTGGATTCTTCCAATTGCAAATTTATTTGATATTCCTTTCTAGGTGGTTTTCTTTTTAAGGAGCTCAGGTTTCAGCCTTCGCAATTCGAATTTGTCTTTCTTTCAAACTCGTTGATTGGGTCTCGGTATCAATTCCTACTGCATTCTTCCTGCCTTGCCCTTGCATCTTGCAAGGATGGCAGTTTACTAGCCTCTTGGTGGGGTCAATTTGAGTCTCATTGTGTACTGTATATAGAATACACTTGAATTGAATTATTCATTAACATATTTCCATATATTTACAGTTCTTCTTCTTTATATATCATTTGCTATAACTTTGCACTCGCTATGAGTACTACCCAACTCCGGCTGTCACTCCAGGAGATAGTACCGACTTACCATGGAAAATTTCCCCCGCAATTGCTCTCTTTCATCGAGTCGCTTTACCTGCTCAGTCTTCAGAAGAAACCCACTTTACCTAACCGAGCAGAAATCGCTCGTTTCCACATTTGCGCCTTCTTAGCAGCTGAAAAGTACCAGTCCACATTCAGTCTTCCACAGCCCGAGGTGCGAAGAATCCCTCTCCAGCCTAAGATTGCAGCCAAGTTGCTAGATGACTTCAGAGACAATCTCTTGAACCAGATCAGATCGTGCACTTCAACTCCACGTAAGAATGCCTCTTCAAATTCGACTTCCCCGGCAGGATCTCCAGAACTGGCATATTCTACCCCCCTTCTGACTCCAACGGGATTGACCAAGTTGTCTCCCCTCAAATTGAATATAAACAAGAGTAAAATCTCGTCGCCACTTAAACGGTTACGCGATCTTGAAAACGAAGACGATTCTGAAGAAGAACGTTCAGTACGAAAAAAAACACCGAGAAAACCCAATAAGGAATTTAATATTGAGTCTCCATTTAATCCAAAACCCTCAGCTAGTCCATCAGCATCAGTAGGATCGGAATTTTCTTCCGAATCCGAACCAGAGTCGCCTGATGGACTGCCCAAAAAGAAAAAATCCAAATCTACAAAATTAAACATATACAAATACGATAGAAAACACGTCTCCATAGTGGATTTTATTGCTTTCGCAAACAGTTTCTTTATTCCAGCTGAAATAACTCCACGTATGGTAGAGACTTTTCTTGTCCACAAACACAAGTTTGTCAAAAAGAGTGAATGGCTCTTAGCCTGTGGAATGATCCACTCTGCCTATATTCGTATCAACCATAAAATACTCACATCCAAAATGGGTGCGAAACAGAAAATCGTAGATCAACTCTTCCAGTACCAAAAGGGGGGGTTGATGAAAAAAGCCATGCAATTATGGCTAGACATAGTCGAAGACTGGATCAACGACGAAGCTTGGATCCGCGATATAGAGAAACAGTTTATGTACGATAAGGACTCCGTCCAACAGCAACAGTTGACAAAAGAGAGAGAGGCTAGAATCGGTCCGGGATGGGGGTTACTCGAGAAATTTGGCTCGATGCTCCATGGAGATGTTCTCTATGATTCAAAGACGCAAGAGGACTACTACAACACCTGGACTTCCAGAGTATTAGAGTCGACAAGCACCTAGACAATGTAGTATAAAGTAAAAAGTCGATATAGTACTAGATTACCCGGACGTTGAAATTCTTCACTAATCTATAGCCAAAATAAGTTCAGATTGCACTCAGATGAAGCCAAAGAAATAAAGATTTGACGATTTCGGAATACAATCACAGTGTGAGTGTTTGGCTGCACAAAAGAAGAATTCTGTTTATCTAATCCATGTAGCTATACTCGTCTCTTCTCTACATAGTAATCCATCACGCCCCACTAAAAAATCGTCGCGCATCGCTATAGAGGACTGAAAAAAGTTGAACTAGCTCTTCTTAATTATAGAAGCTTCTTCTCTACCCAAAAGATTCAATAGTGGCTACCTTTTGACGGACTTATAGAGGGTGCTTTTGTAGGAAACTTATCAAACAGATAAGCAGGACTTGTTTTTCACGTTTTTTTTTTAAATTTTTGTTGGAAATATACTCAAATCATTTTAGAGATCGATTTTTCACTTTTCGATCAACATTCATAGCTCATCCACTTACATGAGTGTGCCCACAAAAAGAAGACTCTCGTTTGACGAGTCGACTAATAAACGGTTCCTCAACGGAACCCATTCTACTGAGAACAATACCAGTAATATCGAAGTCGACGAAGATTATGGTTCTGACGGTTCAGAACAGATCTTTGACTTGCCAGCTACCACCAACAATAACCAGTGGCAAGAAACCATCACCAAGGTCGTCAACGCTGTTGTTTCTATTCAGTTCACGCATGTGTCCAATTTTGACACCGAAACTTCGCTTGTTTCAGAAGCCACGGGTTTTGTTGTAGATGCCACCAGAGGGTTGATCTTGACTAACAGACATGTGGTGGGTCCTGGACCTTTCTGTGGCTATGTAGTGTTTGACAACCACGAAGAAGCTGTCGTCAAGCCTATCTATAGAGACCCTGTGCATGATTTCGGGTTCTTACAGTTTGACCCCAAAGAAGTGAAATATTTACAGTTGACCCAGTTGGAGTTGAAGCCCGACTTAGCTAAAGTCGGTACTGAGATCAGAGTTGTAGGTAACGATGCTGGTGAAAAGTTGTCTATCTTGGCTGGGTTCATATCTCGTCTCGATAGAAATGCTCCTGAATACGGAAGTTTGACCTACAATGATTTCAATACTGAGTATATCCAAGCTGCAGCTTCTGCTTCTGGAGGTTCTTCAGGCTCTCCAGTAGTGAACGAAGACGGTGACGTTGTAGCACTACAGGCTGGTGGTTCTACTGAAGCATCTACCGATTTCTTTCTCCCTATCTACAGACCTTTGAGAGCATTACAGTGTATCCAGAAGAAGCAACCTATCACCAGAGGCGATATCCAAGTGGAGTGGCAGTTGAAGCCATATGACGAATGTAGAAGATTGGGTTTAACTCCGGAAGCCGAAGCCAGAGCAAGAAAGTTGTTTCCTAATAAAATTGGTCTTCTTGTAGCTGAACTCGTCTTGCCTCAAGGTCAAGCTGATGGGCTCATCAAGGAAGGTGACACCTTGATTTCAATTGACGACATAGACATTTCTACCTTTATTAAGGTTGATGAAATCTTGGATGAGAACGTTGGAAATGAGTTAAAGTTTGTCATCCAAAGAGGAGGAGAGGTGATTACCCAAATGATCAAGATTGGCGATTTGCATTCCATCACTCCAGACAGATACGTCGATGTCGGTGGTGCCTCCTTTAATAATCTTTCCTACCAGGTCGCCAGATGCTACTGTATACCTGTCAAGGGAGTTTTCATCAACGACGCTTCTGGCTCCTTTGAATTTGCTTCTTATGAAAAGTCAGGCTGGTTGTTGGAAACAGTTGACGACATGCCCACACCAGATTTGGATACTTTGATCGAAGTGATGAAGATGATTCCAGACTGTCGTAGAGTTCCCATCACCTACAGACATGTTTCTGATTTGCACACAGAAAACATTCAGATCATTTACATTGAAAGACACTGGCAGTCCAGTTTCAGATTGGCTGTTAGAAACGACACTACTGGATTATGGGATTTCACAGATCTCCAGGAAAAACCTCTTCCTCCATTATCCCACGAGCCACAAAACGCCAAGTTCATCGATATCCCCTTCAGCGATGAAACCAGGTCTGGCTGCTCTTCTTTGGTTCGTTCATTTGTTCAAGTCAGACTTATCGCTCCTGTTCCTATGGACTCTTACCCATACCGTAAAGAGATCTGTTATGGTGTGGTTGTCGATTCAGTCAACGGTTACGTCTTGGTTTCCCGAAGATTCGTACCCCACGATATGTGCGATATCTTTCTTATTTTCGCTGAGTCTATTGATGTTCCAGCCAAGGTTGTATTCCTTCATCCTAACCAGAATTATGCCATCTTGAAATACGACCCTAGTTTGGTTTTGGCTGATGTCAAGACTCCCAAGTTTGGCGACAAACCATTGAAGAGAGGTGAAAAATCCTACTTTATTGGCTACAACTACAACTTGAGATTAGTCACTGATGATGTGAAGATCAGTGGTGTTTCTTCGTTGAACATCCCCCCTGCCTCGTTGTCGCCCCGTTACAGAGGAACCAACTTGGAGTGTATTCTCTTGGATAGTAAGATCAGCGTAGAATGTGATAGTGGTGTTTTGGCTGATGATGATGGTACAGTACGTGCATTCTGGATCACCTACTTGGGTGAAGCTACTTGTGATCAAGGCAGTGATAGAATGTACAGAATGGGCTTGGATGTCACTGATGTCTTGAGTGTGATCGAAAAATTGAAGGTAAACGAAATCCCTAAGCAATTGAGACTCTTGGAAGCCGAGTTTACTTCCGTAACCATTCTCCAGGGTAGAACCAGAGGTGTGTCACAGGAATGGATCAATAAGTTCGAAGAAGTTTGTGAAGACGAAATCAAATTCTTGGCTGTAGAAAGAGTGTCTGCCCCTACTTTACACCAGGAAAAGAACCCATTGAAAGCAGGTGATATCATCTTGTCTGTCAACGACATCATTGTGAAGAACATGAGAGACTTGAAGCCAATGTTCACTGAACAAGAGTTGAAGTTTCGGATCATCAGACAAAAGAAGGAAACTGAAATTGTGGTTCCAACCATCGATACCACGACCATCAACACTTCACACGTTGTCTTCTGGTCTGGAGCTATCATTCAGGCTCCGCACTACGCTGTTCGTCAACTTATGGAAAGGGTTCCTTCAGAAGTCTATGTCACTCGTAAGAGTGCTGGAGGTCCAGCTCATCAATACGGTATAGCCACTAACAGTTTTATTACCCATGTGAACGACGTCGAAACCAAGGATCTCGTCAGCTTGATGAAGGTTGTCAAAGACATTCCTGACAACACCTACATTAAGTTGAGGTTAATGTCTTTTGACAATGTTCCTATTGCCATCTCGTTGAAGACTAACTACCACTACTTTCCAACGTCTGAGTTGAAGAAAAAAGAAGGCTCCGACGAATGGATCGAGATCGAACACAAGTAGACTACATAAGCATACTATAATAGCTTCATTCTTATATATAGACAAATGTATATTAGTGTTAACATTCATTCTGAACGGAGTATATCAAGTATATGTACAGGAATTTGTATGGTAAGATTCGTTATGCTACATGAAAAAGACATCGTCTTCCTCGTCTAGAAGAACTCCTCGAGCTTCTTCAAATGACGGCCCCTAGCTCCCACTGGTACAAACGAGTCCAAGTGGCGCAAAGAATTGGCACTGAAGCCTCCATTGCCGTGGTTTCTGCCGGCCTGCTTTCTCTTGATTCCAGTGCCTGTCTTGATGAATCTTTTGGCTGCAGCCTTGTGGGTCTTCATTTTGTTTCTGGTTTGGATGAGCGTGTTCATGATTGGCTGCTTGCCAAAAACCGCTCTAGTTGCCGAGGCAAAGATGTTTCCGATCATGGCTACGGCTGCAAAATGAGACTTCAAGTGGAAATCTAGAGTATAATGTTAAAACGAAGAATTGGTTCTACTGAAAAATTATGAGAGTCGTGCACCGCCCATCAATAAAAATCACTTCAATTAATTTAGTGTCTGTGATCTCCAGTGGTTCATAAACGACCTTTCTTTAATATGGTCATGGCACCTGTTAGTAAGGAATCCCGACACGGCAACCATTCAATAGGAATGAAGGAATGGAAGAATGCATGGAGACTATGATGGCAGATTTTCAACTTTTCGAAAAAAATAAAAAGTCATTTGGCGTGGGGATAATTTCGTAATAATATGTGATTTCTGAATTTCATCCTGCCCCTGTAGTTTAGTCCTCGTCTGAAGAATAGTCGCCCAAAAGTGATTCCACTTTGGACCCCACCGTTTGTTCAGGCACTGCAGAGCCCGCAGCTGGAACTTGCTTCTCTGCGTGCTTCTCCAGTTTAGCTAATTTAGTAGGTGGGGCTGTTTCTACCAGTTTCTGCGATGAGCGTTTGCGCAAAACTATTGTGGGTGTAGCTTTCTTGACTGATCCAGATTCGACATTTTCCACAACCCCAGAAACAGATTCCACAGAAGGTGCCGAGCTAGAAATAGTTGGTGGTGTGGTAGATACCTGTTTACCAGATTCAGCTTTATAACTAGCAGCTGATTTTAACAGGCGAAACTTTTCTAGTTGCTGGCGTTCTTGCTGTTTGTGGAGATTTTCCTTAGCAAGTTCTTTGGCTCTCAACTCCTCGTAGAATTGTGCTGATTTTTCGTCTAGTTTGTATGTCGAATTCTTTGCAGCCAACTGTTCCTGGTATTCTCTTTGTTTTCTCTCTAGTTTTTGTTAGTAGATGGGCCTCTGTGAATTATTAATTTTGCTGTTCCGTTGCTTCAACATACCTCTATTCTCCTTTAATTGTTGCTGTAGAGTCTTTCTTTCAGAGCCTTCGTCTTCCTCTGTTGACAACAGGCGAGGATCGGTAACTTCCAGCATGACTTATATGCCAAATCAGGAATATAGTTCCCCTTTGCAGAGGCGTATATGTCTGGATTTGAGCAATTTGGTGGTCTATTTAAACTTTTTTTTGTGAAAACTCGCGCGAACTGATTATTTTCTATGGATTATTTCTATGCGCTGCAAAGTATGCTTAAATTGAGAATTTGCATATAATATTTATTCAATGTGCATGTACTACTTTTAAATCTAAATCTATCCCAATCCTTCTATGTATCTTCCTAAACTACAAATTAATCAACAATGTAGAGACGACCCTCGTATGGAGACAAAGTGGATTCTTCAACATCGGCAATGTTGGAGTGAACGAGCTCGAAGTTACCATCAAGCAACTTTTCAAACTTGACAGAGTCACTAGAGAAGTTCAACACAACGTATGCCTTTGGAGATTCCGAATTGTGGTCCTTCTTAACATAGGTAAATACTCTTTCATTGTCAAAGTCCAAGATCTCGAACTTACCGAAAACGAGCAAATCTTGGTAACGCTTTCTAATTTGAACGGACTTCTTCCAGAAGTTCAAGATGGAGTTTGGATCTTGGATTTGACTGGCGACATTAACGGTCGGGTAGTTGTCGTTGACTTTGGTCCATGGAGTACCAGTTGTGAAACCACCATGAGCAGATGAGTCCCATTGAACTGGAGATCTGGAGTGGTCCCTAGCCATAAGGTTGACAACGTCCATCAACTTTTCTTCCTTTTCCTTGTAGTCGGCGTCATTGCCGTACTTGTTTTTGAATTCCTTGAAGTAGTTAATTGTATTGATATCCTTGTATTCTTCGACAGACCAATCTCTTGGTAAGTTTTCCATGGCAATTTCTTGACCTTGGTAGATGAAAAGGGTACCAGTCAAAGTAGTTTGCAACAAGGAGAGCAACTTGGCAGATTCGTTACGGTACTTAGTGCTACCGAATCTAGTTACGGATCTTGGTTGATCATGGTTTTCAATGAAAACGGTGGACCAAGCATCGGAACCTTCGATGAAAGTACATTGTCCTTCCAAAGCCTTCTTGAAGTCGGTCAACTTCCAACCCTTGTATCTGAAACGGTCGCTGTCATCACAACCAACTTCGACAACATTGAAAAGGAAAAGCATGTTCATCTCTTGTTCCTTAGCACTAACGTACTTCAAGGCTTCTTCACGAGAACAATGACCAACTTCACCAACTGTCATAGCATCGTAGTTACCAGTGACCTTGGAAAACATTTCCTTGTGGAATTCATGAATTCTTGGACCATTGTGAGCATATTTGTGACTTGGTTGGTATTCAAGATCTGGGAAACTGATTGGTGCATCTGGGAATGATTGGTCCTTAGAGTACAAACCTGCTGTATCAATTCTGAAACCATCAACACCTTTGTCGAGCCAGAACTTCATTGCTGACTTGTAAACAGTTTCTCTGACCTCGTCATTTTCCCAGTTCAAATCTGGTTGAGTTCTAGCGAAAAGTCTTAAGTAGTATTCGTCAGTGACTTCATCGTATTCCCAAGCAGACCCAGAAAAGTACGAACCCCAGTTATTTGGTGGTTGTCTGTTACCTTCGGCATCGTACTTAGGTGGCTTCCAGATGTACCAGTCTCTCTTTGGATTGGTCTTAGAGGATCTGGATTCCTTGAACCAAGCGTGTTCACTGGAAGTGTGGTTGATGACCAAGTCCAAGATCAATTTCATACCACGCTTGTGTGTTTCATCGATCAAAGCTTGCATATCTTCATCGGAACCGTATTTGGCATAAACTTTTTCGTAATCACTAATATCATATCCCATATCATCTTGTGGGGAGTCGTACATAGGACTACACCAAATAACGTCGACACCCAAATCTTTAAGGTAATCCAAAGTAGAGATGATACCTGGAATATCACCAACACCGTCTCCATTGGAATCTTTGTAGGAAGCCGGCCAGATTTGATAGACAGTGGAGTTTTTCCACCATTTGTGTGCAACAGTCATGATTTTAAATTTACTTTTCGTACAAATATTTATGAATACATGAAGATCTGAAATGTTTCTTAATCTTATATAAACATGGAAAACAGAAATTTCTTCGACTTCGAGGAAAATTAGTCGTAAAGAATATCGCAAATTCGTCTTACATCATTTCTGAAATTTCCCCATGTTTGAGACACATACTCGATCTGCATGATGTAGTTAGTGGTTAATTGCTTTATTTACGTAAGTCACTTCTCATTACCGAGAATTGTAGAGAAAAATCCGCGATGCAAGGCGAAAACGCAAAGATTCGATGCAAAATTCGGAATAACTTAGGAAAAACTATCCAAAAGTGGTATACTAAGCGTTTTATTTTTGCGCCTCGCTTTTTCTTTCCCGAATTTCTCTTTTTTATTTTCGCTTGCCAAAATCTATATCAATACAAGGCTGAGAGACTTACAGCTACAAAGATAAGTACAACCTCTGGGGAGCAGCTCTGCCATTATTTGCCCCGTAAATTCGTCGGGTCATTTCCATCGAGATTATGCGGAGGGCTGGGGAATCTGCTACTGTTTCGTGGGGATGGTATGATCTATTAATTTTCCGATTTAAATGTGCATTCGAGTTACGGCGCTGTAATAATTTTTAAGATTTTGGATTCTTGTCCTTCTCTTTCTTGCAAGAATTTCTGTTGTTGCACCTCTTGTTTTTTTGGGGCCCCTTCGAAGACCAAACGGAAAAACAATTATTTTCCTCTACAATAAGCACGTCCAAGTATTAAGTTTCAACCCGAGAAAAGCTGATTCTTATTTCTCTGTAAATGTAGAAAAAAAAAATTGACGTGCATTATTTTTTGCGGGGGTTTGGGCATTGAAAATGTGTAGTAATTAATTGTATGCGCATTATTTCAAATTAACACAAACGTGAAATATTCCCACTATTTACTTTTGATTCTTGCCCACAATGAAACATTTTTACCGTTCGTTTCTAGTTCTTTGCGGATACGGCCAATACCCCACCCCCACTCAAGATGCATAAAGAATATTATTTAATTTTAACATGGGCTGCAATTCACATAGCAAACTATACGCTTTTCTTGCATTAGAAAGATGATCACTTGACGCCTAAGGCATCTCTATAAAAGAAGCAAGGATTCCTTATTGTCCAACTCGTACGTGAACATTTAAATCGTACATCAACGAGACACAAACATAACGGATTTAACAATTCAA
Organism: Scheffersomyces stipitis CBS 6054; assembly: GCF_000209165.1. NCBI lineage: Eukaryota > Fungi > Ascomycota > Pichiomycetes > Serinales > Debaryomycetaceae > Scheffersomyces > Scheffersomyces stipitis. Next base: position 554,443 of record NC_009046.1, read on the forward strand.
GATGTCGACTGAGTACGTTGAAGACAACAAGAACCCAGATAAGTCAACCACAGTTGGCTCTATCACCAAAAAAATTCTTTCAGATGACTCTTCCACCAACTCGGTAGACGACTATGTCGCCAAGTTTTTGGACATGTCAAATGAAGCCAGAGAAAATGATAATAAAGAAAAGAACATGCCCCTCAAGGAATGTTTGAGGACTTTCCCTAAGGCTGTTATGTGGTCTATCATCCTTTCCACTGCTATTGTTATGGAAGGTTATGATACCAATCTTTTGAACTCTTTGTTTGGTTTCCCAGCTTTCAACAAAAAGTTTGGTCACTTTGACGAAAGACTTGACAGATACATTATTGAAGCAAGATGGCAAACTGGTTTGAACATGGCTTATAACTGTGGATGTGTTGTTGGTCTTACAATTGCTGGTTTTTTTGCTGATATCTTTGGTTACAGGAAAACTTTGATGACAGCTTTGGCTACTTCCGTCGGTTTGATCTTTCTTCAATTCTTTTCTCCAAATAAGGAGGTCTTATTGCTTGCTTACGTTCTTTTGGGTATTAACTGGGGATCTTATCAGACTTTAACTGTCACATACGCTTCTGAAGTTGCACCAACAACTTTACGTGTGTATCTTACTACTTATGTTAATGTGTGTTGGGTGTTTGGTCAGTTAATCTCTTCTGGTGTCATCAAGGGAGTTAGTAGTATAAATGACAACCCTAACTCTTACAGAATTCCGTTTGCGGTTCAATGGGTGTGGCCCATCCCATTATTTATTGGTGTCTACTTAGCTCCTGAATCCCCCTGGTTTTTGGTCAAGAGAGGTAGAAACCAGGACGCCAAGAACTCTTTGAAGCGTCTCTTATCTGAAAATCCTAATTTACCTGACAAGGACGCATTGGCTCAAGCTATGTTGACCAAGATTCAAATGACTGTACAAGAGGAGGACTCAGACGACCAAGGTTCATTCAGAGAATGTTTCAGGGGTACCAATTTCAGAAGAACCAGAGTCGCTGCTATGGCTTGGATGTTGCAAAGTATTACCGGTTCATGTTTGATTGGTTACTCTACTATTTTCTATCAGCAAGCTGGTTTAGCTGTTAGTATGTCTTTCAACTTCTCGATCATCCAATACTGTTTAGGTATTATTGGTACAGTCGGATCCTGGTTTCTTGCTCAGAGAGTAGGTAGATTCAAAATCTACTTCTATGGTCTTTGTGCAATGTTTGTTATCTTAATTATTGTTGGTGGTTTAGGTGTTTCCAATTCCAACGGTGCTAAGTGGGGTATTGGTACGCTCTTGTTGATTTTCAACTTTGTATACGATTTGACAATTGGTCCAATGGCTTACTGTATCGTTGCCGAAATTCCTTCTTCCAAGTTACGTACAAAGACAGTCATGCTTTCCAGAAATTTGTACAACGTTGCCAACATTATCGTTGGTATTGTCACTCCATACATGTTAAGTCCTACTGCTTGGAACTGGAGAGCAAAGACTGGTTTCTTCTGGGCTGGTTTCGCACTTCTTGGTTGTGTCTGGGTTTGGTTTGAATTGCCTGAAACCAAGGACAGAACATATGCTGAATTGGATGTCTTGTTCCAGGACGGTGTTAAGGCTAGAGATTTCAAGCACACCGAAGTTGAAGTTTTCGATGCCGGTAAGTTGATGGAAAAGTTCGGTGAAAATGGAATCAAACATTTTGTAGAACATGTTGACAACAAGGATGACAACAACGAAATCTTTGAAAAAGCTTAATCGACCTTTGAGAAATGAAATTGCTGGTCCATTTATACAATTTGATTAGAGATAGATTATAATACATATTAATACTGTTTGTTTTGAACAATTTCCATTATGGTATTTTACTCCAGCGTATTACACCAGGTGTCTTTTAAAAGGGAAAATTCTTAGTTTGATCTCTCTAGAAGTAAGTTTTGGAACTTGATTCATAAACAGCAATGTTGACTTGACTTGTGCATATTATGAAAGTATTATACAGAGTGACATATCCCATTAATTCTTGGAACATCATGCTTTAGAGCAGTCAGAAATAAGAACAGATTTGTCAATTTTTCATCAAAAATACTCCTGGGCCAATTTGGTTCTGGATCGCTGAATAATCTAATCGGTCAAAAATCCAGAGATCCCCGTAATATCCTGTTCCGCTCGAGTTGTTCGGTAGTTCGTCACTTTTGAGCCTAATCCTATATGCACCATTAGGGAGCCTGAATAATCACAAGAAATTCACAGAATGGAGATTCAGAGTCATAGATACGAGAATCCTAATGCTTATATGAGTTAAGCATTTTCGGCGGCACCGAAGATCATGCACCGAATTATTTCTGCAGGTGAGTTTGCAGCCCTCACCTTTAATCAGCGATTTAACTAGTGCAACCCCCCCTTATCAAGTTCTGCATGGTGCGACGCAAGGCTGTACCAAGCGGCGGGAAGGCACACATGATTTTATCAGAAGTGAAGTGGCTGAATCTATTTTGGTCATTTGGGAATGAAAGAAGAGGGGAATTGTGCCATCTTTATGTGCTTTGTTAACGAGAATGTCCTTTTCTGAAAACAATGCCAACAACCTCAACAACTTCATCATGTAAGAGAAATTTAAGCATTCGTTAAATCAATTTAGAGATCATTCTAGCAGAGAATTACGAATCAAAAGCCATCACAATATTGTAGTCCACGAACGTCATAGACAAACATGAAGGCAGAGTTTAACGGTTTCTTCATTTTCTCCTTCTTCCTGTGGGGATCCCTTACCATCCATGTATAAATATTATTCAACTTCCATGTGAAGAATCAAAAAATATTTTGAAAATTATACGAGTATTCAAGTTATCAGCACCAGTAAATCTATTTTAATTCCCAAGTTGAATCAGTAGTACAAATAAGGTTAGAATTCTGGGAACGGCTATAAAGAGGCTTATACTAGCGTAGATGACACCATTTTACCTGGTTATTCTTATATTGCCTAATTAAGTTTGTTGTAACAACGAGACAGCTTAGGAGAAGTAATTTAAATAGAGCAGAAAACTCCTTTAGAATTCATTCATACTGAATTGATTCCGAGCACAACACTTTACAATGAACAACGATTCAAAATCTCAGACTCACTATTATAGTGAAGAAGCCACTGAAAAGGGCTATTCCAATGTTCAAGACAATAGTCCAAATAATCAACCACAATATCAACAGCAAAACCAGGGACAAAATTATCAAGGATACGATCAATACAACCAATATCCAAACCAACAGTTCTCGCAGAATAGTGGCCAAATTGATGATGTTGTTTTGATCATAATTGCTTTATTTATTCCACCTCTTGCTGTCTACTTGAAGTTTGGATGTGGAAATCAAGTCTGGCTCAATATTTTATTGTGTTTGATTTCCTTTGGAATTTTCGGTATTATCCACGCAATTATTATCATTGCTAAGAAATGATAGTACCATGATACTGTGATATCTTCATATTTCAGAGTGTTGTGGATAATTATTTTAGCAGGTTCGTTATTTTTATTCTTAATTTACGCTTGGTGTAGAATTGTTATTCGTATATCGAATCCTCTATTTCAAGCCTTACTATATTTGTAACTTGCAATAAATACCAAGAATTATTGGTTTTCAAACATAAGCATCTCATCAGTAGAAGGGGATCTTCAAATGGCTACAATTCGTGGTATAAAATGCTGCGAGTTCCCAATTGTATTATGATATAGTCATATACTAGCAACAGAATGTACATCGGAAACTCACCGCAAGTGTTGGCAACAAGAGGGATCACCAAAGGAGACTGGGACAAGTGCTTAGAGAAGAATTTGTGCAGATCACTTGCTATTGCTGGCATTTCAGTTGCAATTCTTGCTGGACTTTGGCTAATTCTTACCTTGGTTAGATGCATCTTTATGGGAAAATCTTGTTTGCAAGCATGTTTCTGTTGCTGTCATCCAGTGAATAAGAAGAACGCTCAATTCAGGGAGGGCTTCAATTACAGCAAATCCTACGGGCCAACCCATCCTCCTCGGTACCAAAGTCATCACCACAGCAAGCCTTCCAAGGCTCACTTGTATAACAATGGTTACGAGAGGGTACATCAAACTAGCTTTTGATTTTAAAGCCACTGTTGGGCCGCAGACTAAGAAAGCTTATTATTAGAGATATCAGAGGTAGTGCAACAGCATACGGTATTATTTCTACAGTTTTTTGTATGATGAATGGATGATCTATATAGATGCCGTGTAGTAGCTGGGGAAACTACCAGAGGGGAAATAATCGCTTATCCACTTGCTATTTTTCAGAACATTCACTACCTGAAAAGTCTTCGAATACTTATCTGGAGATACCAAGCTTTGATACCTCCAGAATTTGGTGGCCATTGCAATATTTAGTACTATAGGGTTATTGAAAAATACCGTTTTGTTAATCTTGAAATCAGCATCATCATGTGTAAGAGGAACATTGTCTGAGCCATTTACATTGTAGCAGTGACCAAGTTTCTATCTGTGGCCAAAATATTATTATCGATAAACGATTCTCCCAATAGTTCAGCTTCGGCATCAGCATCTATCTGGTTCCGATTCTAATATCCCAGAAGAGTTTGTGATGCCTTGCTTATGGTGATCTCAAGCCTCAGAGAAAGACGCAAGAAGTGCTTGCTATTGGAAAAGTGCTAGTATGTATAGCTGAAATTGAACTGTGGTATCAATACTTAGTTCTGAAATTACAGCCTAATGAAAAACTACCCCCAAGCACTCAGGTACCTTACATAGAATACTTGCTTCAGTTTTAGTACTGAGACCTGTGTCATGAGCTAAATTCAACTCGGGTAAAAAGGACAACGAGAGCCGAAGAACGAGATGTTGATATTTTTAAAGTTATTATAAGGAGGGAAGCGTCTGTCACAGAGCTGAATCTTACTGTTCCAAGTTGGAACAATAAGCAGCTCTTTCCATTTGTATAGATTCATTTCTGTAGACTAATACGAGCAACTCGCAAATGTCTTCTATTTTTATTTGGCTGCGAAATCCTAAAACTATCGATTTGTCAAGTTCAGCGGAAATGATGCCCGGAAACAGAACGTAACAGAATAGAATTTAATGCATTGATGAGATAAGTGTTCAAATTCCTAAGTCAAGATGAAAACGTCGATATTGTCTTCGGGTTGAAAATTCTGTCCATATATCTATTCAGCCCTAGATTTTGTTTCAGTCGCTGGAAAATAGATCGTAACTTCGAATTTGAACTCCTTACATGTTTGATGTTTCTAATTTGAATCTGTTGAATATATTGTGTTCATGTCTATACTTCAGGGCTTCGTTTCCCGGGCATAGTAGCTTATCTATGAAGATACTATTCTATATTGCTATGACTAATTCTGAAAATTCACGTGACTGATAATGATTCACAGGTATAAAGATGGTGGTCAAACTTGGTCTCTATTCTATATTCTATTCACAACACAGGCAATGTATGAGCTTCTTGTGTTGAATAACCATTGGTTCTTTAATCCTGATGAGGATAAATCCCGTTTCAAAGGGCTCTTTCAACTCCTTAATAAAAGTTATGATAAGGCTAGATTCAAGTTTGGAATCATAAAGTCTACCAGAATCAAGAAACCAGAGTCTGCTCTCGCTGATCTTTCGATAACACCAGATCGAGACGTTTTCTTGACTATACTTTTGGGTCCTGAAGATTCTTTCTCAAAATTAAAGCAACGAGACGACTACGAACGGAATTTCTCTGTTCCTTCCATGAGCCTTTCAGATAGCTTCGACTGTGACATTCCTAACGAGTATCTTTCACATTTCCCCATTGATGACATAGAAAAAGATTTAAAAGTTACAGTGGCATCACCAGATACCAATATTGAGAGTATCCTTGGAAGAGCTTTAGGTACAGTTGGTGTACGCTCGATACCAGATACAAGTGACAAGCTGATTAAACATTTGGAACTCACAGCATTTACATCGTTAAGAAGGAACTTGGGGCCAAACTTACTAGATGTACTTATTAATTCGTGCCTTTTGAACGATGATATGTTTTCAAGATTGTTGAATGACCGACTTGATCAGTTCAGCACCATACGGTTACATCTCGATTGTATCAGAGAACATGGGTTGGTAGAGTACTATTCCAGTACTTGTAAGTTCATTAGAGCAGATCAAGAGGATGTTCGTATTCAAATCAACGAAAACAATAGAACTATCGGAGGCCCACTTGAAGAAGGGATAATCGCTACACAAGATTTCCACATTGCTTTTATGCACCGAGATGTTGCTGTCACCAAGCAATAACTACAGTAGATTATTATAGAATAGATCAGGACTATGTTAGACCTAAAATTATGAAACGATATATATTAGTATTTCATCAAGTAGATTTCACATTAAAACTATTGGCTCGCAAAAGTTACTTGGAGTAGCCGTTTTCAGACAACCATTCTGAAATAACTTGACCATCACGGCTGGCCCAATTGCCCTTGGAAGCAATGATGTCCAAGGATCTAGCAAGACCCTGATCGAACCCCTTGGTGTTCTTGGTAGCAAAGAACTTTTCAACTGCATCCCTTTGTTCCTTCTTGGTGAAACCAGAAGTAGCAATAGTGACCACAGAACCCAACATCGACAATCCTGGAGGCAAGATTTCGTAGACCTTGTCCCAGTTTTCAGTCAACCAAGCCCACAACTTCTCAACGCCTAGTTTGTGTGCTCTCAAGCCTTGCATTGGAATGTAGATATCTTGTTGCTTGACGATGTCAGTTTGCAAAAGCAATGCGGTGACCTTGTCCAAGATTTCTGGTTTAGTGAATCTACCGAAGGATCTCAAAGCAGCAATCTTTTCTTCGTTGCTCTGTGGGTTCTTGTAGATGTTCAATAACTGTTCAAACGTGTGTTCATCACCTAACTTAGCTACGACATTAAAGATGGTAGCTCTCAAGTTTGGATTGATAGCCTTTTTGTCACCAGCAACGTAAGCAGCAAAGGACTTCTGTGAGAAGTCAATGACTTCGGCATGGCCAGCGTTTGCAGCAGAAGCAAATAAGGAACCCTTCAACTGTTGGTCAGCGAAAGAATCGTTGTCCGAGAATTCCCAGCCGATAGATTTCAACTTTTCGCTGATCAAGTCAACGGTGAACAAGTTCAAGGCATCCTTGAATTCTTCGGCTTCAAAGATGAAAGCACTCTTGACAGAGCCGATGTCAGACAATATTTGATCCCAGACGACGAAGTTGGACTCCTTACTCCAGGATTTGATCAAGTTCAAGAAACTGGTGGTTTCAATGAAACCAGAAGAAGCCAAGGAACCAGCATCGGCAACTAAACCAACACGATCTTCAACAGAGAGTTTGCCTTCAACACCAGCTTGACCCAACTTAATCCAACGAGACGAGGTGTAGGCAGTACGGTAGATACCAGCTTGGTCTCCGTTGATCTTGAAGAAGCCATCAGAAGTAGGAAGGGTAAGAGTAGTCGATCTAGAGTCCAAGACAGCAGTCTCGTCGAGTCCGGAAGAAGTCTTCAACCCTAAAAACACTGGGTACAAGATAGAGTCCTCTTCGGGCTTGACATCTCCAGTAGCCAAGAAACGGTGTTGGGTGACTTTGATGTCAGAACCAGCTTCTTCAACGTGAACGATAGGGAAACCGACATTCTTGGTCCAGATGTCCATGACCTTGACTACGTCCTGGCCAGATACATCGCTCAAGGCTTCCCATAAGTCAGAAGTCTTGGTATTTCCCCACTTGTGCTTTTTCAAGTAGTTGGATACACCCTTGATGAAGACGTCTTCGCCCAACCATCTGGAGATCATCTTCAACAATGAAGAGCCCTTTGAATAGGAAATGGCGTCAAAGATCTGGTTGATCTCATCAGCTCTCTTTACAGGTACTTCGATTGGGTGAGAAGCTCTCAAAGCATCCAACGTCAAAGCGTGTTGCAACGAGTCTGAAACATACGATTCCCAGACTTTCCAGTCAGGGTACAACGAGTCACAGGCGTACCACGACATCCACGTAGCGAAACCTTCGTTCAACCACAAGCCATCCCAGAAATCCATGGTGACCAAGTTACCAAACCACTGATGGGCCAACTCGTGCATCACGACTTCAGTGACTCTCTGCTTCGTTACAATGTTGGTGTTCAGTGGGTCCAATAATAAGTCGATGGTTCTGTATGTGATCAAACCAAAGTTCTCCATGGCACCAGCAGAGAAATCGTGAATAGCCACCATGTCACATTTGGGCAAAGGGTATGGGATGTCGAACTTCTTGTCAAAGAAGCTCAAAGTCTTAGCAGCGATATCAGCCGAGTACTGACCCAAGTGCTCTGAGCCAGGAGTTGCCCAAACCTTGATGGGGACTCTGTAGTCGTTGTTCTCTACATATTTCAAGTCTCCTACAATGAAAGCTACCAAGTAGGTAGACATCAAGGGTGTGGTGTTGAAAGTGACCTTCTTCTTGTTGTCAGCCAATTCTACTGTGGAGGCTTCGTCCATGTTGGACAAGGCTACCAAGCTCTTTTCGGCAATGAGCGAAATTGTGAACTTGGCTTTAGCAGAAGGTTCATCATACGATGGGAAAGCTCTTCTACAGTCGGTAGGCTCCATCTGGGTGGTAGCCAAGTACTTTGTTTCCCCGTTTTCTTGGTAAGAGGAACGGTAGAAACCAGCCATCTTGTTGTTCAAGTCACCGGTGAACTTGAGGGCTAATTTGGCGTTGCTTCCCTGAGCCAATGGCTGTGGCAACTTGAAGGTAACAGTCTGTTTGTCTACATTGAAGGAAATGTCAGATACAGCCGAGCCGTTGATAATTGCTTCTTGGATTTCGATTTCCAACGAGTTCAATGTGATGTAGTCGGTGTCTTCGTTCACATGGAAATCAATTGTTTCTTGACCATTAAACTTGAAGGTGGAGAAGATTGGTTCTAAGGTCAAGTCGTAGTGGAGAGGCTTAACGTTGGTTGGTAACACTTCTCTGTCAGCAGGAACAACCAGCGACGAGTCGGAGGACGAATGGCGACACATTGCAGTACGGTGTGAGTAAGAACAGTGACGGTGAGCTGTGATCTGGAGTCTCCGAAGTGGTAAGGAGGCAATTGTGCAGAAGCTAGTGTTCTTATAGTTCAGGGAACAATTGAAATTTTTGAATTCGGTTACCACCGGGCTTCGGTTACTGTAGGTGCTAAAACTGGAGATTGTGCGGAAAGTTGAGGGAGGTTTGCCAGCGAGAGAAAAGGAAGGGCCTAGCGAATTACGGGTGGTGCAACGTGACCAGAAGCGTGCTGTTTGCCTGATCTGAAGTCGGAATAGAGACATCGGAGCTGTGGACGTTGAGCAGGCTGTTTCTTTTCGCCAATTGGCTCTATAAGTGGGGATATCTATTCCTCTTCTGGTTGGGCAGTTTAGCGAGAAGATACACTTCTGTGCTAAAATACCCTGATGCGTGGAAGAAGACGTACAATTACGGCGAGATTCGTGGGTGCGATTCCTGTACGCGGAGCCATTCTCACACTACTTCAGAGCCGCATCGACGTATGGAGTCTTTAGCGGTGATGCCGTGTAGTCGACGGGCAGTTCTACCAACGGTGGTGGAAGGTTCCAGAGCATTGCTGTAGCAGCACGTAGTGTCAACGTCAAACAGACGGAGTTAGGGCTGTTTCAGGAAGCCACTTTCCATCAGCACTAATCATGTGACGAAAACATTTAGACAAGTTCACACAGTTACGGGGTCTATGGAGGAGTTACGAGATCCCTGTGAGCAGGCCAAGATAGTGTGATAAGATCTACTGGTGCCCTCTGACAAGGTGATCTTGCCAATTATGGAACCAGGCAAATTTCACGGATTTCTGTTCGTAGAATTCCGTGCTGGAAGTTCCAGTTCGCGTACCAAGTCTACGTTTCATCGTCTATTCTATCACCTACATTTGTAACTCTGCTAAAAACTTACATTGTAAATGTCAATACTTTTATACTATATTATGGTGACAACCAAATCTTTCGATTCAGGACTCTCCCGTCAATTCCTTTCTCTGCTTGTAATTTTCGTGTTGTTTCTCATCCCGTTCTCTGTAAAATATGTACTCCAGAGTCGGTCTCAATAATGTCACTGATTTCACCAACATTCAAGCCGTAGGCAGCCTCTTCGAACTTAGGTTGCATCTGGCCCTTGCCAAAGAATCCCAAGTCTCCACCTTGTGAATGCGAAGAACAGTCGCTTTCAGTCTCGGCCAATTCACTCAACTTGATCTCACCATTCAAGATTCTAGCTTGGTGCTTCTTCAAGATCAGAATGGCTTCGTCGCGACTCAAGGTAATACCATCAGGCGACTTCCACGATCTGGGCTTTCTGGATTGAACATTCTTTATCAATAAATGAGATACACGCACCTTGCCGTCGTCCTGAACAACAGGCTTGTTGCCATTGGCTCTGAAATGCTTCAAATATTCAGCCAACTTAGCATCATCACTTCCAAATGGTGCTTCCCAAGTAGATTCAGACGTAGCTTGGTTTAAGAAATATTCTTTGTTGTGCGTACGAGAAACACGAATGGCCCATCCAGGTGGTAATCCAGTAGCAGTCTTGGACATCTTGATAGTTATTGGTGAAATAGTGGAATGAATCCTCTACTTTTACCAATGACGAAAAGTCTAGTGAATATTTCAGTCACGTGTTTTTAGACTAATCGAAAATCTGGCTGCGAATAAGCGGTGATTCTGATTTTATCAACCGAGAATATTGTACCATCCAAGATGGCTATTCTGTTGGCATTAAGTGGGATCTGAAGAAATTGATATTACAAAATGTTCATTAACATTGATCTAACCAAAGAGAATTTTCTGTCTTAACATTGCCTTCTTCCCTCATTCACCTTGTGCATTTTCCATATACACTATCCAGTTCTCTCTAACAAATGAAGTCCACTATCAGTCTCGACAATATCGCTGATCTCACCTACATTCAACCCAAAAGCTGCCTCTTCAAACGCAGGTTGCATCTGACCCTTGCCAAAAAAACCCAAATCTCCACCGGTTGAATGTGACGAATCGTCACTCTCACTTTCTGCTAACTCACTAAGCTTTTCTCCATTCAATATCTTTGCTTGTAGTTGTTTCAATTTCTGGATTGCCTCGTCCCTGGTAGTTGTTATACCGTCTGGCGACTTCCACGACCGCGGCCTTCTACTTTGATTGTGCTTGATCAACAAATGCGATACTCTGACCTTCCCATCCTCCCGAATCACTGGTTTGTGACCATTGGCTCTATACTTTTCTACATATTCATTTAGTACTGCGGTATCAGTTCCAAAAGGAGGTACCCAAGAAGATTCGTTCGTGGTCTGATTCAAATAATACTCGGTCTTGTGTGTGCGAGAGAGCTTTATCGCCCAGCCAGGAGGCAAACCGGTGCTAGTCTTGGACATATTTATCTTAAAGAAGAGGTATCCTTCCATTTATAATAATTATAACTCTATCTAACGAAGTTAATGGGAAGTAAACGTATATACAGGTCTAGAATTTCTATATGTACGGCTGCAATTCCCTTGGATAAAATTTATTCAAATTTTCAGTATAAAAGAAGAGTTAATATATAAATTATATATTGGAAACAGTCGGAAGCAACAGGAGCTTATATACCCTTGATATACCCCTGTTTTAGTATGGAATTTGTAACATTGCGCCATACTCTGTTTAACAATGAATAAATTCCTTTCTTTCCAAGGAAAGGACGATCCTGCATACTTTCCATCACTCCCCTAAACCTCTACGAACTGAGTTAAGTCTTAGAGGTTTCTAATTCTCTAATGGGCTTTAACCTCTCATCTCCTCTTCCAAGTATGTAGTTCCTGAAAGGTTCGAAGCTCGTATGGCCTAATGGTTTGGTGAAGAAGTCAGCAATATTTTTAACGGATTTAATGTAGCGTAGAATTTTATTTCCCTTTACATCTTCCATCGTCGGAAGGATCTCCCTGATTGATTTTAGGGTAACATCAATATATCTGCTCTTATGCGTAGTGTTCTGATTATAACACTTGGCAATGACAGCTTGATTGTCTTCCCATATTGTTACTTTCTTGATTGGAAAACCTAGTTCCTTCATCATTCTTTTCATATTAACCGTTTCATCGATTGCAACTCCTAATGCAATTAGTTCACAACTGGCTGACGATTTTGTGATAATCTTCTGTCGTTTTGTTGCCCAACTAACGAGATGACCATTTAAGAATATTGCATTCCCTGTAATCAGTCTCTTGTCGATTTCGGATGGAGCGAATGAAGCATCAGAGTAAACAACAATTGTAAATTCGTCCTCTGGTTCGGGACGATCATAGACTAAGTTTAAATCCATGTTGTCTTTTAGGTAGCGCAAACAGTATATCAACTTCTGTAGATCATTGACGCTTGGTTTGTTTGCTTTTGCTCCTAGTTTGTTTGTGGCGTATGAAATATCGGGTCTGGTATTTCTGCATGCCCATAGTAGCAGCCCAACTCCTTTTTGATAGAGCGTTCTTTCCTTTGCTCCTAGTAGCGCACCAACGTCTTGGTACTCAGAGTCTGGAATGTCGATGTCTTCTTCTGCCAGTTTCGGAGGGGTGTACCGTTTCTTGTCTTTAATCATGGGTATTAATTTTCCGTATTTGCCCATTATATTAAAGTCTTTGAGAAGGTTAGTAATAAACTGCTGTTGTGAAATTGTATATCCAGTTTCGGTCTTCTCAAACTTGATCCCTAAGTATTCACCTAATTTACTTAGGTATTTGAGGTTAAAATGGGTCTCTAATCCATTTCTGAAACTTTTGAGTAACTTGTCCGAGGATGATACCATTATTAGATCATCGACGTATATAGCAACAATGATAATATCGTGCTTAGTTCTCTTATAAAATAAACCTTCAACAACGCTTGAGCTTGTAAATTCTAATTTCTCGATTGTGTCTTTGAGACATATATACCATTCGTAACCGCTTTGTTTAGCACCATATACTGCTTTCTTTAATTTCCAACAATAGTCTTCCTGTAATTCATAACCTTTTGGAGGATATACATACAATGGATGTTCCTCAGGTAACAGTGCATTAAGGTATGCCGACTCAATGTCTAGTTGGTGAATAGCGTAATTTTTGGTGACGGCAATGGATATTAGTATTCGGATTGTTGTAAGATCGACGACTGGGGATGATATTCTCGTCGGGTCAAAATCTCTTCCAGTAACTTGTAGAAATCCACGAACCACGCATCGACTTTTGTGGTCGTTTCCTTTGAAAGTTTCTTTGATGGTGTGCACCCATCTAGTAGTTATTGGTTTGACTCCTTTTGGAATCTTAACAATCTCGTAAGCGTTCAATTCTTTGAACTTTGTGATTTCTCGATCCATGGACTTTTTCCATTCAGGATCTTTATAATCAATTCTATCTATGACAGCAAATAGATTATTATTACCTTTACTATCGGTAACTTCAGTTTCGATATTTTGTTCGCCCTTTATCATATCATTCAAGTATGACTCCCCTAATGGGCAATTCCGCGGATCTGCATTGTTAATTAAGCTAAGCAATGCATTTATCTGTTGTGGACTGGAATCGAAATCTGGTGTCTTCTTCTTTCTTTTTATTATTTCGGAGGTGATCGTTTTTGCTATTTGTGAGCTTTGTGCATCCTTGTCCAATAATGATGCTTTGGTACCTTTCCTCTTACTAATTTTGCCCTTTCCGTGTATTTCAGGTGGGACTTTATTCCATGATTGAGTCTTTCGCGTATCTAGGTTAGACCAATTTTTAGACAGCTCAATTTGTTTGTCTAGTCTTGACTTGGTATGTGATCTTGTATTTTGTGCTGGTGTGGTTGATAAGTCCACATTTGTTTCCCCTGATAACTCCCCTGAGATTCTATCCTCCTGGGAGGCTAACTGTGAAGTTAACTCTTCAGAATTTGTCGTAGTTGAGTTTAAGTTATGATCTTCACTCATTTTCGTTCTGGTTTCTTCTATAGCAGTTTTAATGGGGTCAGCAGCGTAATCACGATTGTTATCAACAATTTTACTTTTAGTCTTATGGTCCCTGATCGTTCTAGTGGCTGAAAGTGGAGTTGTTTTTACTCCCCCTAATCGTGGTGAGCGCTTAATGTGCTTTCCGTCTACCGAATTACCTTCTTGATCGGTAGGAAATGGTAACGTGTCAGAAGTGAGTTCTTCTATACGCCGTTTGTGTTGAGTGGCTACTTCGGGATGTCTTGTAGAAAGACTTTCGATCGTCATCTGCGAAGAAGGTGTATTGCTCAAAGCCTCAGGATTTTGAGGAGATGGCGTCGATAAATTGGTGTCTCCAATGTTGGCTGTCTGGACAGATGTGTCCCCGTTTTTAAGTAAAGTAGCATCAAAGATAACCTCTTTATCAGCGATATCGATATGATCAGCAAGTTTGTCTTCAAGTGCATCGAGTACTGTGGCATTATATTGAGCGCTGTCTCTCTGTAACAAATCAAGTGATTGAAAATAATTCTCGATAAATTGGCGTGAATTGAGGAGTTTTGCATTACAATTCGTTATAATTGGGAAATGTTCTGCTTGGACGAGTATTCGGTAGCTATAGTTATCTGTGGCGAAGCCGACGATAGAACCGAAGAAAGCGTGTGGTTCAGTCTTAAGTAAGGGACGGCCATACTTCTCGTATTCTTCTTTCGAAGATGCTTTTATCACAACGTCCATACCGAATGGGACAATAGGACGGTGATATGCGTCTTTATAGTTAAAAAAGACGGCGGCAGGTGTGCGATATTGGAGCAGCTTTCGGGGAGTATTGTTCTTGACGAATGCCGAGTATTCCACGATTTCTTTGAAGAGAGTCAATACTTCATCGTGGCGATCGGGGAAACTTAGTACAACTTTCCGTATATTGGCAAGAATAATGCGATTATGTGATTCTGCCAATCCATTTAGCTCTGGAGAATACGGTGGAATTTGATCGCGTTCGATTCCAAGTTTAAGTAGTTGTTCGTCAGAAGGAAGTTCTATTGCATTATCCGACCGGAAATATGAAATCGATTCACCAGGAAATTTATGATTCCATAAATTAAGAGTATTTAATACTGTGTCTGCAAGAGACTTGTGATCAGTATATAATAGTTTGGTGTAACCGGTGTAATGATCAATAACGGAAGTGATAAATATTTTTGCAGTAGACTTATTGTATCTCCTAAATTGGAAAGGTCCGATAGTATCGCAACTCACACGTTCAAGTCTGCGCACAGCGGCGCGTTGAGTGTGATGATTGTGTGATGATTGTCTGACAGTAATACTGTTGCAGGTTATACAATTCTTCACAAGATTCTTACTTGACTCGGTGTCGTCAACCGTGATGTGACCTTGCACTTCTAGGTTCAATAGGTTGGTAAGGGCCATATGATTGTACATTAGGTGATGATATACCCAATCATGTGGTCCATTAATATTGAGTTCAAGTTGGGGGATATTGCCAACATCGATATGCTTCTCGTTGAAGAAACGGACTGTGTTCTTCGAGAACAGTACATCCTTATCATTGGCAATATAAAGTCCATCATTTAGTGAACCTAAATAGTGTCTTACTTTGTTGTGAACAAGGTAGAAACCGTCGTCCTCAAAATGGAGGAAATACTTTTGCAATGCGAGTTGGCTGACGGAAACAAGTATAACCGGTATGTTGGGTATATACACAGCGTCTAGCTTAATGTGAAAGGGACTTGCCTCGAGAGTGAAAAATCCTTTCGCAAGAGCATATGCCTGATCTCCATTTGCAGTATTATAAACTTTCTCACGATCAGTAAGATTGTATCTGATATCAGATAAATATGTTAACAGATTAACAACGGTCCGAGTAGCGCCAGAGTCATAGCAGATCCTAGCACGTAACTTCGATTTATGTATTGGTGCGTCATCAACAAAGACTCGGAGATGGTTATTGAGACCACCGGAGCTTTAGTTGTGATTAACATTGTCCGTTTGTCTTCTGTGCGATTTCTGGTTATTCTCCAACAGCAGTTTATTTTGAGAATAATTATTATAGTTACTCCTGTCTTTTCTGTGTTTGGAATTCGTTCTTGATTTAGAGGAATCAGATAAAACTTTACCAGAGAAACCAGGTGTACTGATCATTTTCTTTTGGAAAGTGTTGGGGGTAGGGTAATGAAAATTCTCCTTGGTCATAAATTCTTTATAATAGAAATTGGCCGTAGCGGCAGCTATTATACAATTGCCATCGTGTCTTTGGTTACAGTAGTGACTAATGGTGCCATATAGGTCGGAAGGAATACCGTCAATAAATTGAATTATACGGTCATAATCATGCGTGTTTTTGCCTCTCAATTCTGAGACATAGTCTTTACACAGTATATCGATTCGGTAGCGTCGTTGCACTTCCTCAAGTATAGACATCGTTTTAGCATCATCTGCATGCTCCGATGTGTACTCAATTAGATCTTCAAGGGTGACAGTATGATCTCGGGTAGCAGCAAGAATACTCAAAGTATTATTGCAATAAGGTGCAATGAGATCATCCTTCCAGCAATCGTAGTAGTATTTAAGTTCATTACCATGGAGTCCAGTTCTGGATTCGAAACTGTTCCAGTCTACTTTGAAGTTTGCCTTAGACAAAGCTTTATAGTCTGGGTCACTGTTTAGTTCCTGAAGAGCCCTGGACCAGAGTTCAACGCTGCTATCATTGAGCTTGGGTAATTTTCTCCAAGATTCATGAAAGCGTTTCTGAGACTTTCGAATCGTATCGTTAGTTCTTTCAAATAAATTGAATGTTTTTTCAGCAGAATGTTTACTTGATTTAAACGATGGAGAGTGTTCAATTTTAGGTGGATCACTGATGTTTACACTTAAGTCATCATCAGCGAGCACCGAACTAGACTCAATACTAGATTGAATAAGATTAATATCACTATTAGTACTCGTAATGGTCGAAGAATCGTCAGTATTTCTCGAAACTCCTTTTCTGTTACCACTTTTCTCGGCAGAAATAAGCGTTAGGATATCATGAATTTGGTTTTGAAGCAGTAGAAATTTAGCCTCAAATTCGTCTGATTGTTTCTCAAGCAATTGATTTGCTTGTTCCCTAATCGCTTCTGCGAGAAGACTTGCAGTGATGGGACTGAATGTCTGTTCTTCTGGCAGTTCCGATCTACCAGTCGACAGAGCATTTGTGGAAAAATTGGACATTTGAGATTTATTGATTGGATTCGACTTGACTTTTGACTTCTAATCTAATGGGAAGTAAACGTATATACAGGTCTAGAATTTCTATATGTACGGCTGCAATTCCCTTGGATAAAATTTATTCAAATTTTCAGTATAAAAGAAGAGTTAATATATAAATTATATATTGGAAACAGTCGGAAGCAACAGGAGCTTATATACCCTTGATATACCCCTGTTTTAGTATGGAATTTGTAACATTGCGCCATACTCTGTTTAACAATGAATAAATTCCTTTCTTTCCAAGGAAAGGACGATCCTGCATACTTTCCATCAGAAGTATTCTATCACGTGATTTTGTAACTAGAATACTGAAGAGCTCTGATAGTGATAACTCTACAAGTTTCAACTGAAAGCTCTGATATTATCTGTAAATAAAGGAATCATGGAAGAAGTAAGAAAGGCATTTGTAGAATCTGAAATTTTTCTACTCAAATTAGCTGTTATTTGTTTAGGCCGTGGCCATATATACATTATAATCTTTATGAATACTCTAGTCTAATGTTCTAGTTAACGCCCTTTTCCGACAAGGCATTCTTGACCTGAGTGTATACGACATCAACTGGTTGGTCGCATTGTACCTTGATGACCTTGCCTTGCTCCTCAAAGTGGTTAACAACAGGCATGGATGTTTCAATGAAAGTTCTGAATCTCTTGGTGATGGACTCGATATTGTCGTCAGTTCTGCCACTGGTTTTACCTCTTTCCAACAATCTCTTCAACATGACCTGTTCGGGACATTCAAAGAACAAAGTGAAAGACGACTTGGCGATCTGGTTTTCGAAAGTGAGAGCCTGGTCCATCTTTCTTGGGAATCCGTCGATCAAGAACTTGGTCAGACCTTTGGCGTACGATTCCTTAATGGCCTGTTCCAACAAAGCCACGGTGACTTCCTGTGGTACAATGAGTCCTTCCTTAATGTAGTTTGCGATCAATTCACCGTACTTGGAACCCTCTCTCTTTTGTTCTTCTCTCAACAAATCACCAGCAGACAAGTGAACAAATCCATGCTCTTTCACGAGCAAAGCACTCTGGGTACCCTTACCTGAGCCTGGTCCCCCCAAAACGAAGATAACCTTGATTTTTCCATCTTGAAAGGCTGGGCCCTTTTGGGCCACAGGTTCTACAGCCGATTTAGGAGAATCTTTGTTGTACAAGGAGGCAGCAATAGTCGAACCAATAGCCAAGGCTCCGATAGCCAACAATATTTTGCCCTTGGAACCAGTCTGAGGTGGTGGAGGTGGCGGAGGTGGTGGTGTAGACGTGGATTTGGTCGAGTTGAAACGGATAGCCAGAGATGGACCTCTGGATTTGGTTGAAAATCTCGTGAATTGTGGAGACGATTTTCTTCCCAATAATCTCGACGATCTGACAAACATGGTTGTTGATACTGTGAATTGAATATGTTAGACGTTTGTTGTCTGGTAGAAATGGTAAAGACGTGAATTGGAAAAAGAGTCGATTTTCACAATTCTGTGTATTATTGAGTCGCACTGGGAATGAAAAATGTGAAGAATTGGTTTAATGAGATCGAGTTCTAGTGGTCAGTGAGAAATGAGAGTCTAGTGAGAATTACAGTGAGAATAAGAGTGAAACACAACAGTGAGAAATGTTAAAGTGTTGTGAAGATTGTTGTGAAGCACGCAATGAAACATCTTAAAAAAGGTAGAAATTAAGAGTATATTGTTACTATGGAACTCTACATTTGTCCATTTATCAGTACTAGATTTGTATTATGTAATGTGAGTAGCTAAGCATACTTCTTCAACACCCCATCGTTGAATCTCAAGTATTGGCCATCAATATCCTTGCTCCAGCCCTCGGTAGCCAAGTTGACGTAAACACGAGCTGGCACATCGGGTTGAAGCAACTCGTTGTTGGCATGCAAATCTATAAACCTTTTCAAGCTCTCGGGATCCATGCCCTTGCCGAATTTTTCTCTGATATCCTTTTGCATGGAAGTGTCTACTACACCAGGAGCAATCGACAAAGCCAGAACATCTGGCTCATCGGCAGCCACTGATGCTATCAAATGGTTCACTGCAGCCTTGGAGCCACCGTAGGCATGCCAGCCACTGTAGGGCTTGGTGGAGGCACCAGAAGAAACAGCAATTACGTTCCCTTTGGTCTTTCTCAACTCAGGCAAACTGGCCTGGATCAATTCGATAACAGAAAAGTAATTGATGTCAAAAAGTCTCCTCCATTTAGCAATGTCAACACTCTGGAAAGGACCTACAGGATCCAACACTCCAGCATTGGCTATGACAGAATCTAGCTGGCCAAACTTTGATACTGCCAAATTCACAGCTTTTTGAGACGTCTCGGCTTCCGTCACGTCGCCTACAACGACGCATACACGGTCTGCTCCGAATTGTTTAACTAGCTCGTTCAAGTCTGAACCACTTCTGGCTACTGCGATCAACTTGTAGCTGGCATCTTTCTTGAGAAGAACCTCAGCAATTGACCTTCCGATTCCTGGAAAAAGTTAGTATATACATATATGAGGACGAGGCTATGTGATGTATACAACGCCTACGTACCTTTGGATGCTCCAGTTAGAATGGTGACGTGGGTCATAACTGTTGTCTGATAAGAAGAGTGTCAAATCTGGAATCAATTGTGAAAAATCCTGTGTACATTTATTGACATATTATGTGGGGAGACACGCCTATTTTGGGGACCATTAACAGAAGAAAGACAGAGAAAAGGGATAAAATTGCAAATCTCCTTCTTTTAATTTCATGTGCATCTCTATTATTTATTCTTAAAATAGTATTATCTTCATTTTTCATTACACATTCCTGTAGAAACTTAATGTCAACTATATAATCGTAACCTGTCTAGAATTTAGAACTTGGGTTGTTCAAGTGAGCACCACCGTCGATGGGCAACACAATACCGTTAATGTAGCCAGATTGCTTAGCACACAAGAACAAGGTAGCGTTCTGGATATCTTCCTTGACACCCAATCTGCCTCTTGGGTTAGTATCGACCATAATTGAGCCTGCGGCCTCTAATAAGCCAGCAGACATCTTGGAAGGGAAGAAACCAGGAGCCAACGAGTTGACTGTGATGTTTTTTGGGCCCAATTGCACGGCCAAGTTCTTACCCAAGTGAGAAACACCAGCCTTAGATGCCAAATAGCCGTAAGTACCTACAGGGTCGTTGGCTGCTAAGGAAGCAACGGAAGACATGATAAGTATTCTCGATGGATCTTCGGCAGTACCAGACTTCTCCAACAATGGAGCAAACAACTGGATGGTATGGAAAACAGCCACAACATTCAAGTTCAACACCTTCTTGATGGCAGAAATAGGATGGGTATCCAATGGAGCTCCCCAGGAGGCTCCGGCGTTGGCAATGACAATGTCGACCCTGTCAACTTGAGAAGCTACGTCATCGAAAAACTTCTTGGCCTCAGCTTCTACTGTGAGATCAGCTGGAATAGATATGATCTTGACCTTCTTGCCATTCTTAGCAGCAACATCTTCCAAGTATTTTTTGGATTGGGCACAGGCATCAGCTTTTCTTGAAGTGATTGCAACCACAGAGGCTCCGTTCAAGACGAAGGCTTCTGCACAGTACAATCCCAAACCACGGGTACCACCGGTGACAACAGCCACCTTTCCGTTTACGTTGTAGTCAACCATCTTGATAATGTTCAAATAAATAGAAGTTCAAATAAATATATAGAAATATCTAAAGAAAATGAAAAAGTTAACTAAATTCGAAAACTATCTGAAATATTCGTCTTTATATTCTCTCCGCAAAATTAAATCTCCACGAAAAGTCGGAAGTCCCCGCAACTCTTCCTCGGCAAGAGAAAAGCTTAAGTACAATTCCGATAGCGAAATTGGCTGCGACAAAAAGATTATAAGCGACTCAATCCTTTTGCGCTTCTTCTCGGCTATACTTTATGTTTATTCACACATTAATCGTTCAGAGACCAGGGTCAAATAATTGCTAATTCCGCAAGTTCGGTTCGGACTTTTGTATGATTTTGTAAATTTGAGGTCCTCAAATCCTTACCAGAAAATGTAAGGACTTGAACAAATGTTCCGGACACTTATTCTGACTTCTTCTGGAAATCCGATACGCTGATATCTACGGGATCAATACTGTAGAATTGTACTTTTGCAACACTCTTATATCTCATATCAATGCTATTATTTTTCGAAAAATTAATTGAAATTTGAAAAGTGTATGTTATAGTTTTGTTATATAGATTCGGAATACTGTCATGAAACAGCTACCTCTAAACCTACTCTTCATCATAACACCACATACCATCATTTCTATATTATTGAAATTCGTACATTCATACCGTTATCCGGTAGCAAAACTCTATACGTATACACCTGCAATTTGCACCCAATATTATAATTTACATTGATGATTTCTTGCGCAACTCAAACACCAACTGCATTCCCGGGACCATGGGGTTGGCCATAGAAAACGCCAACTTATCGCTGTTGATCATCTGGATACCCTTACCTGTGATTACCTGGATAAGACCATTGGAGCCATTGGAGAACTCGCTGATTCTCCAAATTTCTATGACTTCATCGCACACTAAGAACAAACTATTCTTGACAAAAGCAATCGATTTTGCTTGGAATTCAAATCTTAAAATCGAACTCCGCGAAAGCTTTCCCAGAGGGTCAATAAAAATGGCAAAGTTACTATATACCAACAAGAATTCATGAAGATCACTTTCTTGGCCTCTGCTGATCTTGAACATCCCCATAGGCTTAATCCCCGTGGCTACTACTGCCAGCCTGATAGCTTCAATATTGTTGCTATTGGAGTTGGCACTAGTAGTGGAAGATCTTCTGCTTAGACTCTCGGTGTTGGAAAATTCAGGTACTGATCTAGGCAAAAGTGTAGATAGATTCAAAATCTCAATACCTCTGTTAGTGTGGACAGCAAATGAAGAGTTAAACAACGATACTCCATAGCAGGCCGCAGCAACGTGGAACTTTTTATACTCCTTGAAAGTACTGAAAACTCCTCCATTATCAGTTTCAGGAATGAATACTGTGAAGTCGGTTCCTGACGAGTTTGCTTTGGCTACGAAAATCATAGTCATTGCCCTGTGTTTTCCAATCTCAAAGAATGATGCCTTGCTAGCAAGTTGGACACTGGTGAGATGTTTCCTTCTTTCATAATAAACATCTACAATCAGGTCCAACGCATAGTATAAAAGCCTATTTCCAGCCAATACCAATAGAAGGGACATCGAAGTGTCAGTAGCTAAGCTGACGAAATTAGCTCCATTTGCTACCTTTCGCCATTTATTCTGGAGATCAGAGCAGTACAATCCAGAGGCTAGCCCAATAAGCACAAATTGAGATCCCATAAACTCGAATGAACACATACTGAGAACCTTGCTAAACACTACTGATCCAGCAAGACTGTAAATATCGCTTCCAGACAGAAAGTTCAATTTCTTCATGGTGTCTACTGACAAATCATACACGGGATCCTGCTCCGCGCATATAGGCAATTTCTCGATCTTGTCTATTTGCTCATAACCAAAACAAGTATTGGAAATGAGATTCAAAGAGTATGGTTCTGTTCTTCGCAATCTAGAACACAAGGCTGTTCTAGCATACTTAATGTCTCTGATCCAGTCAGCCCTATCTTTCTCGGACTTGGTTATGAATGTGAATGCAAAACGCTTGCCACGTCCGGCGTATCTGACCTTGAACTGATAATTGGAAGGCTCCTCTTCTTGGTTTTGGGATGGACCACTTGTTACTGGCGAATGAGAAATGGTTTTGGAAGACGACTCTCTTTCCTCAACTAATAAAAGTTCAACTGGAATTGGGTTCTTCTCGACAATATACTCATTGATAGCTCTATTTCTAGATCTTTCAGTGATAATAAAATAGTTATCCAACAAGATGACATGATTGTTGTAGGTGTTGATCTTCAATTCACCTCTTCTAACCAATGGTCCTCTCTTGATAAACCGCCTGTTGGTTGACTTCAAATTCACGCGTTCTTTATTAAAATTGCCCCATTTAATCTCTTGGAGCTTTCTTAATTCGTTCTTGTTCTCTACAGAAACTTTCATCTTCTGAATTTTCGAAGTCAAATTTTGAACATCTTCAACTGCCTTGGCAAGTGACTGTTTGTCTTCTTCACCAAGAAGATCCAGAATACCTCTCAATTCCAAAGGTAATTTAAAAGCCCGCGAAGAAAACGTACTCTGAAAAAGGATCAAACAATCTGCATTGAGCTTCAGCAATCGTTTATCGTGGACCTTGGCCACCCATTCCTTTAAAAATTCCACATTCAAAAGCTCGTATAGAAGTGGAACAGTTGACATATATCTCATAAAAGCCTGTTCTGCCTTTTTCGTCCACTTACTATATATTTTTGCGATAGCATCAAAGCTATGAACAAATTTACCATCTGACTTGTATATCTCTATGAGAGGATCAAGTACCATTGTCTTATGTATTTCCAACAATTCTGATCTTGAGTCAATCACTTCATTCTGATAATTAGATGGAATCTTTATCTTGGGATCCGTTTTGGCTCTTGCAAAAAATTGGGGCCCAAAATCTTCCACAAATAATCTAGCTCTGGCTGAGAACCCCCATTCATTTCTTAAAAGATCTAGTACATGCGATTGCAATGTTACAACTCTCTTGTCCAATGTCTTTACATCAGTTACCTTCCAATACGAAACCCAATCCTGTGCTAGGTATATTTCATTTTCATCGAGGTTTTTGAGTTGTTCTTCGTGTTCAATCACAGCATTCCAGTGACAAAAACGTGAATAACATTTCAATCTTAGATCTTGCGCTTTATCATGGCTTCCTGAATAGTAGCAGGTTGTTAAGGCCGGAAAGACCCCACTAACAGCTGCCATTTCGTCAATAGTAATACCGTTCTCTTCTTCTCTGCCAGATGCATTATTTGGAGATATTACTACTCGATATGTTAAACTAATGGCATGGGAACGCAAGAGACTATCTACGATGGAATCAACAAGAGTACTCAACACAGTTGGCGGTATGTCTGGCTTGTGATAGGTCACGAGATCTGTCAAGGCTACTTTAAATTCAGCCAAAGATATGAACAGATCGTCAAGCCAGTCTTGTAGCTTGATAGACCATTCAAAAATACTTTTCAACGACCACAATGGACCATTAAAAACAGAAAAGTGTTGGTTATTTAAGGATTTGGCCGAGAAAGGTAACGGTGGCAATTCAAACGGCAATGCTGGCAAGTCTTCGTCTTTGCGTTGCTGGCTAACACTGTAAAGTGTAGAGTTTCTCGTGATGGAAGTCATCAGGTCTCTGTTTGGTGAATAGCTGAATGTATTGTTTCTCGTAGGCGAAGTTCCTGGAGACGGTAGCGTAGGTAAACGCCCAAAGAACGTAGATGGATGTATTATGGACTCATCATCAAATAAGTCTACGTTATCTTCTTCTGGGTAGCAGGCCTGTCCACCCATCTCCTGATTTATAATGCTATATTCTGTGGCGCTTTGTCTGGTTGTATCATATGAATAACCTTCGTCGTCGTCGCTATCTCCTTCTACGAATGTTCGCTGTGCAATGGGGAAGTCATATGACAAAGAAGGTGATGATCTGAACTTTGGCGATTTGGAATTGTCACGGCTATCTCTATTTGGAGAATGTTTTCTAGACGAGAGAAATGTATCGTTTCTGGCTGGTGAAATAGATGAACGGCGTGGAGGACTCCCAGTCAACCCTGAATCATTTACTGAGTAGGAACCGTTGTAGGAGGGAGGAGTATCATAAATAGAATTTCGTAAAGGCGATATCTTTGTTGGTGTAATAATCGATTCGTTGATGATTTGTTGTGTCCTAGAAGCTTGTGGTGGAGTTTCCGAAGGAGGGGGGGTGGGTGAATCTATATGTAGCACTACTTCTGGACGGAGGAAATTGTATTCCTTGATAACATCAAAGTCTGGACTTACAGTATCTGGCAAATCTTCATAATCACCTTGCTCCAGTTCTTCACTCAGATCCACAGGGTATGGTACATTAGGGTGACTGCTCCGGTGCAGTTTTCTATTGTGTATCGAAGGTCTAGGCTGGAACTCGCCGTTACTGTTCATATTCTTCTGGTATAATGAATATTCATATTGCTGTTGTTGCTGCTGTTGGAGAGGATCAGTGTCCAGCACAAAAGACTGGCTTTGTAGCTGTGGCTCGAGTTCTGTTGAACGTGATTCTGGTCTGGAAAGCTGCTGGAACGATCTCCGACGTAGTGCCTCACGGGACACGCTCAGCACAGAGTAATCTATTAACTCCTTTGGTCCCATAGGCTTGGGACTGTTCATATAGAACTGTGACTCACCAGTCATAGGCCCGTTGGTCATGTCAAAGTCGCTGGTGTTAACTGAGGAAGTCGTCGACGCAGTCAGCTGAATGTCGGTATCGATGTGTAACTTTCTTCTTACAAAACTTGAATGTCCAGCTCCTACAGTATCTGAAGGGGTAGGAGGAAAATTAACGGAATTGTATGTTGTGGCTGAGGATGGCCCACCATATCCAGAAGAAGATACATATTGACTGGAAGCTCCATATTGACTAGGAGATGATGATTGTGGAGAAGTATATTGAGGACTGGGAGTTGTGTATTCAGGAGTTTCAGCTTTTGCAGCTTGGAAATTGCCATTGTGTGGAGTCAAGTTCACAATATTCAGAGTTGTAAGATTTGTATTCTGGATGACATTCTGATTTACACTTGAATCCTGAACTAAATTGTCTTGGTAAATAGAGTTATGACTGAGACTGTGATTAACATAATCGTCTGGGTAGTCTAGCGGAGGAGGCGGTCTTCTTCCACGCCCTTTTGATTGCAGCATTGTGAATTCGCTCAACTTAAACTAGAGAGATCTCACTATGATAGCACTGTACGAGAAGGAAGGGCCGACAAATGGATAGAAGGAACAGCAGTGCTCTTTTATAAACAGACGGTGAAGCTGACGAAGCGAAAGGTGCCAATTATTGGAAATGACCTTGCAGTTGCAATTCAGAACGGAAAAAAAGATACGCCAAATCTTTCAACTCCGCTAAATAAATATTATTAGTGTTTATAGCTTAATCAAAAATGTAGACAATGGTTGAGGTCACGTGCCAACTTATCTTGCGAGCACAATTGTACTGCTGTGGGAGTCACTTGATTCTAGGAGAAGGCTGAAAAGACCTGTCGCCTGCCTATACACCTTAATAAGTCTGTTATCTACTTCATCTATTGAAAGAAACTGCGGCGGAAAAAGTGGTTCAGTTCTCAGCCATCTTTATCTGGAACAAGTTGCAACTTTAGCCTAAACGGTCCAACCATGCCGAACGGGTTATATGAAGGATGAAGGAAAAGACTTAGCATACGACGATAAGACGTCAGGATTTGGCTGAAAGGTTCTTAATTTCAGCCTTCATACCTTGGAATTCGTGATTTAGTCTTTTGCTGTATACAAAAGCAGGTCCAGCTTCTGCAAGCAAATTTCTTAGCCTCGTATGGCTATTTCTTAGGATTATTCACAACTTCGGAGATTTTCACCATGTTGAAGAAGAGTCTGCTAGTCTACCTGATCACCAAAAAATGTAAAAAATCAATGATTCTGCCCAGGATCGAACTGGGGACATTCTGCGTGTAAAGCAGACGCCATAACCAACTAGACCACAGAACCAAGGACGAGTTTCATTTTTGCCTCTGTTGCTATGGCTGCAACCTAAGTCACGTGGATAACACTGAAAATTTTAAATGGGTGTATCAGTCGAAATAGTTTACAGAATTATACAAACTCTGATAGCTCTATTAGCCAGTGTTTGTATGTTGCAATTGTTATCTTTTCTAGGTGTTTGTCTCTCTTTTAGACCCCTATTAAGATAAGCAAACTTCTTATAGTGAAGGAAATCAAGACAGCACACGGCGCTGCCATGCGTTGTCTGCAGAACCTCAGAACGCGTCAGAATAATATTGGTGAAATATTCAATAACCAAGACTACTTCATTCTTTCACATATTGCCAATTGAAGATGTCGTACTCTTCTGAAGTGAACAAACTTCTTGCAGACGGCTCGCGGGCGTACTCGAGCAAGAACTACGAGCTTGCCTCCGAGAAATACGGAGAAGCATGTGAGAAGTACAGTGACGAAAAAGGAGACGAAGATGCTGATTTGCTTTTCTTAT
This sequence comes from Scheffersomyces stipitis CBS 6054, assembly GCF_000209165.1. Lineage (NCBI taxonomy): Eukaryota > Fungi > Ascomycota > Pichiomycetes > Serinales > Debaryomycetaceae > Scheffersomyces > Scheffersomyces stipitis. The sequence continues at coordinate 581,855 of NC_009046.1, forward strand.
ACGGCAAGTCATTGTTCCAGAATGCTGTTCTGAAGTCAGAAGTTTTTGGAGGACAACCAGGCGACGATGAACAGGAGGAAGACGATAAAGAGGAAGAGAATGAGGAGAACAAAGAAGATGGCGATAAGTTCCAGTTCTTTGATGTGGCCCCAGTAGCTGAAGAAGAAGGAGAAGATGGAGCACCACAAGATGAAGAAGAGGAAGCAGATGAAGAAAATGCAGGGGAGGTGGATCAAGAAGAACAGGAAGAAAGTAATGGTAAGGAAAAGCACGATAAAGAAAATGAGGAAGAGCAGAGTGATTTTGAACTTGCATGGGAAATGTTTGACATCACCAGAAACCTCCTTGAGGCGAAATTACAAGATATTGAAGAACAAGGCAAAGATTTGACAGTTCCATATCTCAAGACAGATGACGAAGAAACAGATAATCAGTATATTATCTTGACGAAGAAATTATCTGAAACATATGACTTGCTAGGAGAAGTATCTTTGGAGTCAGAGAACTTCCCTCAATCTGCACAGGATTTAAAGAGCAGTTTGCAACTTCGTCTTAAGCTCTACAACCCAGAGACATCGGCTCTAATTTCCGAGTCACACTACAAATTATCGCTTGCTCTTGAGTTTTGTGTCGAAGACCCAACTCTGCGTCAAAGTGCCGTTGAGCATATGAAGTTGGCTATTGACTCTGTTAAGAAGAGAAACGAATCCGAAACAGATGCCCTGAAAAAGAAAGAAAACGAAGAGTTGATCCAGGACTTGGATGCAAGATACCAGGAGTTGAAGAGAGACCCTACAGAAGAGCTCAAGAGCGAACAGTTGGATATCATCAAGGGTATCTTGGGTGAGCCTACTGCTGACGGCGCAGGCTCCAGTGGATCTGCTGCTGCGTTAGTCAACGATCTAAGTGGCATCGTCAAGAAAAAGAAGGTAGCCCAGGTCAATGACTTGAGTGCTGTGGTTAAGAAGCGAAAAGCTCCAGGAAAGATCTCCGGGTCCGAAAAGAAGCCCCGTGCAAAGTAGGAAGTAGTAAAAGTAATAGTGTACAATACAGACTAATTGAGAAAGACTAATAAGAATAGACTAATTAAGTGAACGTAGATACAAGAATCAGACAGAAAATATTAGACGCAAAGGAATCAACCAGCCATAAGTGTGCGAAGGACTGAACCGTACATCCTAGCCTCTGGCCACGAGTCATGTCAAGTTTCTGTTTCTATTACGACAGCTTGGAGAAAATACTGGGGCTTCGGAGTCGGACTTTGCCAGAATACACTGCTAATGATATTTTCACAGCCTGCACACTGCGTAATACGTAATGCCACTTGCAAACTGATCTCCGGCAAATCGGAGCAAGACGATTAGCCTCGGAGTGACTCATTCGAGTATGGAGTTGGAAATACACTTCTGCTGGTCAGGTTGTAGCGACTTGGTTGACTGGGATGTCACCACGCAATTTGTGTCCCATTTCGTTTGCCAGTATTGTGCCAAAGTGCCAAAGAGACTTTTCAAAGCTTCCGAGTATCCGCAACCAACCCGCGCTACCAAGTACCGTACTTGAAAGAGACCAAGATCCCGAGACAAAGGACTATTTGATTTGACATTGATGTGCAACGCAAATCTGACTAGACGACGGAGTGACGGCACCTCATGCCAATGGCTTCTTCTGGGGCTAACTCCTCGAACGATATGGCATGAGATTACCACTATAGCCTGTACACCTGCACACACTGAATTTTTCATATGGACTCACAAATGGCTTCACTATAGCCTCGGAGTTCTGCCCATAGTTAAGGGTGCCTCGGCATTAGGTACTGGCTGCGGTCCCGACTCGGCGCCGGTCGTACAATGCCCTCCCTGCATGGCCAGCATATGAAACGTACGTTTCTCGCCCATTCCGCTGTGATTTGATGATTCATGAATCATTACGAACGACATGGCACCTGAACTCCGAATCCCAGCCGGAGCACTTACGTGTGATATTTTCTATTGCGCAATAGGTGTAATTATTATTACCTCACTACCCCTACCGTTGGTAAATTGTAGAATTCGATTTGGTTAGGCTGACGAAGCTCGGTGGCCTACGGAAGTATTACCCCAGAAAACATATGATCTTCGCCAAATTACACAGTAACGAGCATTCAGATCTCGTTGTACACGACAAAAAGAATTTTCTCGCAGACGAGAGTTTGTCCATACCGCCCTCTCTTGTTAGTCGATATTTGTCATCTCTCTCTCTGGCAGTAGCCATCTCTGTGGATACTTTGGCTGTACTAAGTGTCCGTAGGTCCACAAGCTAATACTATTCCCTTCTATCCGAGGCTGAACTTGTCGTGCGCCTGCATCCGGGGTGCGTCGACCTGGATTAACGGAACAGCTGAAAAATCTGGGGTAGCTAAGATAGGTATTTTCCAGGTGACAATCATATTTGTGTCGAGGTTTCTTTTTTTGCACCTCTCCATTATAAATATCAGCCAATTTCTCCACCATTGACTATGAAATTTTTCACTTTCGTTCCTTTAACTCAGTAAGCTAATCTTGTTTAGTATCCTACAACAATGCCTTACACTGCTATCGACATCAACGAAGAAGAACAATTCTTCCAACAACAGGTCAAGGAGATCAACGAATGGTGGTCCCAACCTCGTTGGAGAAAGACGAAGAGAATCTATACCGCTGAAGACATAGCCAAGAAGAGAGGTACATTGAAGATTGAATATCCATCTTCTGACCAAGCCAAGAAGCTCTTCAAGTTGTTGGGAGAACATGACAAGCAAAAGTCTGTTTCCTTCACTTTTGGTGCATTGGACCCAATCCACGTTGCTCAGATGGCCAAATACTTGGACTCTATCTACGTTTCTGGATGGCAATGTTCTTCCACTGCTTCCACTTCTAACGAACCTTCCCCAGATTTGGCTGACTACCCTATGGACACTGTTCCAAACAAGGTTGAACACTTGTGGTTCGCTCAATTGTTCCACGACAGAAAGCAGAGAGAAGAAAGATTGGGACTTTCGAAGGCTGAAAGAGCCAAGTTGCCATACATTGACTTCTTGAGACCAATTATTGCCGATGCCGACACTGGTCACGGTGGTATCACTGCCATCATCAAATTGACTAAGTTGTTCGTTGAAAGAGGTGCTGCTGGTATTCACATTGAAGATCAGGCTCCAGGTACTAAGAAGTGTGGTCACATGGCCGGTAAGGTCTTGGTTCCAGTCCAAGAACACATCAACAGATTGGTTGCCATCAGAGCCTCGGCTGATATCTTGGGTTCCGACTTGTTGGCTGTTGCCAGAACTGACTCTGAAGCTGCTACCTTGATCACTTCCACTATTGACCACAGAGATCACTACTTTGTTGTCGGTGCCACTAACCCCAACTCGCCAGAATTGGCTGCTTTGATGTCTGAGGCTGAAGCTAAGGGTATCTACGGTGAGAAGTTGGCTGCTATTGAAGCCGAATGGACCAAGACAGCTGGCTTGAAGTTGTTCCACGAAGCCGTCATTGACACCATCAATGCAGGCAACTACTCAAACAAGGCTGCATTAATCAAGAAGTTCACTGACAAGGTTAACCCATTGTCGGGTACTTCCAACAAGGAAGCCAGAAAATTGGCCAAGGAATTGACCGGCAAAGACATCTACTTCAACTGGGAAGTTTCCAGAGCCAGAGAAGGTTACTACAGATACAGAGGTGGTACTCAATGTGCTGTCATGAGAGGTAGAGCCTACGCTCCATACGCTGACTTGATCTGGATGGAGTCGGCCTTGCCAGACTACAACCAAGCCAAGGAATTTGCTGACGGTGTCAAGGCCAAGTGGCCAGAACAATGGTTGGCTTACAACTTGTCTCCATCGTTCAACTGGAACAGAGCCATGCCTCCTAACGAACAGGAAACCTACATCAAGAGATTGGGTAAGCTTGGTTACGTCTGGCAATTCATCACCTTGGCCGGTTTGCATACCACTGCCTTGGCTGTTGATGACTTCTCTGCCCAATACGCCAAGATTGGTATGAGAGCCTACGGACAAGCTGTGCAACAGCCAGAAATCGAAAAGGGTGTTGAAGTCGTCAAGCATCAAAAATGGTCTGGTGCCGAATACATTGACGGTTTGTTGAAAATGGTCTCTGGAGGTGTCACTTCAACTGCTGCTATGGGTGCTGGTGTCACCGAAGATCAGTTCAAGGACAAGGCCAAGTACTAAGCTAGATAGCCATATTGTATTTATTGTTTCCTTTTTAGTTCTCTACTCATATATTCCATATATACATTCACAAGAAGTTAATGAAAGCTACTATTTAACAGCAAATGTAGATTGAACAAACTCTATGAACAATTGGTGTAAACTATATTTCAATTTTTTGCTCTTTTTCGATCACCACTTCAGTTTGGTATCGAGCCAATATTAAACTTACTCCACCATGAAAATTCTCTCTTATGGCAGATTCTAGTAAAAGGAACTTATTCAATCTCTATACTTATCCGATGGCCCTTGTGGTTATGTGCACACTCATTAAATATATTTCATATACGAATTTTATTTGTACATATGCTGATTTTCCTATTTGCACCCATTCTAAAGTCCAGAGCTGGGTTGTATGAGGTCAAAGATCTGGTGGACATGGGTTTCATCAAGCCTGGAAAGGCACTTCGGCGTCTGAGGTCAATGAAAAAGGAAAATTCCAGGGGTTCAACTTCAGACGAGAGTCCATACAAGAAATCACGCTCAAATACACCGACTCCAGAGGTTTCGAAGATAATTACAGATAAAGTAGACGATAGAGTAATATCCTTTCTTGAAAGATTCCCAGATGACATAGCCATACGAATATTTGTTTGTGCTGGGCCAGATAACAGCTTGCCGTTGCTAAATAGAAGATTCCACAGTCTTTTCAAAGTAGACACTAAGGCTGAAAACAAAAAGATATGGCCCAATTTGTCACTAATTTTGCAAATGATACGTTCATGGTATTTGTTTGATTTGAACAGTCGACTAGATTTTGGCGTATTGAAAAAGAAAATGGCATACTACCATAAACGATTACAAGACATACAGCTGCGATGGGATCAACAACATGATCCTCAACTCTTGCGGAGAAATCACTGGCACAAACAGGTATCTCTTACGCTACTTATTACGCAGCTGAATATAGAAGATTTCGAGAGTGACTGCTTTGCCTGTGCAATTAACGAACAGATACTTAAATTGAAGTTCATCACCTTGCCAATCTTGGATGAGCTCTTCCATTCGAGAGTTATGGTCACTGGTAATATAGCAGGAAAGGAGACTAGCTCTAGAGCATCTATCATTACGTACGACAACTATTTGTCAGAAATGAAGTCCCGTTTGAAATTCTTGAGGATAAAATTTCAAGAAATTTCGTTCTGTTTTGAGAAGTTGGATCATGCTGTTGTCTGTAATTTTGAAGAGTCCGACAGTTTGAGTCAAGACTCGGACAGATACTTGACGCAGCTCCAACAGCATGAGGAAATCATATTGGAAGGTAACCATCCATTGGTAGAATATGATGACGAAAATAGAATACCTGGAAAAGATCAGATCGAGTTCCAGAACGTAGTACAGAATGCAGATTCGTTCAAAACATTTGCCTTTAATTCCATTATCGTTTCTGATAGTAAACCCCTACCTTCTTGGATATTACGGAAAGGAATTACCAGTATCAGAATATTTCAAATAGTCGAACGGATGAAATCATTTGGTTATTCTCTTTCGGAATCAGAAAGTCTTTTAAGTGCTTCCTTAGACAACTTCCGGCCAAACTTAATTGATTTGATAAACACAAGAGAAATTTCACTTGCAAACTTAGTTCTTTTAGGTCCAATGTCGAAAGTGACTGATTTGATGGTAATCAATGCGTTTGAATTGTTCAATATCTATGAGCAAGAGGATTGTTCAAAATTTGGCCGAAACTACGCTGGCGATACCGTTCCTGAGGACATCTCCAAGTTGATCTTGAACTTGCTACAGATATACTACAACAGTGACCATTGGAATGATACAGCTCTCTGGATCTACGTGGTAGAAATCAAGAGTTTTAGTCTTGTACAGGTGCTCATGAAATTTAACGAAATACCTCCTCACGGCATCATAGGAAGCATGATGTAGGTAGCATGATAGATATATGGGCAAAATAGATGCTTAATGAATACGGAATAGACTTATAGCCAATATTTGAAAAGTTTTTTTTATTAATGAGATGTGAAGAAGTGAAAGTAACAAGATAGTAATATACAAAGAAGTGAAGGATGAAGCCAGAATTACTCACTGATACTGTTGATCAAGGACTGGCTGCTGTTGTTGCTGTTGTTGCTGTTGGTATGGGTCTCCCAAGTGGTGCACTATAGGGTTAGGGTTGGTAATCTCGTGGAACCATGGGTGTTGCAATGCCTGTCTAGCAGTGATTCTAGCTTCTGGTCTCATCTGGAGCAAGCTCTGCAACAAGTTCAAGCCCATTAAGTCGAGATTGGGCACAATCAATCTCAAGTCTTGTGGAACAAAGATTTGCCAATTGCTCTTGTAGTTAGCGTATTGAGAAATGCCTGGCCATGTTCTCTCGTTGGGAGTGCCCATCAACCGGAAGATCTTGATTAACTGGTCATCATTTGCAGTCCCAGGGAATAATGGCTTACCGGTACACATTTCAGCGAATATACAGCCTGCGGACCAGATATCGATGGAGGTGGTGTAGGCTCTGGAACCCAATAAAACGTCAGGAGCACGGTACCATAAGGTGACTACCTCGTTCGAAAAGGTGTTGAAGGGGATTCCAAAAGCTCTGGCTAAACCGAAATCACCCAACTTCAATTCTCCCTTATTGTTAATCAACAAATTCTGTGGTTTCAAGTCACGGTGCAACACCCTATTGTCGTGACAGAACATAATACCCTTCAACAACTGGAACATGAACGACTTGACAATCTTTAAATCTAATGCTCCTTGATTGCCGTGAACTTCCATGTATCTCTTCAAGTCTTTATCCATGTACTCAAACACAAGTGTCAACTTGTTTTCAGTATGGATAACGTCGTACAAAGTGACGATATTTTCGTGATCCAATTCTTTCATAAGCGAGATCTCTCTGATGGCCGTGGATGGAGTTCCCTCTTCCGAGTCCAAGTTGATTTCCTTCAACGCCACAAAAGCGCCCGTGGACCGGTTTCTGCCTTTGTAGACAGTGGCATAGGTGCCTTCACCGAGTTTTTCTAGTTGTTGGAATCTGGAAGTTAGTATGAGAAAAAAGATAAAGAAAAAATCAAGCCAATCAAATAAAACTCAAATAAAGAGAAAAATCCCTTGAGCTGTGGTTTCTGATATCATATCTTGTATACTTACTGAGAAGACGAACTGGTCATTTAGCAGAATGGTGTTGTGGTGAACTAACTGAAGAAGACGAAATGGCTTTCTGTTCTACTAGTGGAAACTGAAAATTGTCCTGATTGAGGGCGTATCTGTGTACAGTCGCAGGTTCAGAGAGTTTTTTGCACCTATTCCACAAACGGAATAATTTGTGAAATGTAATTTTAGAAGTGAACAGGGGAGATGGTTTATTAACGGATGTCTTTGTCCTTAATAGAGTCGGTATCTACTACTGTAATAGCAGAAGAACCATGAAAAGAAAAGAGCTGTCTAGAAAAGTTACTATAGTACTATATATATCATATGGTCAAATAGACCTTACACTCTCAACATAAAACATAAAACAGAAAACCATTCTAGATCAGATGGAAGACCACATAAAGAGTATACAGAATACCATATACAAATCTTAGAACTTGCATTATCCAATCATTATATTACCATGAGACAATCTATATACTCTAATCTCTAATGGTTTCTTGGTGCTCTCTTGGTAAGAGCCATAGAATTCTCAACAAAACCTTCGGCTCCTCCTGATAATGCCAAAATGTCCAATACTCGAGTCTGCCAGGCTTCGTCGGAAATCTCTTTCTTGGACGAACCAATTATCGCAGCATTTCTCGTACTTGGAATACGCAACATCTCCTTTTCAACATCCCAGCCCATCTGCACAGCCAAGTCTTCCACATGATCAACTAAGGCACCATAAGTCGACGAGTTCACTGTAGAAGTAGACGATGACTTGGATGCTCTCGCAGCCTTTCTGGGTGAATATCTTGCCTTGGCTCCTGATAACGCATGCGAACAACATGGAATCACCATGAACGAATAGCCTAGTAACGGGATCCAGCACGTCAACTCATCTGAGTGGTTTCCTATAATGAAAGTATCCTTGGGAAAATCATCTGTAGTGCATACCTGTGGGGAACTTAGCAAGCTCGATGATGAATAGTACGCGATACCTCCTGGTGCCATCACTTCTGAACTCTGACTCGCAGTTTCTCCTTGTACAGCTACCTGGTAGTATCTGCCGTTATCTGTGACATGAGGTGCAATTCGAGATACAGCTGGATGTGGTCTGAGTAAAATGCTAGGAATGATAACTTGTTCCTTCAAACAGTCCTGAACTTCCTTTGGATATATGGCCCAGGACTTTCTGGCTCTAGCATCAATTCCTATGCCTCTATAACCTTCGTTGATTAATATATATACAAGCAACCCATTGCCACAACCCAAGTCTCTGAACTCAAACAGATGTGAATCCTTGTACTTCAACAGCCAAAACTCTATCAAAAAGGCTGCAATCGCGAGGTCTTCAAAAACATGTTTCTTGGGATCGGTGCTTTCACACCATTGATTTACCAATTTAGACGAGTACTTCTTCTTCAAACTAATGTATCTGTTTTGGAATGCCGTTTTCGGCACTACCATATCGTGGTTGACTCTTTTCTCGTAGCCTGTTTTAGCTCCAAGCGAATGTTTAGCCGACGTCTGCAATAAACGTAAGGCTATACGAATGGGTCTTTCCGCAGGATCCATATTTCTAAGCAATGTCGTTTCATCATTAGATTTTTCGTAATTAAAACCCAAGTACTGGATAGAAAGACTTCCCTGGTGGTACAATATCCCTACAGCATATACTGGAGGAAGATAGAAGGGTGTTTCCTCGCTAGATTTGATATGTGGGATGTATACTACGAGCACAGAGTCGTCTGACTTCAACCCTTTGTCTCCTTCCTGAGATGTCAAGACTAGACAGGTCTGGTTAATGATATGATCTTTAAAGGGGTTTCTGGGGATAATTCTACGAACTATTTCACATTTTGAAACCAAGTTAACCAGACAGTTTTCCGTAGGAATCAGTCTGAATGTAGCATCGTCTAAATATCTGTGCAAAATCAAGTCTGTTTTGTGAGAATTGTCATCAGAGTTGGAAGTGGACGGAAAATCAGGAACCTTGTCTATCATCTTACTGACAAACATTGTATCACCTTTCTCGGGGTCGTAGACATTTTCCTTCAAGATATCGGCTCTCAAAATAACCGTCGAATTGATATTGGGTTGTCTGATCAAGTTAGCCATGGCAGTTTCAAAGTGATGAGCATCGAAATCCACTGCTCTCTTATAGATAGGGACCCAGGGGTCGCCCAAAACCAGTTGCTCAGATATGAGCAAAGTCTCACCTGGAGAGCCACTTGTATCCCTTTCTTCCAGCATAGCTACAACGTCAACCTCACTATATATCAAGTTATTTGGCCTGTTTTCTGGAGAGTCCTTGAAATTAAATTTTTCAGTCTCGGTTATGCGCGGCACAACGGCCCAGTATACAAATTCAGAATGGAGTCTCATGCTGAGCATACATCACATTTACTTATAAATTGTTCATTTTCTACTTGTATCAAGTGTATATTCATATCCTTAAGTTGTATCCATATGTAATTCATGTCTTGTTTAATCATAATTCATTAACATTTAATATTCAGCCTCTTTATACATAGCTCATAGATCAATAAAGTATGCGTCAGTGACATCGCTGAACTTGTGCTTCTTGTAGCAATAATGGCACTTGAATATATCACTACCTTTCTTCGATAACTGCCATACACTCTCCCGAAGAGCCAAATGTTGACAAAAATTAAGTACGACTACAGGATTATTTGGAGAAGAAGAAGATGTGGAAAATGAAGTGGTGGTTGATGAAGACGAAGCAGCTGGATCCAAAGAAGAGCTCTTTTTCCTCTTGCTCTGTGGCTCTTCGTCAACATTCTGATCTTGGTTGTGAGTTATCGGCACAAGCTGCTCCTTGGAAATGGGGCAGATAAAGATGGGATGGTAGTTAAATAAAAACCGGTTCGAATCAGGTAGCTGGAACGGAAGATCATAGTTAAATGTAGCTTCGTAGTTGATGATAGTAGCCTCTCCACCATTGGACATTTCAGTACTGGTACCATTCTTTGAGTCGTCGCCATTTCTAGCTTCACTCGAAACAGAGATGAGCTTGTTCATTTTGGATTGGATCTGGTTATACTTGTAGAAACTGGGTAAGTATATGTACCCAGCCAAAATACTCTGGAAGAGAGACGAGTCGTTGGACAAGCGCAAATCCTTACAATATTCCGAGATGAATTCGTTGGAAATGTTGACAAACAAAGATTGCTGTGAATGGATGTTTTCAAAATGGTCTAGAAGCTCAGAAACGAATCGCATTTCGCTAGCATTGTTCTTCTTGCGGTCTCGTTCAATATTGAAGCTATGCTTCATCTTCGCTATAAAATCTGCAAGCAACTTGTCCTTGTGATTGCCCAAATCGAAGTCGTCTTCGCTGCGATTGTTCTGGAAAAGTAACAAAGTCATTAATGGGGAGATCTCAGAAAGATATTCCTTGAAAAATCTCGAAAAGTTGTCCTTGGAATATAAGTAGGCATCCAAAGCATCATTGAGGCTAAACGACGAGTCCTTACCATTCAAAAGTATAATGAACTCTAGCATGTGGAATTTGAACTCGATATCATTGAAATTAGAAGGTACAGGATTGGACAACTGGCTAATTCTGGAAGAGTTCCTTACCTTTTCGTTGTATTTATCTTTAAACCATGAAAGTGCCTTTGACAAATCATGGTTGACAACAATGTCTTGCACGATTTTGTTGAGGAACTCAAATTTGGCAAGCAATGATTCGTCTATCACTACACTGGATCCGAGCAGCAACTCCTTGACGATTTCTTTGACGATGTCACACTGACCGATTTTTAGCAAATGCAAGATAATGGCTTTGATCAACTCCTCTCTGTTCTCTATCTTGATGCCCTTCAAGTCGCTGGAGAAACCCACCAGCTCTGTCTTGTCTTTTTCAGTAGAGTCAGTATACACTGGGAAGTTGTTAAGAAGTAGTGGATAAGTATATGCATCGTCCAAATCTATATTGAACTTCGAGTTCACAAGGATATTCTTCAGAAACCGATTCGTCGCCGTGTTGTACGACTTCAAAGAGTCAATAGAGGTCTTGTACCACTTATTGGTAAACTTCAGAAGACACTCTCCCAAATTGAGATTTTCTTTGGGTATGTCTTCATCCATCTTTTCGTCATCGTCTATATTTTCATCTCTAGCTTCACTGATATTTTCCTGTTCTAGCTGTGATTCCAAAGAAGCTTCCAACTCCTTGAGTTCCTTCAAAAGTGACTCTGACTCGTTGTAGAGATCATGGAGGTTATCGCCCCCGGATTTGGTGAAAGTTCCAATCTCCGAGGAAAGCGTCTCGAGCAACGACATTTTGAATTAACAGTTGAGACCTCTGATTCGTTTACCGAGGTCTTTTCTACAGTGTATAGGTGAATCTTTTCAATTATTGTTAAAAACAGAAAGCATACGAATGACTAACTACCACAGTAACTCCTGATGGACTTTACCATCTTATCTGTGTCAGATTGTGTTGTGTGCAGGATGTATATCCACTGGCTGCAACACTCAGAATTCAGAAGGGATACCTAGAGGGAAAGCTTGGGCTTCCGACTGGAACGACTTGGACTTCTGGCTATTGCTTATACACTGAGCGAAAGACTTTTTATGATAGTTTGAGATTCAGCTTCGGTGGCTCTCTAAAATTGGAATTTTCTTCAGCTGCTATTTGACTTCTTCACTGTTTCCTCTGCAATTCACAACTCTTCTTCCATCGTGGTTTCGTTACATTGAAACGAATCAAACATAATCACACGATCTCGTAGTCTTATCAAAGTAAGGATAATTATCTTGTCTATTGTTTTCTACAACGATACAATAATACTCCAATTGCACATCGCGATGGTTGATTGTTCTCTGACGGTACAGCCAAGTTGAATCATGAGATGGATTGGGGGTTATTCTGTTGTAGGGAAGTCAACGAACTAGTATTATCGCCATATTTGTAAGTTGACTATCTATCTTACAAAGGTCGTCACGAATGTTTGCTTGTTCTGTAGTTAGGGTATATTATTGAATCTATAAATTCTTGTCTGAACTTCAATGTCTTACGAATGCGATTGGACTCCCCATTCAACTATGGTATCAAAGTCCCAGTTGTTGGGTCTGTCGACTAATGCTAATTGGCTTTGCAAAACAGACCCGAACTTTTGCGGAGTGCTGAAAAGTCTAACAACCACTTGAGTCAGGAAGACCGGTATTCTACCGTACAAAGTGACTGGCATCAGTATTAATTTTTCTACATTCCAGCCATAGTATCCGCAAACCAGCATAGAAAGCGGTCTTCCATCGTACTGGTTAGAAGTCGAACTGTGAATGGCCCCACCCGGTGCCTTTCATTTCGATTTGTGATTGTCCTTGCATGGTTCATATGTCTAAGAAGTCTGCTTTCACCAACAACTCCAATGCCAAATGGGTGGGTATGTGGAATTCTGGAATCGCTCCTGATTCGGCCTGCTCCTTATACTTGTAGTGGTAGTACAAGTATTCCACTACACACTCGAGGATATCGCCGTCCATATCCAACGAGATCTTGCCGGTCTTTCCTTCTTCAAAGCCTTGTGTGCTTCTCAAAACTGACGATATCAGGGCCACTTCTTTTAGTACCACAAACTTGTGGTTGTCTGCTGAGACCAACGTCACGTATGCGCCAGAAGTATCCATCTCGCTTTGTAGTGAAAGAGTAGGAAGTGAGATAGAAAAAGAGAATTGAAAAATATGAAATGTCGCGTTCGATATTTCTAATTTCGCGTTATACCTCTGCGAAAGCTCCATACTTAAGCGACACCCAGATTCTGAAGGTAGAGCAATTCACTGAAATTATCATGTTGACTGCTTCGATTCTTTGTCAATCTCCCTTGTAGAGCCTATGTCGTTGCTGTAGATTTGATCTGTACAGAGCAGCGTAAATTTCATTGAAGTGTCATGTCATGTAACAACGTTCAGATCATTTGAAAACGATTATCTCTGAATTCAAATGGTACATCAATTCCGTTTGCAACCTCTTGGAGAAATACTCGTATTGTCCATTCTGTATCACTTCCTCCAACTGCTTCACAGAGCGTGGCTGCCGGTAGTAAACTACATCCAAACTATAAAAATTGTCACCATAAATAAACCATCTAAACTCTGTGTACATATATATAACGTCCCAATCAACTCTTTTTTGCTCGACACTTGCAGCCAAATGGGTGCAAAATAAGAGTTGGAAATTAATACACCAGGGTGTGATTCTATTCTCATAATAGAGGCACACCTGGAATTCTACTGCCCTCATACTCCGATAATTGCTCTCATTATCAAACGCAGATTGAAGGAAATAACCAAAGAGAACCAAGACAAGACTACACTTGCTAAGACGCCGAAGCTTCTCTAGTTGCGTCGTTGACTCCCCACATCACTGCACCAGCATCCTCACATCCAATCAAGATGCAACTTTCATTGGCCTTTCTGGGAGTGCAGAAATCGATCCCGGAAAGCATCATCTCGCCATTGATGAAGTTCAACAGCGGCCGGTATGAATTGCCTTGATGTGAATTGTTATCATTTGTGGGATGGGTATTCATACAGGGGCTACTAGAATTGAGACTATTTTCCCGTATCGAATTGGACTTTGCTGGAAATTGTGAGTCGGTCTTTAGCGAAGTCGAGGACTGTTTTGGAGGTGTGAAAACAAAGTCCTGGAACAACTTCTCATTGTTGGTCAAATAATCGTAGTCAAAGATCAAAGGAGAGGTGAACGACGAAAATTGAGCCAGTCTCGAATCAGAATCACAATAAATACTAACTCGTCCATGGGCGGATTTTGAATAATTGATACTTTTATTGATATTTTCACTATCTATATTAGTATCATAATCCTTGCTGTTACTGCTTTGGTTATTATCGTTATCATTGTCTTCATTTTCATTCTCTTTTGTATCAATATTTCTGGCTGATATATTATCGTCGTACCTGCCCAATCCCCCCTTATACTCACCATATTGGCCCAATGCTAGGGGAACTACGACAACCTGATGGTCGTCTACGTTTGAATAGTCTAAATGACGCAAATCCACCAAATGGACCCTGCCAACATGTTCCAGAATAATGAGCATATCACTCATGTCGTATGCTGGCAGGAACTTACAAGCCCGAAATGCTCCCAGCAGGTGGCCGCATCTCGTCAGCTTGACCTCGATCAACGGCTTGTTTTCGGAGATGTTACGGAGATCGTACACCAAACAGGTGCCATCCTGGAAAGCTGCAGAGAGCAAATTTCCACTGGGATGGTAAGCTATTCCAAAGCCCGCTTCATGGCCGCTTGCTATAGTGCGAACGTTGGGATTCAGAGCCGTGGGATCAAGCAAGAATATTGACTGTGAATCACCAGTCACCGCAAGAAGCTTGTCGTTGGTTGGAGATCTAACGACATTGTTCAAACAGGTATTGACTTCACAGTTGATGCTATTCACAACTCTGAAGTCATCATTATTGGAAATATCCATACAGTACAAGTTGGAGTCGTTATTGCATACGTAGGCCGTGTAGTTGCTGTTGGAGCTCTGAAATACAGCGACGTCGTTGTTGATCTTCTCGCCCAATCGGACCGTTTTCGCGACATCAAGGTCGGGATTGTAGAACAGAAACAAACCCTTTGAGAGTTTCTGCCGATTTTGAGTAGGCTGGGGCAGTTCCGGAAGCAATAAGATATCGATATTCATCAAATACAACTTGCTACTATTCACAAGCAAGCCGCCCGTGACGACTACCCCGTTGGGGGCATGGGAGTAGCAGCGAGGGTTGTAGTGGAGGTTTACGTAACTCGACAGCACAAACAGCAGCATGTCCAACTTGTTGATGGAGTCATTGGTGGTGTAATAGACAACGTTGGAAGAGGCGTCGTATTTAAGGAGGTTCCTTAACTGCCAGTGGTTGACCAGAATACCCACACCGGGAATGTAGTAAGCGTTAGGTTTAAAATTCTGAGACAGATTCTCTCTCAACCCTTCCATACTTGCCATACTTAGATCTCATCTCTTCTCATCTCTTCTCTTCTCTTCAAGCATCCCACAATTCTGATTTTTAGGCCATACTTTAGACTCTCTAAAATTCTCGCACACTCCAGATTTGAAAAGTATTGTATATCCACCATACATTATTTCAATTACCATGTGAAGAACATTCTCATTATAATACAATCTACATTCTCCCAACTATGCCATCTTCTCCCTCGCTCGGGTGGCAGAAGCTCCAGAACGTGTACTATAGCATCCGGCCCTGCTACGATGGCTTGAGCTGGTCAATTGATAACCTCTATTCCAACTTCAAGGTAGCGATTTCCACCAGAGCCACTATACTAGCATTATCTTCCAAATTCGTGGCCCATCCCAACATTATTGACGTCTACTCTATCAGCGGAAACAAGCTCTGGTCAATTGCTTACAACAGCCGGCCCGAGGATCACATTGTAGACTATGTGTTTCGTAACGAAGACTTGTGTCTTGTCTTGAGCAATGGCAGATTCAGATATTACAACAACTTCAAGGGCAACTTCATTGAGTACTCGTATATTAAAGATTTGGTTATTCTCGACAATGTGGGCTCCACCTTCAATCTGGAAGCCTCTGATGTCGGTGTCCATGGCTCCGATGTGGCCCGGCTGTATCTCATCACCAACTTGGAGAATAACGAAAGTGAAGAAATCATCAAGGTTCTAGAAGTCAAAACCTGGAAACAATATTTGATTGTCAGATTGACTAGTAAGATTATTCTCACGAATTTGGACACCTTGACCAATTATGAGATCCCATTAAATACTGTAGACCCCCTTAAGATCCATGGGTTTTCAGTTGTGGATGGCCCCGATAGCTCTTTAGTATTGCTCACCAGTTATGAATCGACCATTCTCACATTTAAGGTAGACCTAGGTTTGACCAGTTACGAGCTCAATGACGAGGGTCTCACTGAGGGCCCCTTCACAAGCATACGAGCCTCATCCAACGGCCAATTGATCTCGTTGTACAATGTAAAAAGTTCCAAGATATATGTGATAAGCAACACATTCGACCAGGTACTCTTGGAGTACGGTACCAGCAACGAATCAAGCTCACCGTACCAGATAGAATGGTGTGGAAACGATGCCATCATATTGTCCTTCAAAGATGAAATCAAGTTGATTGGTCCAGACCAACAATCAATTTCTTTCTTCTACGATATTGTTGATGAAGAAGAGTTTGATTTGGACCAGCTTCTTCGTCCTGGCCTAGATGACCTCTCCTTCACAATTCCTATTCTCAAATCTGAGCCTGATGGCCTCAAAATTTTCACCACCAATAAAGTTGAATTCCTTAGTAGAGTTCCACAATGTAGTATAAATCTCTATCAAATAGGGTCAGCTCATCCCAGCAGCATACTTCTTGATTGTATAGATAAACTCAATCATCATTCTTCGAAAGCAGATACAAGCATATCACTCTTGAAGTCAGATGGTACCCTCTACGCTGCCATGAGTGAGTGTTTGGAAGTAGCCCAGGATGAGTTCGTACCAGTTTGGCAAAAGAAAATCCTTCGAGCTGTCTCTTTTGGCAAGGCTTACTTTGATGGATATTATAATGCCGATGAGTTTCTCTCGGTTTTGAATAACATCAAGGTCTTGAACCAATTGCGATCTCCGGAGTTGGGGATCTTTTTGACTTACCAAGAAGTCGTTCAGGCTGGGTGGAAAGAGATTATAACCATGTTGTTGAAGCGAGACCAGTATCTTCTTGCGTTGAGGATAATTGAATTGTTGAAATTAGACAACTACAAGGAATTTGTCTACTCTGACTGGTGTTGTTCCAAAATTCGTAAGGAGCTCAACATGTCGGATATCGATTTGTTCAAAATCGTAGCAAAGAAACTCATATCGCTTACCGATGATAACAGAAACTACATTTCTGTTCAAGCTATTTCTGAGGTAGCTCATGAGGAGGGAAGAATCAATCTTTGTAAATTGTTGGTGAATTTAGAACCCTCGATTGAGAAGAAGATCCAACAGTTCTTACAATTTGAAGAAGTTGAACTTGCCTTGCTCAAGGCTTTTCAAACTGGCGACTATGATATAGCTAAGATCATATTGTTGCATTTGCGGGACACTCTTTCCATTTCCCAATTTTTCAGGGTGTTAAATCAGAACGAACAAACAGAATCCATCACCGATCTTTCGACTGAAGAACTAAACAAATTGGATATCACCATTCCGTCAGAGAAGCTTTCCATCAGTGGTGACTTGATTGGGAATTTCTGGGTTAACTCTGCTGGCAAGTTCGATTCTAAGATGCTTTCAACCTATTACAAACAAGAAGACAAAAATAATGAACTCAATACGTTTAAATTGAAAGTTTATTTGAGTGGAAACAAAGATTCTCAAGCTGACGAATATTACGAAAACTATAAAGCCAAGTTGCAGAAGTCCTTGAGTACCAGTAATACCAAGAGGGTCAATCGCTTGTTTCAAAGAGAACTCGAAGTTTTGGAATTGCAAAAGAAGCTCGGAGAAATCTACCTCACACAGTTCTATGGCGAAAGGTCTTTGAATTCCATCTTGGTCAGACTTATTAAATTGAACCAACTTAAAATGGCATCGAAAGTAGTGAAGGACTTCAAGATTACCCAGGAGAAGTACTGGTATTTGGTGTTGAATACCTATTCACAATTGAAAGAATTTGATCGATTATACGAATTTGCAGTGGGAATGGATCAGGCTGATAGCAGTAGCCTAAGGTCTCCCATTGGGTTTGAGCCATTCGTGGATGCCTCGTTTGCTAATGGTGCCCCTAAAGATCATATCTCTACGTATATCCGAAACTCCAATCTCAAGTACACTGACAAGGTGAAGAACTATCTCAAGAATGGGGATTTGAAATCGGCGGCACAAGAAGGTTTCAAAAACAAGGACATTGATGTCTTGAGAAGTTTGCTAGAAGCAACCTCCGATACAGATGAAGAAACGAACAAGGTCATTAAGTCGTATATTACAAAACTCGGTTACTAGGTTTTATAGTTTATACTTATAATACAATAGGATAATTCCAGCACAGAAATCTGTGTGAACTTCTCCGTTAAGATGTCTATGCATATTTTTTGAATACTCCATCTTCTACTGTTCCACAGCTGGCTCCTTCTTCTCCCGTTAACCATCCTGGTACTTTGGAAGGGTCTAGTATCATTTGATCACGGTCGGTTGTCTTCACTGAGAGCTCATGGAGACCAGCAAATACATCCAGTCCAGTTAGTCTTATGGTAATCAGAGACTTTTCGGGAGAATCATGATGGATTTTCTTCTTTAGCAAAAACTCAGAAAATTGTACTGGGGCTATAGAAGCGAACTCACTATTCTCGGTTGCCTCATCTAACTCATCGAAGTCGTCTTCGTCATCATTGGAGTATATCTTGCGTCTTTTTGTTTTAGTTTTTCTGTTGTCTTCGTACAATTTCTCTGATTTCAATTTACCAGTCTTTGAGCCATTGAATCGAAGGTTTGCTATGGATTTCAATTTCTTTAATTTTACATCATCACTATCATAATCGTCATCCGCTTCATCTTTGGCTATCGAACTGTGCTTTTCCAATGCATTGAATGGTAGCATGTCTACTGTTGCATCTGCGTAGGGAGTCCAAATTCCCATACTGTTTCCAAATCTAGAATTGCCATGCAAGATATGGATGGACTCTAATGATCGGATGGGAGTCTGCCTTTCTGGAGTCACGATCCTGAGTAAATTGTTGGCATTCTGTGGCAAACTACGTTCTACGACTTGCATGACTATTTTGGTTATCAAGTCATTGCCAGTGCTGTGGATTATAGTGGGAGAGTTCAAGGGTAAAGCAAGAAAATACGCTTTGAGCGAACTAATATGTGGTCTTCTGGAATCTGAAGATGTACTGAATGCCTGAAGATCAAAGAGCTGGATCCTTACAATGATCAACGGCAAACTGGGATGACGACAGAGATAGATATAGGTTAGGAAGAGAGTACTCAATTCATGCGCAAGATTGTCAAGGAACCGTTTTGGATCCAACAGCAACGGAATTTCGCTGTCATGACTGTCTTTCACAGTAGAAGTGATCCAGTAGTATGAATTAGGTCTGTCTACAATAAGCTGGCAGTCCAACTGAGACAATTGCAAGAGATTTAACCCTTTGGACCAGTACTGGTACACGATCTTATCTATGACTTTTCGTTTTGGAGTTTTTCCCACTGCTTTCTTCAAACCTTGAGCATCTTGAGACACATGTCGATTGTACTGTAGTTGGTTATGGTGTGAGTTTTCCTTGTCCATATGTGGCTGGGTATTGGCTATCTTGGGCCAGACATTCATGAACTCTATGAGTGAGATCTTGGGTAGTCGAACAAGCACATTGGCTAGGACTTTTTTCGATAGCACAGGCACGTAAGTGTTAGGAAGCACATTCTTGGAATGTGACTTCCCCATTGTGATATTGGAAATTTATAAAAGAATAATGACGTGAATTAGAGATATTTATTCATTCAAATGTGAAATATTGATTCCAAATTGATTCCTCCATACTTGGCTGCTAAGACTGTTTTGTTTATCTCTGATCGGGGCCGGGTAACTTGCACGCAGGTTCCAAAAAAATTAATGCGAAGAGATGCGATTGCAAAATGAATTTTTCACTATGAGAAAAATAGTGAAGTGAAAAATATAAGATTCATAGAGTCTCCAGATTCACTTTAGAACGTTCTGCGATGTCTGAAGATCAAACAGAGCATGTGGCCGAGGTGTCCATTAAGCAATCAAGTTCTGTAGACGAAGACGGACTTGACAGAAAAACGTTGTTTGTGCGTTCCATACCCTTTGAGGCTACATCTGAAGAGTTGTCAGAGTTCTTTTCACAGTTTGTGCCAGTCAAGCACGCAGTCATAGTCAATGATGAAAACCAGAAGTCCCGAGGTTTCGGTTTCGTCTCCTTCACACTTGACGACGACACTTTGACTGCTTTGGTGGAAGCCAGAAAATCCAAGTTCAAGGGCCGTCTTCTCAGAGTTGATATTGCCAAAAGAAGAGAAAGAAAGGATAGAAACGAGTTACCCTCTTCTTCACCAAGAAGTTCGGCAGCTCCAGTAGAAAAGAGAAGAGCCAGACTTATCATTCGTAACCTTCCATGGTCTTGTAAGAAACCAGATGTGTTGAAGAAGATCTTCTCTAATTTTGGAGCTGTTTTTGATGCATACATTCCCAAGAAGAAGGGCGGGCAAATGTGTGGGTTTGCATTTGTTACCATGAAAAAACAGGCTGCTGCTGAAAGAGCAGTGAAGGAGTCTGTAGGATTGAAGATAGACGGCAGAGAAGTTGCAGTAGATTTGGCCGTGGAGAAATCCAAGTGGGAAGAAATAAAGGAGGATGAAGAAGATCAAGAAGATCAAGATGAAGATGAAGATGAAGATGTGGAAGAAGAAGAAGATGACGATGAAGAAAACGGCGAAGATGAAGATAATAAGAACGAAGATAATGATGACGAAGAAGAAAATGCGGAAGAAGAAGAAGAAGATTTCAACAACTTGAACGAAATCAACTCTGATGCTGAAGTTGAAGAAGATCAAGAGGAGGAAGAAGAAGAAGAAGCTCCAAGAAAAAAAAATAATAGACAAGAACCATATGCCATTTTCGTGCGTAACATTCCATACGATGCTGACGAAGATTCTCTTGAAGAACACTTCTCTAAGTTCGGACCTGTGAAGTATGCTTTGCCTGTTATCGATAAAGAAACTGGTTTGGCCAGAGGTTCTGCATTTGTTGCATTCGTCAACGAAGATGCATACACAGACTGTTTGTCAAATGCTCCATCTTCAGCTTCTACTTCAATGTTGATCGCTGATGATGTTTCTCCAGCATATGTTTACCAAGGTCGTATCTTGTCGATTACCTCGGCAGTGGACAGACAGTCGGCATCCAAATTGGCAGAGAGGAACTCGGAAAAGAGAAAGGAGGTACTCGGTAAAGCTCCAGGTGAAAAGGACAAACGTAATTTGTACTTGTTGAACGAAGGTAGAATCACGTCGAACTCCAAGTTGGCTCAGTTTATTTCCAAGACTGACATGGAAATGAGAGAAAAGTCATACAAATTGAGAGTTCAACAGTTGAACAAGAACCCTACATTGCATTTATCATTAACCAGATTGGCTATTAGAAATCTTCCTAGAGCCATGAACTCGAAAGCCTTGAAGGCTTTGGGTCGTAAAGCCGTTGTTCAATTTGCTACTGAAGTCAAGGAAGAAAAGAGACAGCCTCTTTCTAAAGAAGAAGTCAACCGTTCGATCAAACATAAGCAAGAGCTTGGAGAATTGGAACCAAAGGGAGCCACAGAAGAAGATAAGAAAAAGTCATCCAAACATAAGGGTGTTGTAAAGCAAGCCAAGGTGATCATGGAAGTGAAAGGCTCCGGAGATACAGGGAGAAGTAGAGGATATGGTTTCATTGAATTCAGAGACCACAAGGTTGCCTTGATGGGTTTGAGATGGTTGAATGCTCATGAAGTGACAGTTCCCGAGATCTTGGAGGGTCTTGACGAGGACGAGAAGAAGTTGGCTCAACTCGATGGATTGAGCAAAAGAAACTTGATTGTCGAATTTGCTGTGGAAAATGCCCAAGTTGTCAAGAGAAGAAGAGATAAGGTATTTCATTCTCGTCAACACGACAAGAACGATGAAGAGGGTCCCAGAAAGAGAAAGAGAGATAACAGGGGTGACGAAGAAAAGGGTTCCACTTATAAGGAAAGAAAGAAGGCAAGAAAGGGCTCTGCCAAGAAGGGTAACATGAACAAAGGTAACATGAACAAGGGACCAACGACTGATGGTGAAAAGAAGGAGCACAAGTCGGGACTCTCTGACGATATCAAGAAGATTATTGGTCAAAAACGTAAGAGAAGAAAGGGAAAGAATTGATCATGAATGCATTCTACTAGAATATGTACAATAAACAGCATAATATTATAAAATTCGTAATACTGTTTCTTAGAAATAGTACAATCTGATAACAATTAAATGTATATTCGTATAAAATTCGTCGTGATTCATTATTGTCAATTACGAAGAGATAAAACAGATAGAGAAAAGAACACCTAAGTAAGCATAATTGAGTAGCTGTTCGATAGGTTGTAACAGAAAGACAAACTAAAGCGTGAAAGTGATAATAGTGATTATAAAGTCTGGCCTCGGCTCTATATGATTAGATTGAAGATCTTGGATTATTAGAAACACAAACTTTTCTTTCTATAATGCAAATAAATGATGAATAAATTTAGTAATGAAGGTGATTGCTACATCAGAAATGAAGGTGGACTCATAAGAAATAATCACTTCTTTGTTGTTTGCTGGCATTGTTCTTCACTGTAAGGTCTCCGTCCTGAACGGCGCTAAATATCTTGAAGTTTGGTTCCAAGTCTTCGTCTACTTGCATGACACTGGCAACATTGCCACATCTGTAGCAGTAGTTAGGTGCAGACCATACGGTGACGACATCCTTTTCTTTGAAATGGTACCTGAACCCTTCCATTACCAACTGATGTGCTCTTGCAATCAAACTCAAGTTATTAATGTGGTTGAATTCTCGACTCACTTTCGAGCCAAACAACCAACCGGCTCCACGAGGCGATACTGCCCAGGTGTCGACGTTGTCAGGATCAGACCAGACCAAGTCACAGAAGCCCCCTTCATGTGGAACTTCTTGGGCTCTGCTCAAGACTCTGATCTGGTCCAACATTCTGATTTCTGGTGATAATCCACCGTGGACACACAAGATCTTGCCGTCTATTATGGCAGCTAAGGTCAAGAAGTCAAATACTTGACAGCAGTATTTCCACACAGTTGTTGATCCATATTTGGTCAAGCACTCCTCATAGAAACCATACACCTGGGTGATCTGTCTTGACTCGTGATTGCCTCTAACCAAGGTAATTCTGTGAGGAAACTTTACTTTCAACACCATCAACAACGTAAACGTCTCTAGTGAAAAGTAGCCTCTATCAACATAGTCTCCCAAAAATATGTAGTTTGTGTTGTTGTCTTCCAGTGGCAATCCGCCAGAGATTCTGAACAACTCCAACAAGTCATGGAACTGGCCATGAATATCACCACATACAGTGACAGGGGATTGTACGGGTTGGATGTTGGATTCTTCCATGAGAAGCTCCTTGACCAACTCACACAACTGTTTCATGTCTGACTCAGACAAGGCAATGCATTTTCTGATCTGCTCCAACCATTGGTCTGGACCTCGTTCACCCATTTTGTTGTGTTAATAAGATGTACGGTGAATGTTATAGCAATATAGAACAGATTGCTTTGTTCTATAATGGACAGTTTAGTGGGGTGGATTTGTAGTTGTATAGTCTCTGTAAAGGTTTGATAGTGTATGGTATATCTTCACTTTATATCCCTAACTTGATATGTGTTTCGTTTGGATCAGTTTTGTTGTTGAGCTTTTCTTATCTAGTTGCTGCTCTGATCGCTAATAGTTGACTATTATATGGAAATCCAATTACTAAGAACCAGAATATAAGATGAAACCCTTTTGGCTTGTAATTTAAGAATATCAGCCGATGCACGCTTTATATCTGTTTGATACGATATATATGTAATAGCAAAGTTCTGGCCAAAATTGATACAGACTTGTCAGGACAAAATTTGTATAGCAATTAGTCTAGAATTTCTAGTCTGCTTAGAAACTAATTGAATTGAAGAGGAAAAGTCTGGGAATATGAGAATTCTGGCTCTATCTCTGTGGTTATTTCTACCTGGAACTGTGACCGCTCGTGTCGTAACGCTCGTTGCGGATATGGAAAACCAGTGGCCACTAGAAAAAGAATCCAGGTATATATACCTTTTCAATATTGCCCACTAGTCACTGGAGATTATGGTTTTTCTTTTTTGCTGAATGGACGAAAAAAAGATTGTGTTGGTCGCGTGACTAGTCATGTGACACACATCTCATGAGATCACTCTGGATGAATGGAGCGATCTAGTTTTGAATTTAGGAATGTTCCTCGTTTGTCTGAACAGTGATTGGCTAGTTTTACATTCACATGACATCCGACCATGGACTCGTATCCCATTACAGAGCAAATTCAGGGCTATTGCTGGCTCTATCACCTTTAGTTACTGTTGGGTAGCGCCTCTTGGATCCGCTCGCTTCGCTTAACTATGTAAGCTGGTAATACTGCAGATAGTGTCTTCTAGAACCCACCTCTTCAATTCGGAAGCAAAGTTCTTATTAGGAAGGAACAAGGAGACTTTATCTATTTGCTTAAGGTGTATGGTCGTATTCTTGCGAAACTTTGGGGTCATAGAGCACAATCTCTTCGTTTCTCTCCCATCTCAACGTCCCATCATTTTCGCTCATACTTAGTGTTTCCCAAGATGCTCATGTTAAGTCACATTATGTTTCTCACGTGATCTCAACCAAACAAAATTTTTCAATATAGTACTGAACAATCGTTCCTAATATATATAAATACTTGAAACGTTGAAGTTCCAGTAAAAGTTGTCTGTCGCCGATGTTGTCTTCGTCCAGAGGTCTCAGGGTCGTGAGTTCTAGAGCCGCCGGCTCGGTCAGAACTTTTGCCGTCTCGGCCGTTAGAACCAACAGTCCATTACCTTCGACTCCAGAAATGAAAAGCGAAAAGTCGTGGGTCAACAACGAAGAAAACACTATTACCAGAGACGTGGTTGGATTGGCCAGGTCCATACAAGAAAGCACACAACCTCCATTGGATATCAGCTCTCAGTTCACCAGAAGATTCACTTTTGGAGAAAATTACGATCCATTTGACTTCTCCAACAACAAGTTGGACATGGAAAAGAAACACAATTACGCTAGGAACAAGCAGATAGCCGATCCATTCGAAACAACTGGAATCAACCCAAGCACTTTATACTTGATGCCCGAAATCTTGTCGAGATTTTTGACGTCTACCGGACAAATCTTACCTAGAAGCATAACAGGCTGTAGTGCCAAAAACCAGAAGTTGTTGTCCGATGCCATCAGAACCGCCAGATGCTGCGGATTGTTATCGGCTACTCACAAGCACTCAAGATATCTTCCATCCCGTAACTTATGAAAGGCATGAACCACTGTACATAGAGAATAAACGATGCACTTAGAAGGGTTGTAATTGGAAGACCGAAAGGAAGTAGAGAAGCTCTTGTATCTTCTCGCCTTGGTAGACAATGTAAGCTTTTCACACCAGTAGCAGTACATATGTGCTGGAATGCAAATTTGGTGTCCTTGGTGGATTCTTTCTGAGAGTATCTGATAAATTTCGCTAGGAACAACCAACGAGTGCAAGCTGCTGTTGAAACATAGATTGGATACAAAGAAGTCGACTTGGTACATCCAGACTATGGCAATAATGTTTAGAGATGACCTTTAATTGCACATTTGTTTTATAAATTAGCGCAGATTTTGTAAATACACATTCTTCTACTACAGCTCAGGAAATATCTATTTTACCAATAATTCATTAATGTGTAGGCGAAAAGAAAAGCAAATTGAAGAGATCGAATACTCGAGGATAGATACGAACTTGCCAAACAGAGTTCTAGAAAACCTATCGAAACTGTCCAGCAACTGATTTGGGAGCCAAGTCCAATCACAGACTATGTACAAGTATGAGAGCTTCAATAGTCGCTACAAGTTGGTGGATATGGCAAAGTTAACACCGGTCATGGCCACGGCATTCGTATCGGCGGTGTCATTGAATTCGTAGATATTAATGATAACGAAAGAATCAAAGAAATATTCTTGCTGGAATCTAAGATTCTTGGCCAGATTGAGTAAACGTTCTAGTGACGTAATACTCAATGAACAGCACTTTCTTCTTTGATTGAAGAGAGATACATGAGGCAACTGCCAGACTTTGTGATACCCGTTAGGGTCACTGAGAGCGGATGGCCCGAATAGTGTGCCAGAAACTGGACTGCTCTATCAAATCAAGTTTTCCTAGTAAAGCTCCAATGCTGACTAGACTAAAAAATAGAAGACTGGTTCAGGCTTAGCTACAACAATGGCTCCGACTTTCTACGCTAACCATGGCACAGATTCCGTGTTAGCTCGTGTTAGCAGACTCTCCTGATTATGGCTATCTCGCGTTTTCATGCTGAACAATGAACATTTCTAGAATGTGGGGTCCGCTCTAAGCGAACGGTGGACAGCTGGAGGCCCTACAGTGAGCCCTGGAAACAGCTGCACAGGCAAATATCTACAAAGACCCCCAGTCACGCCTGCTTCTTATCTTTCCAGCATCCCCACACTGCATGACCCCAGCCTCGCCGGATCCGTAAATATGCCAATCTCCCCAGCACTAATAGAAGAAAACAACAGGAGATTCTTCCAGGCTCAGTGGCTGCAACATCTTCCCACTCTTACATAGTGGAACTGCACACGTGACCCACGGACCTGGGGTGGCACTATAACCAATGAGAAATGATCATGAGTGTTCTGTCTGCAGGACGGTTATGGTAATTGTTTTTCCCGACATAAAAGACGAAAAAACCCCAAATTCCATTCATCAAAACCTGTTGTTTCTCCAATTACTCGTCAATTGCCATTTGTAGTAACATCCCCCACGATCACCATGTTGTCCTTAGCTTCCAAGCGCGCCTTGCCATCCACCTTGAGAACCTCCGTCAGAGCCTTTTCTGTTTCCAGAGTTGCCATGACTGAAGGTGCCATCAACCAGGCCAACGACGCCTTCTCTGAAAAGGAAAGAGCCCAAGAAAACATATACATCAAGAAACACGAAGCCGAACAATTGAAGGCTTTGAAGGAAAAGTTGGAAAAGCAAAAGGAAACCATTGAGAAGTTGGAGAAGGAAATCGGAGATATCAAGAAGTAAGTCGTTAGACATCGGTAGCAGCGATGGCGTATAGAAGAAGTCCGCTTGAAATTGGTTGATTTATCGCAGATTTGATTTTCAATTATATTGAAGAATTGGTTTTATTGAGGAATTGATGTTTTAAGTGAGTCCTGATCCGTCGATACGTTTGTTGTGCTAGGTACTTTACAATATATTCAGTCCATTGATGGTTTACGTATTTGCATTTTTTTATGAAATGGGTTTTGTTTTTTGTGAGATAACAGAGAAAACAAGCTATTTGTGAATTCTTAGAAGAGACATCCATATATGGGTGCTGAGACGAACAAAATAAGTTATTAGAAACTGTAGGTATGAATATACACCAGTTTTGAAGAAGTGTAGCACTAGCCGTGTCTAGTTAATTTGGTTTAGGTAGCAGGAGCGGCTGATTTGCTAGTAGGCTGTAGACTGGTACGCTATCTGAAGATCTATAGAGACGTTTTTGTCTGACATAGAGTGATTTTCACAGCCATTCTCTTAAAATTCGGCTTTTCACTTTTAGCTACGAACCGTAAACAGAATCCCGTTCAGTTCTTACTAATTCCAAGGAGATCAGGTTCTCCTGCTTGTCATACTACGACTTCTGGATATCACCACAGATCCTTGATGGGCTGATAGTGGGAATGTTCCGGGCTGCTTCGGAACTACGGGATCTCAGTGAAAAATTCCATGAAATGGCAATTGGTGGCTACCAAAAGACGGCCAGTCAATAGCCGGAGACAGGGTTTTTTATGGTTAGACTTTTAGTCCAAACTAGTCTGACTGTTCCCAGCTTGTCTTTATGTATCTTTTCCGTTTTGCACTGTTTCCGTCTTATTTCAGCTGTCCGTTTGTGCCAATTCCTCAGTCGTTACCCAAAACAGTAATGTTATGAAATGCTTCTCGTGCATACGACTGGAAAAAATACGGATAATTTTTTTTTAGCAACTACAGAACACCAAGTGACATTTCTTCCATAAATAGCCTCGTTTTGCCAACAAAGTCTCTCTTTCTTCTTGTTGTTTGCTTCGTCGCTCGACTTCTCTGTAGTGGTACATGCATCTATTCAGCGGAAACAGACACAAACAGCTTTCGCCGGGTTCGCAGACTCCAGAGACGGCAGTCTCGGGCTCTCCTTCAGTTACTAATCCAAACTCAACTATGGGCAGAGGAAGTCCTTCTTCAGTACACCAGCCGGCTTTCACGCCAGTGACTCGGGTTTATAGCAGCTCGAGAATCACTGTGCCCAGCACGGCCAATCAGAGTTCGTCAGGGTCTAGCACTCCTCCTTCAATCAGAATCTCGGATGAACTGGCATCACCAGTAGCACGCATTGAAAGTCCACCAAGGAAACCACAGAAGAGTGTTAAGAGCAAGAAAGTTTCATCCTCTTCATCTCCGTCTCCCTCTTCACCTTCAAAAACTCCAAAGCGCAAAAATCAAAAAGCACGAACTTCTTCTTCGTCATCCCCTACAAAGAACAAGAAGGCGCCATCGCAGCCGGTTCAGACTGCGGAAACCCAAGAGGAATCGTCTTCTTCACCAGCCAGACGTAGACGACCTCCTCCACTTCCGCCCATAGATCCGGTCGAAGCCCTGCACTCGGTGTTAAACGATAACATAGCCGAACGTTGCCGCAATTCAATCGATGAGCAACTCGAAAGAAGCACAATCTTAGCAGCAGATATCAGTCGTAACCGTAGAAAGTCGAGAATCATCCGTCTGGAACAGGATGAAACTCCATCGTCTAGTCGGGTCACACCAGAAGTTGAAACAGTTCCGGTTCATGAAGTGTTATCCCCTATACCAAATGCTAGCATTCCTGTAGAAAGTGTTGCAGGACCAGCCAGAATGGAACAGCTTCTCCCATCTCCAGTCGACAGTTCTGTAACTTCTGAGTATAGAACTCTAGACCCTGCTGTTTTTCCTTCTTTGTCGACAACTCCTGTAGATTTACCTCCTACTGTTACTGAGTCATCTACTCCGGAAGTACAGGTGACTGAGATAACGGCTCCGATGTACATCCATGCTGAAACAGCAACAACTACCACGACTGAACTGTTGGAAAACTTGCCATCTACGCAAGAGTCGAGCTCTAGAACCGACGGCGATCGTAGAACAAGAAGAAATGACAGTGATCAAAATAGACGAGAAAGAAGAGTCAGGACAGATAGAAGTCGTCAGACTAGTACTACAGCTAATATGCCAGTAACTACTAGTCAACGAACTGGCTCTAATCAAAGGGCTTCCAATCAAAGAACTCGTGAAAGAAGACTTAGGAGAAGAAGAAGAAGAACCTCTAGTGATGTGGAAAGCATCCCTTCATTACCTCCTCCTCAGGATGAGTACACAGATATACATCCATATTTACATGAAGACTCACCTCCATATCGTGAAAAGCTTCACAAGTATGTCGACTTGATCTCATTCGATCCCAGATATACAATTCCTGTGTTGCGTTTCAACAAGGCATTGATCAACAACGACAAGAAGCTTCAAAAGTGTATTAAGAAATTGAGCCAATTCAACCTCTTACCTCTGGAGATAAATCTTTGGGATGTTGACCAAGTAGATGACCGAGAATTCTATGCGGTTCTCCCGTCGTTGTTGCCCGAACTTGACGGTAATGGTGGTCCCCATGTACTTGGCCAGGTTCTTGAAATGGAGAGAAGGGAACAGGAAAATACCGAGCTCCAGATTGCGATGGAATTATCGTTGCATGCGGAAAATCAGGTTGTACCTCAAGCCATCCCAGCAAGCGAAGAAGATAGTGGAGACGAATCTACTTACTTCTACGATGCGTTTGAAACACAGGCTTCATTCTCCAGGTCCTCAGATTTATTCCGTGGTTTCCGTTATCAGGAAGCTACTAATTACGACGCTGCATCAGTCAGCGATACCAACAGTTTCAACGATGCACTCAGCAGTAACCTCAGCAACAGCAATATCAACTTAGTTAATGACCCCAATCAAGTCAATCTCAGCAACAGTCGAGATCAAATGGTCTCGCCTGCTGGAAGTAATAATCCCATTGACGCAGGCCGGCTCAATATCCGCTTGAACAGCCCCTTGTATCACGTATTCCGGTATAATGAACCTGGTATTTCGTCTTCCTCTAGTCATCATGGTCGTTTAGTGGACGTCTAGCATAGCATAATTTGTATAATTCGAACGTTTGTTCCGTCTAATATTGTATAAAATGTAGAGTAGAGACTTGGCTAGATATAATTGGTTAAGTTAAGGCAAGCTTCTGAGTTTTTAATGGTCTTCTTGTCATTTTCAGCTTCTTTTGGCAAACTGCTACTGGTGGGAAAGTCCTGGGTCCTGGGCTAGTGGTCTTGTGACTGTTACATTCGCACTGGATAAATGTGATAAGAAATTTCGCAGCTATTTCAACTCATTATCCATAGAAGCTACTCTCTACTTTCTGGTTACTTGTAAAATGTGTTTTCTTGTTGGATATCTATATGATCCTAATAAATACAAATACTCTTCTTTGATTTTCTTCGAGCCTCGGTACGTATCGTGGCCAAAAATAGATTAGCCCCTATTGAGATCGGCTATGTTAACGTTGATGAATCTAACTGATATTCGGCTATAGAAAAGGATTTCCATTCCTTTCAAAAGTTTTCTTCGTAGAATACTCGGCCCCAGTAATAGCCAGATAAATCTTGTATTTCCGAAAACTCCGAGAAACTTCTTCCTTCCAAACAGTTACACCAAGTTTTTAAGCCGGTGATAATTTCCTTTTGATAGTAAGCGGCCGAAAAAAAAGTATACTGAATTTTTGACAGATCGAAGTATTTACAAATAAATTTATTTATTTGCTTACGTATCGTTTCTTCTTCAGTGGGAACACCGAATTGTCATACTTCCTACTTCCGGTTTGCATACTTGTAGCTGTGTACCCTCCATTGACCTACAGTCGTATCTCGATGAGAAGTGCTGATATAATCACAATCTTCAATTTCATATAGACTTTTCAAGATCTAGTTCAAAGCGGTTTCAGCCATTATGTCGTCGCTTCTTCCTGATGAGTACTTGCCGTACTTGAACTTGCTTCCTGACATCCACAAGGTGGCCAATTTGTTCATGACATTCACGCCGGTATTTTCATATGGAACGACATGTTGGGGCATATATAGAAAACAGACTTCCATGGGTTTTTCCATCGATATCTGTGCCACCATGCTTATGGCGTCCATTCTAAGAATCAACTACTACGTGATCTCGCCCTACGAAGTCACCTTGCTTCGTCAGTCTATCATGATGGTGTTGAGCCAGTGCGTTTTGCTCAAGGTGCTGTTGGCCTATCGGCCAGCTAACTACGATCCAGACTTTCTTACTCCAATGCCTGTCTTTAGAAACGAACTCAATGCCTTTATGCCCCGCAGAATGTCTGCCAGTTTCCCTGCGGAACATGAGAGCTACTACGTGGACAACTCGTTGACCAAATCAGCCCAACTTATCATCAACGATATCGTCAAATGGAGTAAATGTTACGTAATCACCATCTTCAACCAGTCGCTCAAGTTCTTTGACGTCTACTATCAGCGTCCACTCAGATTTTGGCAATGGAAGGAAGAACAGTACTACTGGCGGTTTTTAGCACAGTTCGTAGTCGTATTTGCTGTGCTAACAGCTGTCTTCCATAACAGCACGCCCTATGGTCAGTTTGTAGGCATTCTGGGCTTGTTCATAGAATCGCTACTCCCACTCCCCCAGATCCTACTCCTCAACCGTTTGCAGTCTGTGAAGAACTTCAAGATCATCTTGCTCTTGAGTTGGTTAGGTGGTGATTGTATCAAATTGAGCTACTTGTTCTTTGGAGCTGAAAACGTGTCGATAATTTTTATATTCGCCGGTCTATTCCAAATGAGCTTAGATATCTACATCGCCTTTCAATACGTACACTACAAATACCATGGTACTGACAGTGATATTCTGGAAGTCGTGTCTTCTGGTTCAAGAGACCTTAACTATTTAGTGGAAGAGTTGGTCAAGCACGACGTCGAATCCATACCAATGGCTCAAATGGTATAGATATATAGCATAATAGAACCAGAATATATCGCAATCCCTATAGGATACATTGTAGCTTACAGTTGAACAGTTTATTTAACTTGACAGGAGTTTTGTTTCTCCATTGAAACTACAGCGATTTGTACTTGCTGCACTTTGTTTACTGTTTATTTTACTGTTTCACTAGTTAACTCCATACTCTTGCTCTGCTAATTAACCTACACTTTTGCTATCATTAAGATTATATTATGCTATATATAAGATGTAGAAGACTATGTACAAGAACTCCAAAAAACCAAATAAACCAAACCAAAATCATTATACGCTCACATACTCTACATTCTCTTTAGCGGCATTGATGATGTCAATCGCCTCTTTACCTACCAATCCATGTTTCACTTTGATGTGTCTGGATAAAGCATCGCCTCTGGAGAATGTCTTCAGTTTTCCGTTACCTGGACCCCCGTTGGCTCTACCTTCACAAATGACACACCTAAAGATCTTCTTCTTCGAAGCATGGATCGTCTCTTGATGTCTAATCAAATCGTAAGGTCTGGAGAATTGCTTGTTGCAAGGGACTCCCGTCAATGGATTGATCAAGTCGCACTGGTGGTTGGGGTTATTGGCGGATATTTCGGCTGCCGACTTATGGGCAAACGACTTCGTCGAATGTCTTCTGTCGTCAAATTCTTCGTCTTCAAGTTCAAGTTCGTCAATGTCATCCTCGTGGTCAATTTCATGCGAAGAGATTTCGTGAGATTGTGCGATCTTGTCCTGCTTAACGTCAATGTAGCCACCGTTCATCACGTCATTCTTGTTCAATCTGATGGTTTCGGCTGGATCTACATCGGTTATATTATTACTGTTATTGGTGCTGCTTGTGTTCTTCAAGTAGTCGTCCATGTCCATCAAGTTGACGTTGATGTTAATGTTGTCTTCAGGGTATTCGTTGCTGTTCATCACAAGGTCGTCCAAGTCGTCGTCAAAATGAAAGTAGTTGTCGTCATCTTCCTCGTCATCTGACAAATCGGCTTCGATCTCTTCGTCAAAGTCATCCACAAGCAAATAGTCGTTTTCGTAGCCTGGAATAATCCCGTTGGCTGCAAGGTTGGCTACTGTGCCAGTGGTGCCGTTGTTTGAGTTGTCAAGGTCGTACTGCTGACTGTTGGGCACAAACAAGTAATCGTCGTTGAAGAACGACTTGTTGTTGATGAGGTGCGAGGGCTGGATGTCGGGGTTAAACAATAAGTAGTCGTCTTCCTTCTTGGTAGAAGAGCGAAGCGATGAGTCATCGTCTAAGGTTGTGATATGTCTTCTTCTGGTGGGACGAGCGGGGAAAGCCTGTGGAAGAGGAGGAGGGGCTTGTTTCTGTAACTGCTGGGGCCTCACGAACGAGAAGGGGTTGATTTGGTTGTTGGTGAGAAGCGATGAGTCTGGATTGCCGTAGTCGGTAAAGGGGCTGACAAATAGACTGGGGGTGTTGAACGCTTCGTCAACGTCCATGGCGTCGAAGTTAGCAGGGTTTGTATTCACGTTACTGCCGTGATTGCTGTTGGCATTTGCGGTGCTTACGTTTGTCGACGAGTTGATGGAAGATGTGGCGTTGAGATTGTTCGAGTACACGTACTGGTCCAAGAAACTATCAGTGGTGGACGCATTCAACGACGAGCTGGAGCCGTTGACGGCGTTATGTATGAACAAGGTGTTGTGGGCCAAAGCCGGCGACGAGTTGATCGATTTGAAACCCGAAAAGAGCTGTGACTGGTTCTGGTTCTGCTGCGTCTGCGTCTGGGGCTGGGTGGCGTTGCGCGAGCTGAACTGGATGGGGGAGTTGGGGATGTGGTAGAGTTCCTCGTCCATGATGTCTGTGATGGATCTCTTCAAGGGAGGAAACACGGCGATGGAAGTCATGGCGAAAGTGACGGAAGGAAAAGTGGTAAAAAAACAAAAGTGCTGTACAGCAGACGAAAAGGTGATTACAGATTGTATTTATATAAATAAATAATGTACGGGATCTGTAGGCAGAAGCAGCTTATTAATAATTATAGTAGCACCGATAAATAATACTGTGACGAAGTGAGTGTGACAGCCAGACGACATTTGAGGGGTCGTGTGGTTGCAGGAGAGGCTAAGTGCGAATCTGGTAAAAACGCTACAAAGTTGTAGCCAAAGAGAGTTGTATGTGTTTTGTGGTATGTGTTAAGTGGTGTTTGTCTTCTATGGTATGGTGTGTTTACAGGGGCCCGTATCATACGATAATGGTGTGTTAGAAGTGGTGGAGCTTTTGTTTTAAGCTATATATTTTTTATAAGCCGTGTGGATATTATCTCTGGTCTACGTTTCACATCATGTACTATGTACCTTAAGTTCTGTTCTCTGTGACAATTATTTGCAATAGGCTACGTGGATTATTGCGTTTCAGTGGATGTCGTATGTCGCACCACAGTCCTTCTCGGATCCGGCAGTTGCAGATATGATCCGCAGTGGAATTCATGCGGACATAAATCGCAGCAACTCCCGTTTGGGCAATGCCGGACGATGAGTGGAATCTTCTCGAATGTCGCACCGAGCCCTGTCACGTGCCGATAACTGGTTGCTGTCCTTTACCACAATGGAGAGGAGGATGGACAGGGCAACTACTTCGTGTGGTGTGGTGTGTGCAACAGAGCATCCAGCTGTAGGCTGCTATGGGGGCCAGGTACGGAGCTTCTACGGCCCCTCCACAATGTCTCTCCATTTCGCAGTCATTTTTTTGCGGTTCCGTGTCGCACATATTCAGTTTAGTGTCTGTCATGTTTCGGGGCACTGGAGCGTTGTATAGCCCAATCGGGCAACATGGTTGATTTCTTTTCTGGCTGCAACTCCTATTTACGATAGCCCAACAATTATTAGTCATAGCCTGTTCCCTAAGCTGCGCTTTCTTAGAGCCGTATCTATTCTACAGTCTACGCTACTGGTGCTGGAAGGGGATAAATTTGCTTTTAGTTTACGCCACAATTTGCGTTATTCCGTGCTGTTTTGTGTTCTGCCAGCGTAGATTATGTTATACCATAACGCTATCTCCGCTTTCTCGGCTCGAGAGAAGTGGTCCAGGGCCTGGCCGTGTCAATTGATTCTAACTCGAGTAGCAAATGTCGCCGTTTTGCACTTTATGCATCGCACACTAATTATAGACTACCACAATAATTATATCGCTCGAAGCTTATCTATTATCGTACATTATACATATCATACATTATACATATCATACATTATACATATCTTACATGCTACATTATACATCATACATTCACATCACATTACAGCCTACACTGCCTCAACCCCGCCCTTCAGATGCCGGAAGAGCTTCAATCCACACCAAGACACGATGGCCCACCACCAGACCACTACATAAATGCTCCACATACTGAGCACATAATTGTCGGCCGTAGAAAACACGGTAGCCAATTGAAAGTACAATGACTCATAGCCACAGCTTCGGAGTGGCTCTATCACGAATTGCCAGATGCGAAAGAAGGAGTTCGCCGACACCAAAAAGATCATCCAGCTGACAGCGATGATCCCGTAGCCGTACGCGTAGTAGATGGCTGAGTTGTCTGCGCTGGCCTCTTCCAGCAGCTCCAGTTCCAGTTCTCTATCGGGGGCTACAGAACTCGCTGCCGCAGCTTCCACAGAGGGGATCTGCTTCGGTGGCCGGATCAATGGAAGCGGCTCGTCAAAATCCATGAGTCATTGGCTTGCTGTTGCTCCAGATAGAATGATATGGTCAGGAAAGAAATGAAAAATGAGAATCTGATATTGCTTTATTTATCGGTCCCAGAATGGCTGTGTGCACTCCGCTACAATCCAGTATCACCATACTCCAATCCACCAGAGCCAAACTGTACCAGATCACGGTTTGTGAGAGAATGGTGATGACTTCAGTTCTCTGTCCGGTGTTCTCTGATTGGTGTTCTCTGATTGGTGTTGTCTGGCTTTTCGTATTGGCCATTTTGCGGTGTGCCAGTTTTTCTCATTGCTCTCGTTTTCGCATCAATTCTGCGCTTATCTACTTCTCCTTCTACTTCTACTTCTACTGTGTTTCCGTTCTCTGTGTCTCTTCCCCGTAACTCTCTACATGTCATCTCTGTCTCGCATGTCTCATTATCTATAAATTCACGTGTGGCTCTTTCTTCAACCCCTCGTTCTTGACCTTCTCCATCCCACGCTGGGCAAGCTCTGGATCCAAATAGTAGTAATCCCGTACCAACTCGGCATTGTCGTCAATCTCAAACACTAGAGGGACTCCAGTAGGAACGTTGATGTTGCTGATGTCGTCGTCGCTGACATTGCTCAAATACTTAATGAGACTACGCACAATCAGCCCGTGTGTCACAATAAGCACTGTCTTGTCCAATTGAATAAGCTGGTGATGAACAATTTCCAGTACAAAGTACGGAATCAACCTCTTCATCACGAGCTCTAGCGACTCTCCACGTGGCAAAATATCCTTGTTCACGATGTCCAGATACCTCTCGTCTATGCTGGGATCCTTGCCCTCTATGAGCGGTGGCAATCCGTGGTAGTTCCGGCGAATGTACTGGAATTGCTCCTTGTCGGAATTCAAGCTCTTGAAAACCTCGTGTTTGTCACGGCCCTGGTACTGGCCGTAGTGTCTTTCGTTCAACCGCCAGGTCTTGATGTGGTTGATCCACAACTTGTTCAAATATTGAAGAATGATCAACCCCGACTCGATCAGCCTCGTCAACTTCGAGGTGTAGATGATGTCTGGATCGAGCCCAAACTGCTTTATCAATTTTCCAGCATTCGCTGCTTCCAGTTTTCCTTTCTCCGAAAGAGGAATGTCGATCCAGCCGCAGAATTTATTCTCGTGGTTCCACTGCGACTCTCCGTGGCGAAGGATGATGAGCTTATGAACTTTGCCAGACATGTTTCGTCTGTAGAAAACAGCATTCGTAGAAATGGTTTCCTCTCTGAATAATTCACGATATAACCATATCTTATTGGATTTCATGTGCAGGATTGTCATCGGAAGATGTAGCAGTAGCCTGACAATTTCGAGCAACGGGAAATGGAGTGGGCAGAATGGGCAGAATGGGCTCTGTCGAGACACAAAACGGAGCAGTGGGCATAGAGTCGGTGGTGGCGGAAGAATTCTGGCACAATTGAATTGCTTATTTGCCGTGGTCGTCCTCGCTGGTTCTCTCGCCGGTCTCAGATCTTGACTCATGCTCAGGATCTCACTCCCAAGTCTCGGAGTATCTGCTGCCATTTCCAGAGTCACGTGCTCTTCTCTATCTATTTAGAGCTTCCATTTCCCGCTATCTCGAAAAAATGCAACCCGCATTACGAAAATGCAACAGGGGAAAAAAGAAATGCAACCCCGATGGCACCTGCAATAATTAATAAGGCCATCTTCCCGTACTATATAACCAGAGGATTCTCTCCAGACTCTGGAGACGGGAGTTTTCAGTTGGCATCTCGTTCTTATTGTTGGTCTGTCTTCATTTGTTCCTTCGCCGTATCTTTTAAGAGTGGAAGTTGCTTTTGTGCTCCACTCGTTCTGTTAGTCTGATAGCTGAGTCTGACATATAAATATCCTGGATTTTTTCACAACCAGAAATCTGCACAATGTTTGTTTCTACCAATTCCTCTTCTACGGCTTCCTATTTGGCCACACCTCCTGCTACGCCCACGCTAGTATCCAAGACTAAGGAACTTAGTACCTTTGCCTCCGGAAAGTCTCTCGACGAATACTACCAGATCCTCAACATCCAGGAAGTCAGATCTGAACTCATGCCCAACATGTCCAAAGTCAAGGTAGATAAGCCATTCACCTGGAACGAGGTCCATTTCATAGTTACCACCAACCAGCTCGAGTTATTTGCACGTTCGCAGGCTGCCACAGACAGATACTTGAAGTTCAAGCACGACTTGAAGGAGCTGAAGGTGAATATTTTGGACCATATTCTCGCCAATGAAGTGCGGTGGGACGTAGAAGACTTGAGGGAAGAAGGCGCCATCTTTGCAGACAAATCCGACCTCAGAATCATCCACAACCGTTTCCCTTACTACTTTGAGGACGACGTCAGCCACTTGTGTGTCTGGTCCAAGGTGAGGATCCCTACCGATCCCAACAGTGCAGACGGAGACATCACCACAGAAACAAGAAACAAGATCAACCAGTACATCGAAGAAACCTTCATCCGTCCCTTGGGTCTCACTTGGGAACAGGTTGAATGGTTCAAGAACTGGACGTCGCTCCAGAGCGTCAAATCCATCAGCCACATCCATGTGTTGATCAAGGGAGGCGACAAGAACAAGATCGAGCAAATGGTTGAGTCTGTGTAGAATACCCATAGAATACCCGTAGAGATACGACAGAAGAGATACGATAGAGC
Organism: Scheffersomyces stipitis CBS 6054; assembly: GCF_000209165.1. Lineage (NCBI taxonomy): Eukaryota > Fungi > Ascomycota > Pichiomycetes > Serinales > Debaryomycetaceae > Scheffersomyces > Scheffersomyces stipitis. The sequence goes on from NC_009046.1 coordinate 620,492, forward strand.
TAGATATGACCGTAGCTGTAATATTAGATATAATAGATGTATAATAGAAGAAACACAACAGAGTAATGAGTAATGCAATCACGGCGTAGTTTAGAAGTTCAAGCTGGCACTCCCAGAGAAAGCGGAATCAAAAGGTACAATTCCGTACTATTGACTGGGAATGTAGCAACTTATCTCTACACGAGTTGATCCTCGTAACGTCCACCGCAGCATGAACACCTCTACGTCTGATTCGCTACCAGTTTCTGCCAACTGCCACCATTTCCGTATGATTCTCCGCGCACGTGATGGGCCCATTTTCACATTATCACCAGAATTTGTGACTCGCACTGGAGGCCCAGCAGACCCGAAATGGTCTAGCCAGTCGCCACATGAAACCTACACTACAAACAAGCATTCCAAAACGATATAGTATTAAGAATAATATACAAAGCAAATACGAAGTAAATTCATTACGGACCCCATTAAGACACACGGCGATGGCTCGTTTAACCACCGAAACCATACAAGGTTCTACCTTGTCTCTTCAAGGCGTAGACGACATCCAAAGAGGTGACGGTCTTTCTCTTTGCGTGTTCAGTGTAAGTGACAGCATCTCTGATGACGTTTTCCAAGAACGACTTCAAGACGACTCTGACTTCTTCGTAGATCAAAGCAGAGATACGCTTGACACCACCTCTTCTGGCCAATCTTCTGATAGCTGGCTTGGTGATACCTTGGATGTTGTCTCTCAAGATCTTTCTGTGTCTCTTGGCACCACCCTTTCCTAAACCTTTTCCACCTTTTCCTCTACCGGACATTGTTACTGATTAGATATATGAGTTTGTATTACTGGGAACAATTGAGTAATTGCGGAGAATTAATCAATTAGCGATAGCAAAACAAGTATGGGAGAAAGAAAAAATCAAGCTTAAACACCAGGTCTGAAAATTGTGCGAAGAGGCTACTATATTTATAAACGGGAGCTAGCGAAAAGGCTCTAGGCACACAACACTCGGTAAGCAGCCCAGGCAGAGTTAGGGGGAGCTCCTGGAATTTGCCGGTAGATAGTGCGGGAGAACTTGTCGGTACGGGAGGTCATCTCTGTGCCACTTTCGGCCAACGAGAAGACACCGAAAAAATGGCCTAGTAAAACGACGGGTTTCTGGTGGGCCGCAAAAGTTGGAAGTGTGTGGATTTGCAATCTTTGCCTCGTTTGAGTGGTGCAGGAGACCGCGGATTGCTAGTGCGGTATTTTACGCGCGCCATGTGTAATACTCGGAACACGCCGGTGCAGAAAAAGTGCGACTTTTGCTGCTGACCGTTTGTTTGTTGTTGTCTTCTGCCCCAGCAAGGAGTGCGACTAACGGCTGTGTACGCTGCTCTTCTGTTCCCACGTATACACCGCGCGTGCGTATTTGTGTGCATGGCCATTTTCGCAGCTTTTCCCACGGCCAGATGTGCACACCGGCTCTCGATTGTGGAGTCTAGCGCAGCCGGTTAGCGGCAAACAGCACGAATTTCGTCGCAAGAGCGTCTCTGTGCACCTTCTCCCGCTGGAAACTTGTCTTTTCTCTCGCTCCAACAGCTTTTGTATGGCGTCCCGCCGCTGGCGGCTCTCTTGCTGCACCTGGCCGTGTTATTGTTATTATTCTCGCTAATTCGCGCCTCTCCCATATATAACACCAGATTTCCTCCCTAAATCGCTTTTCTCTTTTATCTACCCTTATCTACTTCATTAACAAAAATGGCTAGAACCAAGCAAACAGCAAGAAAGTCCACTGGTGGTAAGGCCCCAAGAAAGCAATTGGCTTCCAAGGCCGCCAGAAAGTCCGCTCCATCTACCGGTGGTGTCAAGAAGCCTCACAGATATAAGCCAGGTACCGTCGCCTTGAGAGAAATCAGAAGATTCCAAAAGTCTACTGAACTTTTGATCAGAAAGTTGCCTTTCCAAAGATTGGTCAGAGAAATCGCCCAAGACTTCAAGACCGACTTGAGATTCCAATCCTCTGCCATCGGTGCTTTGCAAGAATCCGTCGAAGCCTACTTGGTCTCCTTGTTCGAAGACACCAACTTGTGTGCCATTCACGCCAAGAGAGTCACTATCCAAAAGAAGGATATCCAATTGGCCAGAAGATTGAGAGGTGAAAGATCCTAAGTGGTCGGTGTCGGGAACAAACTTCAATTCGTATTCTGATTCTTTTCAATGTTTATTTTGTATAACGACTGTATATTAGTATTAATGTATTAATCATGAGATTATCTTTGACTTTATTGTAGTAGTATTTTGATTGCAAATTTTGGATTTTGGATTTCGCTACTGCAGAAAAATAATGCGAGTGAATATGTACAAAAGCACCATACATAAAAATACATTTTTCACACCCATATTCAATTTTAGGTATCACAGATACTCCTTAAAAGTGAGAGTAGATAATACTTTTATATATTCATTCGAAACTCTACTGTGAACTCTCTCTATTGTCGCTAACCTGGTTTTGCCCCGAAACCTAGACCTTGAACTACATTATTGTATACTTTATTTCTAAATCGATTGTATTCTCTATTTCTCTCCATACCACTAGAATGGATACACTTCGGGTTCACTGCCCAAGCCTTCCTTCTCCTGCTCCTCTGCCCTCTTCTCCAAGTAGGGCAATAAAATGTCCTTATACTTATGATATCCTCTGTACTCCTCTACATCGTCTGACCAACTGTTGATACCATTCAACAAACGACGGGGAATATGGGGTTCGTCGCATAATTCTGTAATAGGAATGAAGTAGGTCCTGATAGTAAACACAACTCCTCCACTGATGGGCAAACGGCGCAAGCTCTGTCTCTCGCTTCTAAAATACAACTTGTCTATTTCAGATGCCACCTTGGCCGTGTACCAGCCTCCAATCTCTTCTACATCTTCACGACCAATGGAGTCGGACCAGCCCAAGTTGTCATCGGTTTGAATAAAGTAATTGTTTCTCACAACAGGTTTATCTACCGTCAAACGACGAAAGAACTTTGTCATCCCCATCTTCAAATTGGTTTCGTACTTAGGCACATCACCGCTAGTATGGATCTCGTTAAGTTTCATCTGGAACTTATCTCTCAATCTCCAGAACCCAGCCAACGCAATTGCTCCTGCTTCCAACGAGTAGTTACCATCTTCATGTTCAATCATAATGGCCAAGTCGTCCTGCGTGAACATAGCAGCTAGCTTCATAGGATCGTCATGGTGTCCAGGACGGAAATCATACGATTCGCCCGTTTCCAAATTATCCATCCCAATGTCTGTAGCCTTGAATAATGCAGGGTATCTAGCTGGCAAATATCTCTTGAACTCGTCCAACAACTCGTAGGCTGCAGCAGTAGCCAAGGGAGAAGTGGCATACAACTCATCACCTCTTTCCTTAAACCGGTCCAATTTGTTGTTGTGGTAGCGCAACCATTGGTTGTCCAATTCAATCCAGCTGTCCCACTCCATGTTTCTGATACCCATGGTAACAGTATACTTGTGCTTGAACGCGCGATATGGCATGGGCTTGGTCTTCTTGAAATCCCAGTACTTGAAAGGCTCTGGTGTTGGAGTCTTGAAGTCGTAGTCTGGAGTCCATTTGCCCCACACCCTGTTAATAATGTTGGCCTTTTTAGGTTTCAAAGCAGCCAGATTCTTATTCTTGCTGTTCTTTTGGTTTCTCACTATCAAAGCTAAAACCGAAACTACTATGCTTGCCAATAAAATGTTGAATGAAGTCTCCGATGAGCCATTGGTTAAGTTAGAGTAGGCAACATATTGCTGCTTGTAGAGGGAAACTAAAAGGCCCCCATCGGCGAAACTTGCATTAGCTTCCATTGTGCCGTCTATTGTCTATCAACCTACTTGCAAAAATCATAGCGATCCAAGTACGAATTAATCCCCTATATATAGATTTATACGTCTAAATTAGTTGGGTGTAAAATATGTGTGAGGTTCCGTATAGGTGCGCCTAATCGGGGAAAAATTTGCAGACTAAATCGTTGATAAGATTTCCCGACTGTATATTCTCATAAATTATCCCAGTCTTTTACTATGCCTTAATTAAGAAACTAAAAGAATGCTGTACAAGTGGTCAGTTTTGGTTGTCAAGTCGCATGAATAAGCCTGCATTATTCATCGTCTACTGCTCTTGAAATATGTCAATTGTGGATCTCAATTGAGCAGTTGGTTCCGCAGAAAATTGTTTGTTACAGACGGTTGCGAATTTTATCATTATATGTGGTTTAATTATTTCACCATTGATATACCAATGGAAGTGGCTTTGTGAATAGGTACCAAATTTGGTTTATCTTATGCTGGCGGTAAGAAGGCAGAAAACAACATCGTCTGTAGTAAGTTCCAGATCAACATATAGTATACTAAGGACTTGTGTTGGTGTCCAGTTAATGAGGCTACATACCAATAGCTCAATGGTAAGAAACTAGTTATTCTCACCAATATCTGGACGTTCCAGAAGAAGAGTCCGCCTACGATGACCACAGAGTTTACCACCAACCATGGCAATACTTTCTTGAGAGTTGGTAAACGGCTCCAGAAATATGCGATGCTCAACCCATGAATCGCAACGACCGGGAGAGCTATGAGAAAGTTGGGAATATTATTGGGAGACCAATATTGCAAAAATCCTACACCCCAGTACTTATTCTGGGCATAGGAGAATAGAATGGGAAGAGTATTGTTGCACCATTCTCCTCGTTGGGGACAGAATGTTCTGTATGCTTCGAAATTGGACCATAAAAATGATAAGAATAACGACCCTCCAGATAGTATGGGCCACGCAGCTTCTTGTGAAACTCCTATTTCAAACAAGTCCATCAAATACGGTATTCCAAGAAGTAAACTGTTTGCACGTATAGTATAGTTCACAGCAACGAGAAATCCAGAGAGTAGATATAACGGCTTTGATACTATGGACTTGGTGTTGTTTCGGGTTGGATCCTGAGGATTCACTGCAATGTCGTAGGCTAATATCTGGGCTAGACTGAGCACATTATTGGCATTTTCAGAGTAACTAGCGGTCAAGAAGATACCTGCTGGAGCAATAATCATTAGTAAGGAAGAATGCAATGCCATTTTTGAATCGTTCTTGAAGAACCGAAGCGTAAGTACATACAAGAGTATAACTGAAAAAAAATGTAACGCGTTTGAAATCACCAAGCTCACAAATAGCTTTTCGTAGTAGCCATTTCCTCCTATCGGGAAGTTCCTGATGAATTTCAACCAGTTGGGACAAAACACATACTGGTGCTCGTATTTCGGTCCGTTGACGAACATGTAGTTGAAGTACACAGAGTCCCAAACAATGAATCTATTGAGAAGGTGTGTTAGCACATAGCCATAGGGGGACTTGGTCTGGCTCACTATGATTTCTGAAGAAGTATCAAATTGGGCTGGTGTGAAGTAGAGAAGAGTCAATTGGAGCGACTTGAGCAATATAAAAGTGGCAAGTAATTTGCCAAGCGGTATTGTAGGCATTCTTGTAGGGATCAGAGCATCTGCTGGGAATTTCCTATTGATCTGGTAGTTTTAATCGGAGATGCAAAACACATTGATTTAGTGAAAAATCAGTACAGGCTAATTTTGTGATTATGTAAGTTTATGTGAAATATTACGTAATACAAACATAATCGTCAAGAAATGACATATTGTAGCAAGATCCACGAATTATTAGTTTAGAGGCTTCTTGTAGATATGGCTCTAGTATCTGTGCTTATACGCTACATTCATGTCTACTTTCTGTATGTACATTAACACAAGCTAAATTTGAGGCATTATGCCATTTCTAACCAACCACAGAAATTGGGTGCAAAATCGCGAAGCAATTTCTGCAGCTAGGAGGCTATAGACTTATGAAGTTATTTCTTAGCAAATTGAGCAGCAAAGGAGTCGATTATACCAACGACAGACTGAGGGTTGGACAAAGTGGTGATGTCACCCAATTGGTCTGCTTCGTTGGCAGAGATCTTTCTCAAGATTCTTCTCATGATCTTACCAGATCTGGTCTTTGGCAAGTCGGCGACAATGATGACGCTCTTTGGAGCTGCGAAAGGTCCGATTTCCTTTCTGACGGTCATGATCAATTCCTTTCTCAAGGCAAAGGCTTCGTCGCTGGTTTCCTTGCCGGCGATCTTGTCGACGTATTCGTTCTTGAGAGCAACGTAGGCAACTACGGCTTGACCAGTTAAGTCGTCGGTAATACCAACCACAGCAGCTTCAGAAACACCGTTGTGTTCGATGAGGGCAGCTTCTATTTCAGCAGTAGACAATCTGTGACCAGACACATTGACGACATCATCGACTCTACCTCTAATCCAGTAGTAGCCGTCGTGATCTCTGGCAGCACCGTCGCCGGTAAAGTAGTAGCCTGGGTATGGGTTCAAGTATGTGTCCATGTACTTGGTGTGGTTGTTCCAGACAGATCTAGCCATAGATGGCCAGGTGCTCTTGATGGCAAGAACACCTTCGATGTCGTTACCTTCGAGTTCGTGGCCGGAAACTGGATCAATAAGAGCGGTCTCGATACCAAAGAATGGCAAAGAGGCTGAACCAGGTTTGTTTGGAGTGACACCGGCAATTGGAGCAATGAAGTGAGAACCAGACTCAGTTTGCCAGTAGGTGTCGGAGATGTGGCATCTGCCTTGTCCAACGTGCTCGTTGTACCATTCCCAGATATCAGGGGAGATAGGTTCACCAACAGAGCCCAATGTTCTCAAAGAAGACAAGTCGTACTTTGGAATCTCTTGCTCGCCACTCTTTCTCAACAATCTGAGGGCAGTAGGAGCTACGTAGAAGTGGGTAGCCTTGTGCTTTTCGACAATTTGCCAGAATCTACCAAAGTCTGGGTAGGCTGGAGTACCTTCAAAAACGATTGTTGGGATACCGAGAGCCAAAGGTCCGTACAAAGCATAGGTGTGACCAGTAATCCAACCGACATCACCGGCAGTGAACAAGATGTCTTCTGGGTGGACGTCGAAAATGTACTTGGTGGTCATGGCAGCACCTAAGAGGTAGCCCCCAGTGGTGTGGACAACACCCTTAGGAGTACCAGTGGAACCAGATGTATACAACAAGAACAATGGGTCTTCAGAATTGACTGGAACAGGTGGCAAGTAACCCGAGAACTTGGCGGTTTCTTCATCCCACCAGAAATCTCTACCCTCTTCCAATTCAATATTTTCGTTTCCGGTTCTCTTGAAAACAAGCACCTTTTCTACAGTAGGACAGCTCTTCAAGGCTTCGTCGCACAATTTCTTGATGTTAACGGTCTTACCACCTCTTCTACCTTCGTCACAGGTAATAAGAGCCTTACAAGAAGCATCGTTGACTCTGTCTCTGATGGAACCAGAAGAGAAACCTGCAAAGATAACCGAGTGGATGGCACCTAATCTGGCTACAGCGAGCATAGCAATAACAGCTTGAGGAGTCATTGGCAAGTAGATAGCAACAGTATCACCCTTTTTGATGCCCCAGCTCTTCAACACACCAGCTACCTTGGAGACTTCTCTCAACAACTCGGCGTAGGTCAACTTGTACGAGTCCTTTTCTTCGTCAGCTTCGTAGATGATGGCAGTCTTGTCTGGAGTCGCATAGGCCCATCTGTCTACACAGTTGTAGGAAGCGTTCAACTGGCCGCCAATGAACCAGGCAACGTCACCGTCCTTCAAAGAACCGGACTTGACCTTGTCGAAGTCTCTGTCCCACGACAACAACTCCTTGGCCATAGGACCAAAGAATCCTTCAGGGTCGGCGATGGACTTCTGGTATAATTCCTGGTACTGTTCGATGGAGGTGATATGGCCAGGACGGGGCTGTTTGTCAAAAAACTCCTTAGGAGTGGGTCTTGGGGTGACACCGTTGGCCTCGTGGACGACTTGGTGCTGTGGGGTAACAGTCATATTAATGGGGGAATAAATAGTGTGTCAGTGAAACTGGTAGATCTGTAATCTGAAAATTTGTTTCGGAAAATTATCTGTACCTTGAGTCTGGGGAAAAACTTCGTTGACTAGCAAACGACGAATGGACAAACAAAAGGAGAAAAGTGTAGTTATTCTAAAATGAAGAGAAAACTTTCAACTATATCATTAACGTTAGTAGATGCTCCAGTATTTTTCAGGATGTCTATATGATGTCACCAATTTAATAAATCTGTTGTGCCGGTCAGAATCAGCGAATACAATTGGTTAGTGTATGGCGGATGGCAGTATCGTGATCACTATAAGTTGGTTCGGCGATTGGATCTGGACCCAATCTTGACTACTAAATACGAGTCTCGCAATCAAATGACGCAACAATGGCACCATCTGGAAGGGAAATCGGGTATACGCTCTTAGTCCGTTTCCAAGACTCTCCGGACGTATGAATTGTTCCTTGACTGGACGTTTATTGCCCCACTATTGGAGGTATTTTGCGGGCGAGAAAAAATAATATCGGATGGATCTCTGAGCACTGCGAATGGAAGAGAGAATTTATCAAACTGGTGGACAGAAGGAAGACGAGAAGGGAAGAAAAAAGCGTTGGAACATACTCTAAGGTCAATGGCAATTGCACGAGATCAGGCAAAAGTAGAGACTACGAGACCACGAACGAAGTTAAGGGGATTTGTAGAGCTAAAGAAAACTAGCACGTCTTTCACAGATACACTGTGTGATTTTTTTCAGCAAACGGGACCTATCCACTATATATACGGTGAGCGCATACCAGAACTGGTTCCGCTAGCTAACGCTACTGTATACGAGCTGGAGCACCTAAACACGAAACTGTTGGATTTTTTGTTGAATTCTGAAAAAAAATTATCACCTTCCGTCGCGACACAGGAACAAGCGAAGTACATCCTTGGGTAAAGACGCCAGATACACACATCTGTTGCAAAGAGAAAGTTCCTTTGGTCCAGCGCAACTCCGAGATGTCAACTTCCGAGTAGCAGCGGGTATTCTGGGGAAACGGACTCGTTTCAGAGCAGACATGGTGCTAATCTCCCATTCGTGCCTGTAGTCCGAAATGAAAAATTGGAAACTGAAAATTGCTCGGAGTCTCAGAGATAGGCGATTGGACTGGAAACCAAATGTGGTGGCCCAATGACAAGCGGTGAATTCGAAACGGTTTCGGAGTGGCCGACCGGCCATGTGTGTCTCTCTGTGATGAACCCTGAGTGTGTAGCCTGTTCACATTGTAGTCTATTCGTGTGTCACAGCGATAGAACCTTGTAGCGAGTTCACAGTGTGTCAGTACTGTAACTTTTGGTACCATACTCTATTTTGTAGCACTATTTACTAGACTATTTTCTAAAGTACGGGGCCTATCTGTGCTCTTCTAGATTCGCATACTTAACCATTTCTTACGGTACAACTGACATTCTGTCTCGCTCAATTTCTCCAGACTTCGACACCTATATATACTTTTCTCTACTCGTGTCATTCTACTAAGTCCGTGAAATGATCTCTGGTTATTTCCGGACTCATCCACTGTCTTTTGGGCTCATTCTGTGTGCTGCTCAGGCTTGATCTGGAGCCAGAAAAATTGTTGGTTACTGCGAATTTGCGACCACGAATTTTGTTGGAACCGGTAGTGTGACGACCGGCGTGTCGTTTAGCAGGCTTGTCGTTCAAAGGAGGGGTTGAACTGTGAGTCTAGCCGTGATTCACTGGCGGATTGGTGCTTTATGGATACAAGCTGGGCTGGAGTGTTGGCTGCTGAATGAATCTCATGCCAATTGCAAGAGAATTATGTCGGGAAAAAAATGGTTGCAAAATGCCTTTTTCAACACTCAAAGGCTCTACACTCTGTACCAATTTCTTTATGTATTCTTTATGTATTTTAGCTACATTTGGTTCACTAATCTTTATACACCGCAATCTCTGGCAGACTTCAGTCGTCTCGTACTTCAATTCTCTACTTCTACTACTACGTTTCGTGCTTCTGTGCATATTATTTGTTCCATTTTTATTCTATATTATATCATCTTCTTGCGCACAATCAGTATTGCACTTTATATGTAAGTATTCCACTCTATCTATCGAACTCTTGATCACCGTTATCTACTCTCTACGCTTCAGTTCTTTTCTGTTTCGTAAATTAATCAATAAATAATAAAAAATATGTACTATATCCTCTATTCTTTATCTATAAGGAAGAACAAGTCCTCGCTTTTCTAACATTAAAGCATGAATAAAATGTGATAACCATGAAATAAATAAACCCATATTTTATACAATCACGTTTAGTCAACTTCTTCAACAGTTGGACCTTCGTTGGAAGGTTCTGGAGCAGCACCACCTGGGAAACCACCTGGAGCAGCACCGCCAGCTGGAGCAGCACCGGCTTGGTAAGCCTTAGCCATGATTGGGTTGGCCTTGCCTTCCAATTCCTTTTGCTTGTCAGCGTATTCTTCGCTGGTAGCAGATTGGTTGGAGTCTAACCATTCAATGGTTTCGTCAGCAGCCTTGGTGACTTCTTCAACTTCAGAAGCTTCCAACTTGCTCTTGAATTGTTCGTCACCCAAAGAGGTCTTCAACGAGTAAGCGTAAGATTCCAAACCGTTCTTGGCTTGAACTCTGGAAGCTTCCTTTTCGTCTTCTTCCTTGTACTTTTCGGCTTCAGAGACCATCTTTTCAATGTCTTCCTTGGACAATCTACCCTTGTCGTTGGTGATGGTAATCTTTTGAGTCTTACCGGTACCCTTTTCTAAGGCAGAAACGTTCAAGATACCATTGGCATCAATGTCGAAAGTGACTTCGATTTGTGGAACACCTCTTGGAGCTGGAGGAATACCAGACAATTCGAACTTACCCAACAAGTTGTTGTCCTTTGTCTTGGCTCTTTCACCTTCGAAGACTTGAATCAACACACCTGGTTGGTTGTCGGCGTAAGTGGAGAAGGTTTCGGACTTCTTGGTTGGAATGGTGGAGTTTCTTGGAATCAACTTGGTCATGATACCACCAGCGGTTTCAATACCCAAAGACAATGGGGCAACATCCAACAACAACAAGTCTTGAGTCTTGGAAGAAGTGTCACCAGACAAGATAGCGGCCTGGACAGCAGCACCGTAAGCAACAGCTTCATCTGGGTTGATGGATCTGTTTGGTTCCTTACCGTTGAAGAAGTCGGAAACCAACTTTTGAACCTTTGGAATTCTGGTGGAACCACCAACCAAGACGATTTCGTGAACAGACGACTTGTCAATCTTGGAGTCCTTAAGAACCTTTTCAACTGGGTCCAAAGTGGATCTGAACAAGTCTTGACACAATTCTTCAAATCTGGCTCTGGTGATAGAGGTGTAGAAGTCAATACCTTCGTAAAGGGAGTCGATTTCAATGGAGGTTTGAGCAGAGGAGGACAAGGTTCTCTTGGCACGTTCACAAGCAGTTCTCAATCTTCTCAAGGCTCTTTGGTTGGTGGACAAGTCCTTCTTGTTCTTTCTCTTGAATTCGTTGACGAAGTGGTTGACCAATCTGTGGTCGAAATCTTCACCACCCAAGTGGGTGTCACCGGCGGTAGCCTTGACTTCAAAGATACCGTCTTCAATAGACAACAAGGAGACATCGAAAGTACCACCACCCAAGTCGAAAATCAAAACGTTCTTTTCTTCTTCAGACTTCTTGTCTAAACCGTAGGCAATGGCGGCAGCAGTTGGCTCGTTGATGATTCTCATCACATTCAAACCAGCAATCAAACCAGCATCCTTGGTGGCTTGTCTCTGGGAGTCATTGAAGTAAGCTGGAACAGTAACAACAGCATCGTTGACTTGAGTACCCAAGAAGTTTTCGGCAGTTTCCTTCATCTTAGTCAAGATCATGGAAGAGATTTCTTCTGGAGTGAAGACCTTGGTTTCACCCTTGAATTCAACCTCAATTTGTGGCTTACCACCCTTGTCGACAACCTTGAAAGGGAAGTGCTTGACGTCACCTTGGACTTCGGCGTCATCGAACTTTCTACCGATCAAACGCTTGGCGTCGAAAACGGTGTTGGCTGGGTTCATGGCAGCTTGGTTCTTAGCAGCATCACCAATCAATCTTTCGGAGTCAGTGAAGGCTACGAAAGAAGGAGTGGTTCTGTTACCTTGATCGTTGGCGATGATCTCGACACGGTCGTTAGCGAAGTGAGCAACACAGGAGTAGGTAGTACCTAAATCAATTCCGACAGCTTTAGACATGTTTGGCTATGTGGATATGGAGTTATGTAGAGAAAAAGAGAGAATTCTAAAAATTGAAAAATTTGAAAAATTTGGCCCACCTAACTTTATATATGGCAGGAGAAGCTCGTCGATCGACATCTTCTCTGGAATTCTACGAGATTCCACAGTGCAGCCGAAAAATGCGAAAAGTTGCACCCAAGTGGAAGCTGATGGAAGCTGAGAGAAGCACGGTCACGTGTATGGCTGCAGCAGTTAATTGCGATGGAATCTTTGATAGGATGCAGGTCTGATGTCATAGACTGGAGAAGATAGGCTGAGGGAATGTGAGCAAAGTGACGTTGGATCTCGTCGATTTTGGTTAGTTATTTTAGAATTGATTTCGTCAAGAGCAGAAGTCTAATTGTATGACATCTCGGCGATTGAGCGAATGTTCTTTTGCAACCTTCCCGTAATTTCTGTGAATAAATAATGATGGTTTCCTCAGCATACAATTGAAGTGCGCAGCCAGGCTCTGAACATATAGAAGACACTTCTATTCGATTCGATTCAATCCTGAGCTCACTTGTATTCTGTTGATGTATTCGATATCACTGGGATTCAAATCTCAAGTTATCTATGGATGTTGTAGAGATTACGAGCTGCTTATCTTAACTATGGAAGATCCCATTTTCATTTGAGATGCCGAATTTTTCACTTCTGACCAATTTCCTGATTAGGCAATAGATCTCATTCACATCTACGATTCCAGCGATAAAAAAGGTGTTACTTACTACAAACAGCAATATACATATACACGTTACAATAACAAACGACGACGGAGTGTTCCAGTACTGGTTGATTCTACAACACACCATAACTCAATAGTAAACGTAGTTGAGCAATTGAGTAGACAATTGAGTAGACAAATCTGTAGACAAGTCAGCAAACAATTGAGTAGACAAATGAGCAGATAATTGAGATAGAATTTGTTGTATATCTTAGGGGCCTAGATCAGCTTGTCCTTGGTAGGATCGTGGACCAAGTGGACAGTACCGATCTTCTTGAACACATCCTTGATCTGGATCCACACCTTCTTGACCTGAGGCTGGCCGATCTGGTTGACGACGTTGTCCACTTGGACCTCGGCAGCCTTGAAGTAGTTTCTGGTGTAGACAGAGGTCTCGAACTTCTTCTTCAAAAACACAGTGTAGATAAGGAAAGGAGACAATGATCTCTTTCTGAAGGCAATCACTCTGAGGAACAAGTACCCGTAGGTGACGACTTCCAAGAGAGCAGCCAACTGGATCGACTTGTTGTTAGTGTTGGCTACAAAGGAACCGATCTTGGATGAGATGGCCGAGTTTTCCAAGTTGAAGATGGGCAAAATGTAGCCGTTGGCGTACGTCAAGACGTGGTAGAACGAAAACAAGCCAAATGGCAACAACGTCAACAACACACGCGATCTGACGAACAACAACAACGATCCGAGAAGGAAATAGAAGGTGTTATCGTCTTTGATCAACTGGCCGAAATCAAACCCATTCTTCTTGATAGATTGGAATACCAAGATTCCGAAACTTTCAACAACTCCTACAAGGGCCAACACGAACCAGAACTTGTAAAGGCCAACACCGAACTTGATGTAAGTGAGCACATAGAAGAAGACACTGATCAAGGTGACGAGATGGCCGACAAACCAGGCAAATTGCGAAGTCTATATGGTAAATATGTTAGTAATCCGAAAATTCATGAAAGGTGTCTAAAAAATGAGATCTATGAATAATTCAATGTCAACAAATTAATAAATTCGAGCAAACCTTGTCAGACGTACTAATGGACTCAATGACTTGAATGTGGATGTAATGGAGTCAGACCTAAAGCATCAATTCAATTGCGATCTCTTTTCTTTCTTCTGAATTATGTACTTACCTTAACAGTGGCCAATAACTTTTCCTGGTCAAACTTAGCCGAGGAAGCTGGAGTAGCAGCAGTATTTGAGGGGGTGGACATCTTTGTTGGATTGATACAACTAAAAATGTTGGATAACTCGGGAATTACTCTGTTGATATATGCTAGAGCAAGGTCTCCAATATCGAGTCTTGTGAAATAAGAAAAGATCGTAAGGTTGGCCACAGCTTTTGATTATTCAAGTGCATCTGAAATTTCATACCCTTTTTTCCAGGTACAGGACAGATTTGTCGTTTGGAAATTCCTGGTAAAGTCCTAGATAATCGTTGTAATGTCGATATATATGTCATTAGCTATAGGATAATATATATCAATGCTATGATATGACTAATATATAAAACAATCATAAGATATTGGCATTATTAAATTATTCTTCTACACTTGTTTATTACCGAATTTATACCAATATATTCAGAGAAAGTAAATGGTTAGAAATAGAGATCACACTAGCAAACGCATTTGAAAGTGGCATCGAAAAGTAAAAGTCACAAAGGCGTAGTACCCTAACGCAAGAATCCCTTACGGCTCTTCTGTGGGGCTGGGGCTGGTGGATCTTGGGGCAACGTCTTTTGCTTTTCCAATTGTACTTTCTTGTCTTCCAATAACTTGATCTGCTTGGTTAACTTGTCCTTCATCTCCTTGTGTCTGGAGAAAAGATCAGCTTCGGATCTCTGCAACTTCTTTTCCTTTTCTGAGACCTTCTGTTGGAAAACGGCCTTCATTTCGGCCTCCATCTTGGCCAACTTGGCTTCGTGCAATGCTCTTTCCTCTTCTTGTCTAGTTAAGGGATCGAATTCTCTGAAAACAGAGTTGTCTTGTTCGATACCCATCTTCTTCAACTTCTCGGATCTGTAGTTCTCGTACAAGTTGTTGGACGTCTGCTCCTTCAACTCTTCTAAGAAGTTTCTGACCAACAACTGACGCAATTGTATGAAATCGTTGTGGTCTTCGTTATCTACTTCAATTACACCCCATGGGTACTTTCTGCCTCTGACCTGTCTTCCGTCCGCAGTGGTGACTTCTTTAGTGGAGCCCACCACAGCGAAGGGGAACTTCTGTAATATCTGTCTGGTGTTCAACACAGTTTCTTCATCATCATTCTCGTAGTCCGAAGGAGAAAAAGTCTTGATTCCCTGTGCCTTGATGTCGTCCAAGATTCTGCCCTTGAAAGCGGCAATTTCTTCTTCTGTCAAGGTATCAGACTTGGCAATGATGGGTATCAAGTTGACCTTTTCGTGCACTTGTTTCATTAATGTAATGTCCAACGACTTCAAGGAATGGCCGGTAGGCTCAATGAAGTAGAGAAAGGCATGAATTCTGTTGTCGACGGTGGTGGTTCTGTTTATTCTGCTCTCTGCCTCCAAGTAGGAGTCGAATCTGCTATTGATTTCGTCAACAATAGGCTTCCACGAGTCGACGTTGTTGATGGACTCACCAAATCCTGGAGCCGTGACTACACTCAAAGACAACTTGACGCCGTCTTCTTCGATTTCAGCGGTGGTAGACTTGATCTTGACGGAAATGTCGTCCTTGTCAGAGATATCTTCGTCGTCAATGTCATTCTCATGATTGATAATTTCTCTGTTGAAAAGAGTATTGACCAAAGTGGCCTTTCCCAAGCCACTCTCTCCTGCAACCATGATGTTCAATGAAAACCCTCTTCTCACCGACTTTCTGTGCCATTGTTTGGGCAAGTTGGCAAAGCCGACATAGCCATTCAACTTCTTCTTGAGGATCTTGATGTCCTGAATAGGAATCTTGTTCTCGATGGAAACGGGTCTTGTTTCTGTTTCTGTGGTCATGGTTAGTATGGAAGTGTACAAAGTAACAAGATCAACACAGCCTAGACACACTAGAGCCGTGTATCCCTAGGTTTGAAGAAAATACGTCTGGCATGGACCTGTTGTATGTCTACAGAACATCCACGTCTATGGTAGACATCAAAGCGTGCCATAGCGTACCATCCGTGTCTTGTATGTTCTTCTCTTTATCTTGTTTATCTTTTATCTTAGCCGAACATACCAGAAGTCATTATGTCACAGCGCTAACAACAATAATAATATATAACCGATTGATCTGTGGTCGCGTTCTCGACAATGCACTGGCTGCTGTTGGATCCGCTGTGTAGAAAGTGAGCCGCCGTAATGTGGTGTAGAAAAGACGAAAAGAGTCTGAAAATTTTGACCGTTTGTTTTGAAATGTTGAGGTGATAATTGAGAAATTTGAAATTGTCAGACTCTCAGCCTGATCGAGTAAAACGATTGACGTGTTTGTCAGGTGCATGTCAGGTGAGGCGTGTGTCACGTGCGCGTATCAGCGAGGTAATTCGGTATTATTATTGTTGTTAGCTGTTTCTGGTTGCAACTCGGGGTTGAGGTGACGAGGGGCAGATGCCAATACGAAGGCTGGCTGTCATTGGTGGATTGTTTCGGGACGGGGTAAGGGCTGTTTCGGTCTGTTTATCTTGCTGTCTGTGAAAATTGAAGCGTTCAGGGTCGTTCCAGGTTGATTTTGTTAGCACAGGGAAAGACGCATACTTTAGAATGTGCATACTTAAGGCTGCATACTTAAGAAATATTCTTTATCAAGACCCACCCAGAGGTGGATAGGCAGTTATGATTTGGCTCTGAAATGAAGAACACAAGTCTCCGAGTCTATAGTAGGAGTCTGGAACACTCTTGTGTCGTTTTGTTGTCATTTTCTTTACTTTTCCAATATAGTTTACAAATTTGAGGAAGTTCAGTCTCTGTAAAATACTTTTCGCAACTATTTTTGTTAATTTCTACAAAATGTAACTTCTCCATATATACAATTGATGATAACTCAGCCATACGATTTTTTTTAAACAGAAAAAGGACATAATCGTTTATAATCACATATTAGCTATTAAATAGTCCCATTTCTGAACCTCTGTGAATTTTTCTGGTTTTCTTGTCTATGGCAGTTGGCAATTAGCTGTGAGAAGAATCTAATGGGCCAGAGAATTTAGAAACCGCATACACTACTGCACGATTGCAATGTAGAAGAGACCACCAAAGAATACGAAATTGATCTGAGAGAATCTCTACAGAAATGTACAGCTTGTGAAAAGGAGTTCAGAAGATTGAGCACTGTTTCCTTGAACCGGCTCCCAAGAATTTCACCCTCACTGGCCACTATAGTATGCTCTTTAAAGCCTACAACTAATCCAAACTACTCCATTGTCATTTCAATGTTGCAACTTTTATTCGTACAATTACATAACATTACTCGTAATAGCTTTTCAGCTTTCAGTGCTCTCTATTCTCTCAAGCTGGTCCAACAAGAATTGCAATCCCAACCGGGCAAACTCAACCATGTTAGAGGCTCTAACCTTGGATCCTGTGTTTCTCATACAAGACACTTCTCCAGTAGGGCCACACAAGCCTAGATACACTGTCCCCACTTCAGCATCAGAAGCCGTAGCCGTGCTCTTGCTATCGCTGTCCAGTAAATGTAAGTCTTTAGATGGCCCAGCAAAACCAGTTTCTGAAAGTACATATGTTGAGCCCAATTCGTATTTGGCTGTACGGGCCAATCGCAAAGCAACTTGTTCTGAGGGTCCCACGTAGCTACTTATTTCTTCGTCCGTGCATCCAGACAACTTGAGCCTTTGTCTGAGCGAATATACAAGCTTTCCCCCGATGTAGAAATTGGATGCTCCTGGAACTGTTACTATATAGGCAGAGAGAAGACCTCCACAGGCGGCCTCAGAAATGGCGAGGTTTTCTTTTCGCGATCTCAAGATGGCTGCGATCTTGGTGACGAGACGTTCTATGTCATCGGGTGGAAACAGCATGGCTGTAGAGTAACAGGCAATGTTCAATGGTGGAGAGCTGAAAAATTGAATCTTCAATCAGATTCTGGAGAAATGGTTACAGGGAGGAAAAATAGAGGCATTGAGAAGTGGTGAGACTATTGAGATACGGCGAGAGAGAACGAGAATAGTGAGAAAGAAATAGTGAGAGCTCGCTAAGAACAGATGCAAATAGTGAGACATCCTGACAAATAGGGACACGACAGTACTGAGGGTAGCGGGAAAATCCACTAAAATACTGAGAATACTTTCTGAGGTTAGGGAGGATTAGCGAGTACCTAGCGCGAGGTCGTGTGGTGCCGGGGTGGCAACGATAGAGAGGATTGCAACTCTACAAATCAATAATGAATCTATTCTTCCATTCAACTGGATCCAATTGCTACGTTCAAAAGATCAAGACTACACAATCAACACCTCCCATTAGTACGATTGCTTTTAGAAGAAGTAGATTTTCATATACAATTCCAAATTTGAAGTAAGAATGTCCAAAACTATCAGATTCCACGCTGGAAAAGTGGACTATGACAGAGACACCAACAGGTGTACGCCATTGGCACACAAGGGAGTCATAAGCATCAAGCCTAGTGTAGACGAACCAGATTTCTACGATTTTACGTGGGTGCCCAAGGCTGATCTCACTGCTGGAGGCACTGTGGATCGAGACGAGTTGTTGCTTATACCGGGAGATGTCAGTTTCAAGCATATCAAATCGTGTACATCTGGAAGAGTTTTTGCATTGACATTTTTGAGTTCGGGAGCAAAGTACTTGTATTGGTTGCAAGATGTTGGTGATATTGACCAGTTGGACAAGTTGACAGAAAAGGACTTGCAGATAGTGAAGGACATCGACGAATTGATAACCATTAAGGATGAAGAAGAGGAAGAGGAGGAGAAAGACGAGGCAAAAGAGTAAGTACATATAATAAAGGCATTGAATAGAGATAAAGTATTAACACTATTGTAGAGTAAAAGTCGAAACGCCATCGACGTTAGGTGCTGCTTCAGTGTCCACATCAGCATCTGCTCCAACAGAGTCGAGATTGCCCATCATGGCTGTTTCTGATTTCTTGGACCTAGATGTGGTAGAACAGCATCTTGATCTGCTTGATTCTGAGCAATTGAAGCTGTTGTATGCCGAGCACTTGCCGGATTCCATAGCCAAAAACCCGTCAAAGACAGCCATACTCGATGTGCTCCGAAGCGGATTCTACCAACAGTCAGAGCAAAAGTTGAGCAAACTGTTAAGCAGCGGAAACGGTGCTGGATATTTGTTGGCACAGAGCTTGAAGTTCGAATATAAGGGTGAAGGAATAGATGCTTTCTTAGCTGGAGTGAGAGAATTGGCCCAGAAGGAAAAGGAGAAGGAGAGTGAACAGGATGAAGAGAAGAAGGATGTAGACATGGAGGAATAGCATGGAAGTTTGTAATATGATGAAGCTGTAATATATACATAATACGTAATTGATGCTTTTAAAAAGAATAAACAAGGATGTCGTACTTGCCAGTATAGACTACGTATACAATTGAAAGTTGTTCTTATTCTATTCTCATATTCGACTCTCACAATCGTCTTCCTTACTCTCTTTTGTATGGGTCTTTTATTTTGCATCCACTCGCGCCAAATCTGCGAAAAAGAATAATAGTAAATATTTGTTCATTCACAGATTCAAAGACTAACCTCTTCATACCGTATTCAATTCATACCACTTTCACTTCCATATATTCACATAGATATCGGCAGCACATACATCGACTTGAGCTGATCAACCTCTTTTTGAAATTCTTGTTTGCAAATTTCAATTTTTCATAATCTCACAATCCCATCACAACCAAAACTAATTCACATCAACATGGATATACTGCCGCGAAAAGCCAGAACTTACAAAACCATGCTCTACTTCGTGCTGGCACTTGGTCTAATCCTTCTATTACTGACGGCAATGCTTTTCACGAGCCCGATGACTGGAGCAGATTCCCCAGGATGTCGTCCCGTGTACATGTATCCATCGTATGCTCGGATTACGTCGTTTGACGAGTCCCATACCAAATTTGCATCTAAATACTCGCTATATCTCTATAGAGAACAGGGTAAGGATCCAATTCCTGATGAAAATAATGGATACGAGCGTTTGGACGGAATACCCGTCCTCTTCATTCCAGGTAATGCTGGGAGCTACCGTCAGGCTCGTTCTATAGCAGCACAGCTGTCAAATCTCTACTTTGACAAAAAAGTACATAACAGTGGAGCACGTAACTTTGATTTTTTCACAGCTGACTTCAACGAGGACTTCACGGCGTTTCATGGCCGTACCATGCTCGACCAGGCTGAATTTCTAAACGAAGCCATACATTTCATACTAGGTTTGTATTCCAATACGGACAACCCTCCGAAATCGGTTATAATAGTTGGCCACTCGATGGGTGGTGTAGTAGCCCGAGTCATGCTCACTTTACCCAACTATACCGACGGAACTGTGAACACCATCATCACGTTGGCTTCGCCTCACGCAGCCGCTCCGCTAACGTTTGATGGGGATATCTTAAAAATATACTCTGCTGTAGATCGGTTCTGGTTCGATGGATTCCATCCGACTACGCTGGATATTTCTCAGACAGCACATCGTAGATTGCACGATGTTTCATTGATTTCCATAACTGGAGGTTTAACTGATACAACGTTGCCAGCTGACTATACTACTTTGAGCTTTTTGGTGCCTCCTTCAAATGGATTCACCGTGTACAGCACAGGAATCCCTAATGTTTGGACCAATGTGGACCACTTGGCCATTGTTTGGTGCCATCAATTGCGGACCCAAATAGCCAAAGCCATGCTAGAAATCGCGGACTTCTCCTCTCCTTCAAGAACGTATCTGTTAGAAAGACGAATGCAGGTGTTTAGAAATAACTTCTTGACTGGATATGAAGACTACGCCAGCCAGGATCTTGTTCCTAACATAGAACAGCAACAGAACTTGGCTATGAAATTGGACTTGGCTCAAATCAAGTCATTCAACATAAACGGCGATAAAAAGCTCAGGATCACGAAAGATAATCAAAACAGTAAATGGAACATATTCCAACTAGGCAACGATGCAAAATTGCAATTGGATGTGTTAAGCTCGCTTGAACCAACTGAATGGGAATCTTGGTTAGCTGACGAAGAATCCAATAGACCAGTCATTTTACTATGTTCCAATTTGGGTGAAAACAATCAGGAGCTTGATTTGACGGATTTCACTAATGACCAGACTAACGAATTCGTAGAGTTAAAATGTATTGACACCGCCAGAGACGTCCATTTAGTACCTCGGTCTATGCTGGATTCAAAATCATTAGGCGAGTCTTCGTTTGGCGGAGAAAAGACTCCATTCTATTCGTTGCAATACAACGACACGATACTAACTCGCTATGATCTTGTTGTAGTTGCTCAAAGAAATATAGCAACAGATAGCGACTTTGTTATAGCAGAACTTGCTGATCAGAAATCCACTATTTTCGAGCTTGGAAAACACATGTCTACTCTTTTCCACAGCAAAGCCGATCTCTCACTATCGTCTAACCGCCCATTGTCTGTCAACATCAAATTGCCTGCTGCTTGGAGCAGTTTGCTATCGTATAAATTGAAGCTAAACCTCCCTGACAAAACAGAAGGAAAGTTTGCCTCCTTCATTCGGCAATGGATAGACGAACCATACGAAAGCAAGTGGCATATCAATGTGGAAAAAAACAATGTAATCACATTGAGAATGCACGGAATCTCTCCATTCGTACCTTTCAAAGTAAAGGATGACTACGGGTTGAATATCCAACTATGGTCTGACACAAACACCAAGGAAGAGATACCATTGGATATTGAGCTCTCTGTGGATTTGATCGACAGTTTCAGATTGTTTGTCATGAGATATCGATTATCGATTGTAGCCACATGTGTTCTGATTTCATTGTTGGCCATGCTTGTACAATTTCAATTGTACTTTAGAACCGGCAAGTTCCCCAACTTTATCTTTGTGCTTTCATACCTCAACACCGGCTGGCCACTCGCGATGATCATATCTATCCTCATAGGCCTTAATCCCATAGTCAAGTTGGGTTGGGTGCAATATTTGCTCAACTTCATTGATCCCGTGGTATTACTGGATGCCAATGAAGTCAACCTTTCGCTCAAACAAGAGTTCCGGCTCAACTCGTTCTACTTGGGTCTAGAAGAGTCCAGTCTCTGGTTCATTGGCATCATGCTTTACTTCATTGGAACCTTCTTGGTCGTAGCCACCTACTATTTATTATCAGCTATCAGCGTCTTGGGATACGCTTTGGTGAATCATTTGCCTAAAACTACTTCTCCCACAAAAACTCGCATCGTCGTCACCTTCTTGCTAATCATGATGATACCAATTTATATCCCGTACCAGATCGTATACATTATCAGTTGTGTTATCCAGGCTATCAACGTTTTGAAATCGGTTAACAACTCTCAGTTGTTCAACTACCAGATCTCGCTCTTGATTCTCATGTTGTGGATTCTCCCGGTGAACATCCCCATTGTTATTGTGTTTGTCCACAACTTGTCGGTCAACTGGAAGACGCCGTTCTCGTCGCACCACAACTTGCTTTCCATAGTTCCGGTGTTATTGTTAACAGAGAGGAACGGGCTCTTGTCTCGTTTGCCAAAGAAAAAAGACCAGTTCTTCTTCAAGTGGTATATGGGGTACTTTATCTTCTACTGTTTGATCTACGGCAGTCGGCACACGTACTGGCTCCATCATTTGTTCAACTTGATGAGTTGTTTGGTGTTGGTGCTTACGTTTGGCGATGAAGAGAAGAAGGAAGAAGTCAGCATTACATAGCATCACTAGCATGTACA
This sequence comes from Scheffersomyces stipitis CBS 6054, assembly GCF_000209165.1. NCBI lineage: Eukaryota > Fungi > Ascomycota > Pichiomycetes > Serinales > Debaryomycetaceae > Scheffersomyces > Scheffersomyces stipitis. The sequence goes on from NC_009046.1 coordinate 643,278, forward strand.
TAATATAAGCATTAACATAGATAAGGAAGAGAGTAACTAGAGTAGACATAGACAAGTAGGGAGTGGTTTGGTAACGAAGAATAGAGTGGTCTAAAAAGAACGTAAGACTGAAAAATGTATTTCATACAGAACCAACAAAATCTACCAATGGCCCTAAGATAGGCGAATCTCAGATACTGGATACACAGATTCATTACGTCAATAACGAATCAATACACTTTCTTAAGATAATGTTATGTAATATAATAACTATTCCTTTCATTAAGACTAATATACACTCAACCTATACAAACATTAAAAATACGATGAAGAAAAAGAATTGAAACACTAGTCCGCCTAGTTGGAAGCAGAAGAGTATTTGGTGACAGCTCTAGTTCCTTCAGAAACAGCGTGCTTAGCCAATTCACCTGGCAAGATCAATCTAACGGCAGTTTGGATTTCTCTGGCAGAGATGGTGGACTTCTTGTTGTAGGCAGCCAACTTGGAAGCTTCGGAAGCGATTCTTTCAAAGATATCGTTAACAAAGGAGTTCATGATGGACATGGCCTTTTGAGAAATACCGGTGTCTGGGTGAGTTTGCTTCAAGACCTTGTAGATGTACGAAGAGTAAGTTTCCTTTCTGGTCTTGGTTCTCTTCTTAGCGTCGGTAGAAGAGGCAGTCTTCTTAGCAGCTGGCTTCTTTTCAGCTGGGGCTTTAGAGGCAGGCTTCTTTTCAGCTTTTGGTGGGGCCATTGTGGATAGTTATAATTGGATGGATATGTAGAAGGAAAAGAAAGAAAGGAAAATGTAAATATCCTGGGGGTGAAATAAGGGAATTTGGTTTTTATTTATATACAGAGGAATCGGTCGCACTGGTGGACTTCTGCTTTGTTTTCCTCGCAGTGCTGCTAGTCGCACTCACCAAGTTTAGTGGCGTTGAAGGAGAGCGGGAGCGTGCAGGAGGAGAGTGGAGCGTTTTCTCCTTGTTTTGTTTTTTTTCGCGAGGAGGAGCGGATTATCTTCGCGGTATCAAAACAAACAAGTGAGGGAATAATGGCCCTGGTGGGAGTTGTTTTGTGGTTTCAGAAATGGCTGTGAAATGGAGCTGAAGTTCTGGTGAGTTTACAATAGCATTTGCTTAGAGTAAAGAGGCTCCAGAGAGCCCCAGAGGGCAACAAAGAGAACCAAAGAGAGCACTTTAGGAGAATGGCGGGCCCTAGAGCCAATGGAGACTCCCAGTAATTGCTGTGGTTATCGCTGTATTTTGCAATCAAATCTCTCCCTACGGCTGGCGCGCCCAGAGAGACTGGGTGCAAACGATCTGCGCGAACATTGTGTCCCTGCCTGTATTCCCACAATTACTCACCGCGTGTGTACACTTGAGTCCACCTCTCTCGACGCAGCACCCGCGCGTATAGTTCAGCACACCGGCGTAACTGCCAGATCACGCTCCTCGAGCCCGAACCACTGCGAGTTCTTCGGCTCACAAAATCGAAGCCGCATTCTCTTCTCTCTACGCTCTGGAGACAAAACAAATGCTCCAAACAAACACGGCCATAGTTAAGCTGGGACTACCGGAGGAGTCTGCAGGACGCCAAAACGCACTCACCAATCCGCCCCTTATAAATACATCCGATTTCTCTTCGTTTCAATCCGTCTAAGTCTCTTGTTTTCTTCTTTCTTCTCCATATACATATATTTTCCCCTTCTAATATATAATCAATAACTAATCAATAATGTCCGGTGGTAAAGGTAAAGCTGGCTCTTCTGAAAAGGCCTCCACTTCTAGATCTGCTAAGGCTGGTTTGACTTTCCCAGTCGGTAGAGTCCACAGATTGTTAAGAAAGGGTAACTACGCTCAAAGAGTTGGTTCCGGTGCTCCAGTCTACTTGACCTCCGTCTTGGAATACTTGGCTGCCGAAATCTTGGAATTGGCCGGTAACGCTGCCAGAGACAACAAGAAGTCCAGAATCATCCCAAGACACTTGCAATTGGCCATCAGAAACGATGAAGAATTGAACAAGTTGTTGGGTCACGTCACTATCGCTCAAGGTGGTGTCTTGCCAAACATCCACCAATCCTTGTTGCCAGCTAAGAAGGCTAAGCCAGGTAAGGCTTCTCAAGAATTATAAGTGTGATCGTTTTCAACGTGTCATTGTAATTTTAATGTTTTAGTTATTCCTTTCAAGCAGTTTGTATCATTGTTTACAGACTAGTGTACATTAGTTTTAGTTTTAATGAGGTAGTTTATAATGGAATGTATTCTGTTAGAATAAAGTGTACAACACATAATTGAACGTCTATTCTGTAGTCATTTCTGAAGCCCGTGCGACTTCTACCAGAGCTTGATAAGAGCAATCTGTACTACAATGGTATGAAATTGAAACCAAAGTGTATATAACTATCTTTGTATTGTCAATTCTAAACTATTTCCTCATGATTATCTGTTGATTTTGGCACTTTTCACTCATAAGTTTTGAATATTTTGCCAAATTGTACAAATATATGAAAAACTCTTCCTCTCTACATTTTGTTAAAATCACTATAAAATTTCAAGAATTATTTCATAAAAAGTCTTTCAATTCTGACGTTGTCATCTTGACAGCTTGTCTGTTTTCCTTTTCTGCTTCTCTCTCTTCATGTCTTCCATTCTCTCCATACTACATGATTGCAAAATCTGGCGATTCAAAATGCAGGATAGATTTTCACTCTTCTTTTCCAATGCTGAACCTTTATTCATATCTTCTCTTCTTAATCATCAACGCATTCAGTCAACATGGAAAAGTTTTCGTCCTGGAGAGACAAGGGAACGGGGATTTCACCCTTTATGCCCGTCCCTTTACCACTTTCGCAAGAAAAATCGGCCTTCAAAAGAACTTTATTACTGGTAGTCAAGGTTCCTCTTTTCATCATCAAATTACCATTTTTTATTCTTTTCACTTTAGCCTACTACATAACTTCGTTGAAGCCATTGGCCAATTTCGTATTTTTTGTATTATTTGGTTTCAAGAACATCGATTTTTCGGTCGAGGGAGTCAAAAAATCAAACATTGATGTTATCAACAAAAACAAACCCTCTCCAAATGACATCATTGTAGCCAACTACTCGAGTCCTATCGACGGGTTGATCTATGCCCTTGTTGCCAATACTTACAACTGGCATAATGTAAAGTTCTTGGTCCCAAATCAACTGGGTGAATTGTTCGAGTACTCCCTTTGGTCCCTTGTAAATCACAGCTTCGACAATTCTGTCCTGGGCTCTAAGGTTGAATCCTTGAGCAGCTACAAAAATAAAGTAGTCTTCTTGTTATTGGAAGGTACTACTTCAAACAACAAAGCTTTGCTTCCCTTTGTGCCATTGAGTCCTAACTATAATTTTGACGGGTTTGCCGTAAAGACGTTGGTGCTGAAGATCAGTCCTGGCTACTTGACAATGCCAATCCCAGTATCTAAACTCGGGTATCTCTTTGAACTCTTGACGAATTTGAACAAATTGACACTCAACTATATCAAGTTGAAGTGTTACAAGTTCGACAAATTCGAAGTTGTCGAGCTCAGAAAGACCTTCGCCTTGAACTCGTTGAACTCTATCGACAAGAATTTAAACATTGCTGAAAAGCAAAAGTTTGTTGCATACTACAAGAACCACGACGTCAAGAAGACTGATTAGTATTAATAATATTACAATAATTCAAATATACATTGCAAAATTATTCTCTGGTAGGGCTTCTATCCCTTGATGTATGTTCTGACTTCCTATCAGATCTATGATCGTGCCCATGACGACTATGGTGTCGATGCCTGTGTTCTCTGGATCTATGCTCTCTGTGACGTTTGTGGCTATCCTTCTTAACATAGTCAGCCATTGGATCCTTAAACTCCTCATCTTCATTTGCAGCTTGCGCTATGTGATCAGCCATCGGATCCTTAAATTCATCATCTATAGTATCAGAAACTGCAGTTATAGACTCTTGTTTCTTTCCTTCTATACGTTTCGTCTCCTTCTTTTCCAGCTGTTGTTTTCTCACTTCACTGTAGTCTATCAAAAAATCGTCTTCGTTTTCATCCTTCTTTAGTTTGTAGTAGGTATGGTCTACTCTTAACTTTCTCTCATAGACTACTACTCCATTGAAGTTGTCTACTGCTAGAACACAGCTCTTCATATTAGCATACTTCAAGAAGGCAAACCCGCGATGTCTGCCTGTCTCCTTATCCTTGATCATGTTGATATGGGTCGGCACTCCATACTGCGAGAATATGGTGATGATATCCTTTTCTTCGATGTCAGATGCTATATTGCCTATGTAGATGTAGTTTGTATCTCTGTAGTCATAGTGCCACGAAGCTTTGTACGATGTGTTTGTCGCCAATTCCTTCTGGTTGATGGCGTTAATCTTTTGGATGGAGTTCATTAAGAATTAGGGATAAGGAATGACTGAATAGGATCAAGGAATAGGATAAAGTATTTCTATTTGCTTCTGAGTTGTCTATAGATAGGTACTTCCGAGGGTAGTTCATAAGTACAAAGTCACGCGATTTTTCAGTCGGAACTGATGGGATGAGTATAGAAAAAAATTCAGATTGCAAATCTACATTTACTAACATCATCAAGCAGAACCCAGGTCCACCTTTTCATTCACCACCATGTCCAAGTCATCCAAAGTAGGCATGACCGATGTATCGGTGCCAAAAAGTGCAGTGCTGAAGAAGAGAAATCAAAGGGAGGTAGAAGCTGAAGTAGACGAATCTTCAGAAGAAGAATTCGAGATGGATGGCTTGTTAGACGCAGAAGCCAGTGAAGATGACGAAGAAGATGAGGAAAATAGTGAAGATGATGAAGAGGAAGACTCTGACAAGGAGTTGAACGAGTTGTTGGGAGAGGAAGAAGACCCAAGCGACTACGACTCAGAAAATTTCTCCGATGAACCTCAGGAATCTGATACTAGATCTATAACCGATGCCATCTCTGGTGTAAAGATCAGATCTCTTTCAGACATTTCTTCCCAAGACAAACAAGAATTCCACACCAAGTATTCTGACGGTTCGGAAAGAATCATCAAGCCGGAAATAGAGCCTGTGTATGACAGTGACGACAGTGATGCCGAAAACTTCAATACCATTGGGGACATTCCCTTGTCTGCCTACGATGAAATGCCACATTTGGGTTACGACATCAACGGGAAGAGAATAATGAGACCAGCCAAGGGTTCTGCTCTCGATCAATTGTTGGAGTCTATTGACTTGCCTCAGGGCTGGACCGGACTTTTGGACCAAAACACTGGTTCATCTTTGAACTTGACAGATGAAGAGTTGGAATTGATCAGAAAGATCCAACAACAGGAAAACACAGATGCAAATATCGATCCATACGAAGCTACCATCGAGTGGTTCACATCTAAGGTGGAAGTAATGCCCTTAACAGCAGTTCCTGAGCCAAAGAGAAGATTTGTTCCTTCCAAACACGAAGCCAAGAGAGTTATGAAGATTGTCAGGGCCATCAGGGAAGGAAGAATTATTCCTCCAAGTAAGGTGAAGGAGCAGATTGAAGAAGAAAGACTCAACTATGACTTGTGGAATGACGATGACATCGCTGTTGAAGACCATATCATGAACTTGAGAGCTCCTAAATTGCCTCCTCCAACCAACGAAGAATCCTACAACCCCCCTGAGGAATACCTTTTGACCGAAGAAGAGAAAAAGCAATGGGAACTGTTGGATCCTGCTGACAGAGAAAGAAATTTCCTTCCTCAGAAGTTTGGAGCTTTGAGAAAAGTTCCTGGCTACCAAGAAAGCGTGCGTGAAAGATTCGAAAGATGCTTGGACTTGTATTTGGCTCCTAGAGTTCGTCACAATAAGTTGAACATTGATCCCGAAAGTTTGATTCCTGAATTACCCTCTCCAAAGGATTTAAGACCATTCCCTATCCGTTGTTCTACCGTCTACCAGGGCCATACTGACAAGATCAGAACTATTTCTATTGATCCTCAAGGCTTGTGGTTGGCCACTGGTTCAGATGATGGTAGTGTCAGAATTTGGGAAATCTTGACAGGAAGACAAGTGTTCAATGTTCAGTTGATCAACAAAGAAATAAACGACGAAGACCATATCGAGAGTTTGGAATGGAACCCAGACTCCCAAACCGGGATTTTGGCTGTCTGTGCTGGTGAGAACATCTACTTGGTTGTTCCACCAATTTTCGGCTTTGATATCGAAAACATGGGTAGATTGAGAATCGAATCCGGTTGGGGTTATGACACTTTTGGTAACAAGACCAAGGAGGAAAAGTTCAAGAATGACGAGGGCAATGAAGATGAAGATGACGAAGATGATAGTGCCACTTCCACTGCTGTCAAGAAGGACGTAGCCAGATGGTTTCCTCCAAATCAGGAACAGACCAAGCTCGGTATATCTGCCATTATCCAGTGTCGTAAGACTGTCAAGAAGGTGTCGTGGCATAGAAAAGGAGACTACTTCGTCACCGTGTCTCCAGATAGCAAGAACACAGCCGTATTGATTCATCAATTATCCAAGCATTTATCCCAATCTCCATTCAAGAAGTCCAAGGGTATCATCATGGACGCCAAATTCCATCCATTCAAACCACAATTGTTTGTAGCCTCGCAACGTCAAGTGAGAATCTACGACTTGGCCCAACAAGTATTGGTCAAGAAGTTGATGCCAGGTGTGAGATTGTTGTCTACCATCGATATACACCCTAGAGGTGACAACTTGTTAGCATCTTCTTACGACAAGAGAGTATTGTGGCACGACTTGGATTTGAGTGCCACTCCTTACAAAACTTTAAGATACCACGAGAAGGCAGTCAGATCAATCAAGTTCCACAAGGGTAACTTGCCGTTGTTTGCATCTGCCTCTGACGATGGTAACATTCATATTTTCCACGGTACCGTGTACGACGACTTGATGACTAACCCATTGTTAGTGCCTTTGAAGAAGTTGACTGGTCACAAGATTGTGAACAGTATTGGTATCTTGGATTTGATTTGGCATCCAAAGGAAGCCTGGTTATTCAGTGCCGGTGCTGATGGAACCGCTCGTCTCTGGACAACCTGAGCTCATTGTATAATACTATAGAATAATAAAATGCATTTACTTGAAGTCTTTTATCTGTGTGGATTCCTTCTATTTCTGCTTATACCTATTTCTATACAATCTGTAAGCCTAATTTATTCTATTGATTAGATCTGTAGGCTGCTCTGCACTCAATCGATTCTATTAGATTCCTAGAAGACAGGATAGTCTGTGTTGCCTCCTTTATGGTACTTGCATTCTAAAAGAGTTATATCATCATATCTAGTGGTGTAGAGATCATTTTCATCCGCTTCAAAAAGTGTTTCTAGCACTTTCTGGATGTTATCTACAACCCCGTAGTTCTCTGGATGCATAACCCAGTCCATATCCTTCCAATCCAAAACTCCTTCCTTACAGTATTTGATAGGAGTGGCATACAGGTCCACTACTTCCTTGCTTACTGCAGCTGTGAAAAGATACATTCCTCCAACTGGTGGTTCATGCTGAGGAGCACCTTCAGTAAATTTCACTTTCCAGGTGAAAACTCCCCGAGACTTGTAAGTAGAGATGTCCAATCCAGTTTCTTCCTTTGTTTCTCTAACAATGCATTGCAAAGGAGTTTCATCAGCATCGAGTTTGCCTCCCACACCATTCCATTTACCCATCCAAGGCAGTTTATACCTGTTGAGCAAGAGAATCTCGTTTGTCTCTGGACAGTAGATCAAACCAAGCGTATATTTCAAACGGAGTTTGTCCTTCCCTTGTGTCATTATGGTACAGATATGTAAGGTGTGATGCCTGGATTAAGGAGAAATTATAAGGATACTGATTGTAAACCTGGTACTCTTTTCATTTTATGATAAATTTTAGTACTAAAGTTCACTTTTGACAGAAGATCAATTGCGCTGCGCAATTAGTGACTCACGGTCTTTTGCACCTATTTACCAGAAGTACTTAAAATTGTATTGATCTTCAATGTGAAATTGGATATGGGGTTTTAATATTGCTGGAATTACTTCTTTATATTTGCAGTCGTAGCTGCTATGTTACATAATATCCCTCTCTTTGATTTTTATTAGGTCTATATTTGAATAAACGAATCTATTCCAATCTAATACATTTGAAGAGCTCTTCAAATTCCATGAGTTCATCACCACACTGTGTGACACGAGTCTTTCCGTACTCCGAAATAACCTTTTCATGAAGCTCGAAGAGGTCCAACTCGTTTGAAAGTTTACGGTAGTCCTTGTTGAAGAAAAAGAGAATCAAACACGACTTCTTGAGATGAGAAAACCGATCGGTGCCCAAGTTCAAGTTGAAGAGAACTATGGAAAAAATCATTATTTTGGCGATTTCCTCAGGATCCAACTGTCCATAGCCTGTTCCAATTCCTGGGATTATAAGATTACCTATAGGCTGCTGAGCTGTAGCTAGCATGACATTGAAGATGCTATCAAAAATGTTTGTCTTAGAACCTACGGCTTCAGGAACAATCATAGAAGGCACCTGGATGACCGTGGTGATGTTCCAGTTCTTGTATGCATGTGACTGTTCATAGTCATGGACGTCACCAAACACTGTCAAAAGTTCTATGATATTAGTCAGGTTCACAGGAAGGTAACCGTTGAACTTATTGAGACTATAGTGCTGTATTAGAGGCTCTATTTGCTTGTAGCTGATTGTACTAGGAAGCAATAATGACTGTAGAAGATATTTATCGAAACCGCCACCCATGTACGATAACGAGTTAGTCGGAGTCACTATCGCTGTGGACTTGTTTCCCAAGTTCTGTTCAGGCTTAGATATCACCAACGACTCTATAGAGCAGTTTTTGAAATGTAGTTTCAAGTCATTAAGGGGACTAAGACCATATATTTTGAGAATAGACAGAAGCTGGCTGTAGTGGACGCTCCAATACTTGTACAAGTAAGGATTTGTGTCCAAGAGGATCAAGTTCATTGGCGAGATGTGAACAAATGCAAATCTTTCCCCAAAAGATGCAGTTGCAAAAAGCTGTCATTCTCCAAAATGTGGGGAGACCCGATATATATAAATTGCGTAGTCGTGCAACGACGAAGTCTACCAACTGGTGATGACTAGCTCTAATGGTCATGTCAGATCTGATTAGTGGCTCCGAAGATATTTACAGAGGTTGAGAGGGGTTGAAACGGCGAGAGAGTAGGGTGAGAGAGCAGGGCGAGAGGGAGTATGGGCTCATGATTTTTGAGCTACAGGTGGGGCTGGTCATATTAATAGCGATGGCTGCGAAAAGAGATAGTGAGGTTGCTCGCGGAAACTAAAATAGTGAGCATAAGAATAGAGAGAAATGAAACAGAATAGAGAGATAGAGGTGGCTGAGTTTGAAATGGAGCATTGATATAGTGTATGAGATGGAACTAAAATATTGTCAATTTGTTGGAATAGAATTGCGAAAGAATCTTGATGCGAAGTTCTTTCTACGAGAGAGCCTATTGCTCGCAGTCTCCAAGCAATTTAATCTGAATATGTTCGCTCAAGGTATGTACGTAGCTGTATTTCGAAGCCAACGGTCTTCAAGGTGGAATAGCCCATAAAATGAACCTTGGTAGTACTAATAAATGAGTAAAAAGGTTCTACTTGCCAATTCTTTTCGACCGAGGTTGGCTAGACATTTATAGAATAGATTTTCATTTGTTAAACATATTAGATATTAAAAATATTTATACTGAAGAGTCGAATGTCCAGAACCTACCGTCAGTACCCAAACGTTTTTGCCGCAAAATCCTTCCTCACGACTGTATTCACATTCTTCAACTGGGAAATTCTTATAATAAGCAGATAACCTCGAGTCTGCAGTAGTTTCTGATAACTCCGTTGTCGAATTTGTGTCATACTTGCACAAAAATAGACATACTTCATCTTTAAAATTAGAAGTGTAGTCCAAGGTCATACTTCGATCTTGTCCATTAAAAGCAATGAAGTTGTACAAATACAATATGTCACCAGTTGCTTTAGCTTCAACAGCAGCACGTAATATTTTGGACAACACCTTCAACTTCGAAAACCTGTCAAACAGAAAGGAGTCTATTGACCGGAAATATCCACCGATACCATCAAAGGGTATTTCTATGGAATCAAATTTGATGATTCCAGAATCTAGTGGGAAATATGAATTTCCACTTGCGAACAAACTCAACTCATCAGAGTAAGAAGCAGTCTTGACAGAGATGGCCAAACAAAGAATCGAAAAAAGACAGAGGAGAACTTGAAACTTCATGTTGGATGATGTGTTGATTTTGCTCTCAATCAGAAAATTATTAGATGAAAATCTCTTGCTTATGAACTGTTCTTTATCTTATCAAATTGAAATAAGTTCGACGTGGCAGTTACAGCTAAGACAACCTACGTATTCAGCCAAAACTAAAAAAAGAAAGAAGACAGCAAAACGTACACGTAGTGTCTTAAACTTCCAGATAATGCATGTAATGACAGTTTCAAAGTCATTCATTTGACTTTAAGGAACATCAGAACGTGGTTGCAACTTGAAGTATCTTGGTCAGTAACATGGTGTATATCTTAGAGATAGTAGTCAACCATTATAGTTGATTGTTGGGTACGGGGTGGCCATGTAATCGTTCCAGGATGCCATTTAAGGTTAAACGGAAATACTACTATCCTGTAATTAGTCTCATGGGATTAAATCCGTGACAATTGGGACAGCTATTTGCACGTTGAGAACGGAGGGGGAAATTCAAAACGAAAAACAGATAACATCTTCCAAAAAGGAGGTCAGTCGGATGAATGCTGGTCCTTACCACAGGCAATTCTGTGTGCACTAATCTATCCAAGAATATCTAAAGGGCAATATGATTTGGTTTCATGATGGTTACAAGTTTAAAGATTGGTTTTGGGTGCAACTGGCTCTGGTACAAAATATTCAATTTACAGCTCAATATTTTATTCGCTTCTGTGTTAAAGCCACAAGAAAAATGGAAACGTCACCATCATTAAAGAAAATAATCTGCAGAAAAGTAATCTGCCGTATACCTGCAGTCGCATCCCAAAAATAAATAGAAACTTCAGACGCAAGTCTTGGCGGAGTTTTGGCTCTATTTCTGCACAAAGAAAAGGTATTTGATGTCGGCAACTCAGAATGAAATACTGGCCCTATATACAATATCGGCTGCAAATTTTGAGCTTGATAAAATTGCAAGTTTATGGTGTCCAAATATAGCTCAAATACGAAATGGAAGTAATACCGGGTCCAAATTCGATATAGAATTTTATTACTACAAATGTACTTTCTTTTCGGTAGACGTCTTTTATTGAAAACACAATTTCTTCTTTGAGAGGGATGAAAGTGAAAGTTCTATCCACTTGAGCGAATGGGGGAGAAAATTTGAAAAGAGAGTTGTAAAAGGGCTCCTACAAACAAAGATTTCTTGAGTTTGAGGTTGCCAATTATTTCTTTTCACCTGCTATAAGCTTGCACTTACTGTTGTAACGGGCCGCCTATCTTGAAATTGACGTTACAATGGTGTACAGTAAAAAACATCAGTCAATGTGCGTTCTTGGATATATTCTTATTGTTTAGTAGATGACCGTTCTTAAGGATGTTGGAATCAAATTAGACAAAACCCACGAGTTCCTTCAAGAAGATATTACGAACACAGGATTGCAATGTAGTTCGTGTTGAAATAAATTTTAATATTTATCAGAAATACAGGTCAGGGTGCTGTGAACATTATTAGTGGGATAATTTAACACTCAAAAGGGAGTTTTAGACTATCGTAGAGAGAAATGTGAACTGACATGAACTGTTTTTTATGCTGCGTATACTAGAATTATTACCACTGATAATAATCGATATTTAGAAAGTGTACTTCTATAGTATGGCTACAGTTGGTTGGTGGTGGAGGCGTTTTATTCTTCTCGAGATGAATTCGTTTCTCTTTCTATTCAAGTAATTGAGCTGATGGAAAGGTCTCTTATTTTGCTCTTGGAGTAGTGAGCAAATTATACGGGCAGATCACCTTTAGACTTTATTTTGAGAGTCCGCTTAACAATAAGCTCCGTATTTTTTGGGTTGTACTTATTTTACGAAATGTCGTGTTTTGATTGTACATGCAATCGAAGAAACGGTTTCCATTCTAATCTATACCCTAGAAGTCCATACTGTAACCAATGGCACGATAAGCTTAAACGATGGTACGAATTTACTGAACTGCATTCAATTCCTTTAGTGCTCCCAACGTGCAATCAACTGGAACTTAGCCACATTTCCTTTAAAACTGATTCTGGGGCGGCATTATTTCCGTTTAACCTTAAATGCCATACTCTGGTACACGACTAAGACACTAACACCGTTTCAAAACCACAAGGGTTGAGTTGTGCTACCAAGAATATCAGTATCCTAAAGTTTGGACTTCATGAGAAAGTGCAAGCTGCTGAATAAATCGTTGAGAAAATGCCCCACGGTAGGCATCTACATTCGTAAGAAGATAAATGTTTCAAAGAAGGAACTGAAAATGGTATAATATCGGAGGTCTGGACATCAATTGTAGTCTTTCTTTATCTAAATTGAGCTTATGTAGAAATGACAATTCCGTAGTAGAGCTGGAGAATAGAACACTTGATAAAGCAAAGAACTGAATAGTTCATAAACAAGAGATTTCCGCTAATGACTCTCTGATCGTGAACTAGATCATCACATCCTCCAACATGAAGTTCACATTCCCTTATGTCTGATTCAATTTCTTTCAGTGAACATCTTAAGGAGTTTAATTATTCTAAAGCACTAAGTTGGTTCACAAACGGAACAGCGTCTCAAAGCGCGCAGGACTTCTCATAGATAGTTGATACAAGAGTAGGTATTTCTCCGTATTTCGTTCCATTGAACTTCTACCTGTTTGACAACTACTCGAAGCTGACCGCAATGAATATTTTACCAAAAGCTGCCGTTGAAGCTAAAGCAACTGGAGAAATATTGTATTGCTTTTAATTGAGAAGATGACTGACCTTGAACATACCTCTAATTTCAAAGATGAAGTATGTCTATTTTTGTGCAAGTATGACACGAATTCGACTCTGGAGTTATCAGAAACTACGAGGCTACCTGATTATTTTAAGAATTTCCCAGTTGTCGAATGTCATGTCGTTTTTTTCCCGAGGAATTTGTTCCTACGGGTGCAACTGGCAATGGTGATTCATTGGCACAATCTTGTAGACGGAAAGGTGACACAAGAAGCGAGATTCGCCAGCTGGATGCGCGATTGTACTGGTACCCCACTAAGTCGTCCATGACCAATAGGAGGGCTAATGGACGTTGGTTCCTGTACAATGTCGGCAACGGTTCAACAATATTTTGATCACGTTGACTGTGGATTGGTTTGGATTGGACAAACAGACGTATAACATTGAATTGGTGAGCGCAGCTCAATAGCGACTTGCAATTGTAGCAGTGTAGAAATGGAATAGCTTGTCGTGTTATGAACGTAGAGCCAGCTGGCAATTGTACCGATATTCTTTGTTATTGTGCTGGTGTGTATGTTAAGCTGAGTATGGCGTCTGTCTCTGCCATCTTGATGGAAGTATGCATTCTGGATCTGACTAGACTGCGATATCCAGCAAATGTTGAATCGCTGTGCATGTGGCCCCATATGTTGCACAAAGTTACCAACCATTCGTAACCGGAATCCTGTCACTACGACTCAATCCGCAACAACAGGCCGCCACCGTAGAAGCTTCTGCTTCCGTGCAATTGGTCAACCACCGCTCTGCAGAGGCCATACTGGGAAGTCTTCTATTGTCATGCCACAATCCTACGCCGCTCCAGAAAACCAGACAACCAGTATGACCTTCTCCACCGGGCCATGCAGTACATCAACAACATCATCAAACCCAACACAACCGAGCCTGCATGGCTACAGTGGTGGAGCACGGTTGATTTGGTGATTAATTTAGAGCTATTGTTTTTTCCTGGGTCGATTCTGGCAGGTAGCGCTGCAGTTTAATTACCGGGACCAGTCGCAGCGATTTGGATCTTTTCTCATTCTCATTCTCATTTCTGCTATTTTTCCTTTCTCTTCTTCTTTTTCTTTTCTGTTTCGTCATTACTCAATCCTCACTGCTACTCCTCACAATGGCTCCAGCTGCTTACTCCGATATCCAAAAGTCCACCAACGACTTGTTGAACAGAGACTTCTTCCACTTGGCCACCGCTGCCGTGGACGTCAAGACCGTGGCTCCTAACGGCGTCACCTTCACCGTCAAGGGTAAAACCAACAAGGACGACACCATTGCTGCCTCCGTTGACGCCAAGTACGTCGACAAGGCCACTGGCTTGACTTTGACCCAAGGCTGGAACAATGCCAATGCCCTCAACACCAAGATCGAGTTGTCGGAATTGTTGACTCCAGGTTTGAAGGGTGAATTGGACACTTCGGTTGTTCCAAACGGCACCAGAAACGCCAAGTTGAACTTCTTCTACCAACAATCGGCCGTCAACGCCCGTTTGTTCTTCGACTTGTTGAAGGGTCCAGTCGCCACTGCTGACTTGGCCGTTGCCCACGATGGCTTCACTGCCGGTGCCGAATTGGGCTATGACATCGCCTCCGCTAAGGTCAACAAGTACTCCGTTGGTGTCGGTTACACCAACTTGAACTACGCCTTGGCTGCCACTGCCACTTCCAACTTGTCCGTCTTCTCTGCTGCTTACTTCCACAAGGTGTCGCCTTTGGTTGAAGTCGGTGCCAAGACCACCTGGGACTCTGTCAAGTCCTCTTCGGTTAACGTTGAGTTCGCCACCAAGTACTCCTTGGACAAGTCCGCTTTCGTCAAGGCCAAGATCGCCGACTCCGGTTTGACTGCCTTGGCCTACTCCCAAGAATTGAGACCTGGTGTCAGATTGGGATTGGGTGCTTCTTTCGATGCATTGAAGTTGGCTGAACCTGTCCACAAGTTGGGTTTCTCCTTGTCCTTCACTGCTTAAGCGTATTAGTAATGTAACACATTGTAGCTATGCTAGAGATGTGTTATGAAGTTACGCTGTGTTATTGTAGCTCTTATAGCACACTATGCTAAATGTTGCTATCTATGCTATGTACTGTGTTAATTAGCTAATGGACCAAAATTACCCTCTTTAGATCGCTGTCAGAATTGACTACCTTTTCGCACTACCATTCTTTTGTGCCACTGCGAGCAATATATTCAATTCATGACATTCTTGTAGCAATTGTAGCCCGAACTCACCAGCAGGTAAAGTATTTAAACTCGAAGAATCTTGATAATTGAAGAGATTATATACAGGAGCATGAATTTCCAGATTTGAGATGAATATAACTTTTAGCTATGTTTATCCAACAATTTCATTTTCTTATTCTCACTAATTCTTTAATTCTTTTAATATATTCATATGTCAGATTTGGACCACAAGCAACGGGAAGTGACTCCACTAACGCCGCGAGATCCCGTGGACGGGTCCAAGATTCTGTCCTTTCCCAGCATCACCCAGATTTCTAGACCATACTTCACCCATTCAGAGATCTCACATTTACTCCGTCAAACTGTTGATGATGCCCATTCTGCTCTGTATGGTTCGACAAAGATGAGGGTATTCCAATTTTCGTTTCATATTATCAAACAGTTGAAATTTCCCTTGCGAGTGTTATCTACCACGATGAACTACTATCAACGATTCTATCTTTTCAACAGGTTCCAAGCTTCAGAAGAGGCTCAGGATATCGGCGACTTGGAACGTGATCCGTTCATGGTCGCTGTGGCGTGCCTCTTTTTGGCTGCCAAAAACGAAGACTGTATCAAGAAACTCAAAGAGATCCAGTCTGTAGCAAATAAGTTGAGAGATATCGATGACACCCAGAGGATCTCGTCTATTTCCGCCTTGGGTTTTGGTGCTGGCTCATTTTCTAATAATGGACTGACTGGCAGCACCAGTATCAACAGCTCAAGTATCTCAAGCTCTTCCACCGTAGCTGACCTTCAACGGCGTGCTGTGATGTCGCTTGAGTTCAAGTTGCTTCAAATCATCAAGTTCGACTTCAACAACGGCGCTACCGTATCGATCAAGTCCCTGGACCAATTAGTGACTCAGTTCTGTAAGAAGTTGAATATCAACTACCGACTTTCTCTCTTCAGCTGGCTTATCAACTTCGACCTCATGTCGCTGCCGTTGTGCCTTGTGATTCCGCCTCATTGTATCGCACTAGCAATTATCATCATCAGTTTGAATTTGAAGCCTAAGGAGCTCAATATTACACATGAAATGGTAGATGAGGAAAGCGACGAGGAGCTTAATGCAAAATTGGACTCATTTGATTGCTATGTTGACTTTAGGTGTCCCGAGCTGTTGGTCAATGAAGGTATTCTCTATGTCTTGGACTACTATATCCACCTGTACCAGCATTCTATCCTCAACCAATATTTGCCGGCAATAGATCGTGAAACAGGAAAGGAGCAGATATTCAAGTTCATGGAGTTCAAGTCCCGTTTCAATGATCTAAAAACCTTGAACGAACACAGCACAGCAACAAGACCACTTCTCCAGCAAGATAAGTACCTTCAGCCTTGGGACTACTCTATAGCAACCAAGGGAACAGCCAGATTTATGCCTGGAAACAAACGTAGAAGATTCTCGAGAGAGTCAGGAAAACCCCGTCAGATGTCTAACTCATAAATGTAATTACAAACATATTAAGTTGTATATAAATGTTAGTTGTATTCTATATGGATGAGTATCACGTACTCGGTATGGTAGATTTTGTATAGTACAAGATATATTGAGTACGTATGTTATAGACTATGAAGAGTTCTGTATACTTTAAGCAATCACCTCTTATATGAAATATTGTAGCCTACTGCATCTTGATATTAGATATACGTTAGAACTTACATCTTTTCGTTAGTTTCTAAAATCTTCTATGGTTCCAACCCTAGCTGTCGTACTTGTATGTAACTGAAGTGCCGACTTGATGAATATTAGTACTAAAAGAAGTGAAGTCCACCTTGTCTACATTGTCTCCCTCAACTAGACGAGAGTCTCCATTTGTGTCACACCATTCAATTGGGATCGACGACGTTGGATTCTTGGGATCGGTGTATACCAAAACGTTGTAGGTATAGTCATCATCTTTCAACACCGGTAAATACGTCACCAGTGAGGTTATTTGTCTGATAATGGTCTGGATTTCCTTCTGTGTCTCGACCCTAGATTTTTCCTCCTCTCCAGAGTCAATTATATCTGTTGAGTCTTTACCCATTATGTCGATGTTGAACTCCCATCTCTCTACAGTCTCCACAGTGGACTTGGATACTATGACTAGCACCAATTTTACAATTCTTTTGCCGTAGATCCATTTCTTGATCTGTATCATGATATTGCTGATATAGTCTCGCACTTCCGGATCGTTGCTGACAAGCAATGGCAAACCGTATTTTCGAACTGTGACGAAGTCTTCTGGTGGATATATTCCTCTCTGGAAAAGAATGTTGTTCATAGCAAACTCGAAGTAGTCGGTGACGATTTTGGACGAGCCTTTGAGCGCGAGTTTGGATGCCGAAGCCTCGGGAGGTGCCATTATGAATATGAGAGAATGTTTATTAGTATAATATGAAGAAACTGTTAAGACGAAGAAGAATATATAGATTCTGTGAAAGGTATTCCAAACCTAAAACGAAAGGTAAATAATGCGCGCTATCTGATCTGAAAATTTCGAATTTAAATTCATACAGAATTCTTGCCTCCACAAGAGAATTGCTACCTGCTCTTCTTCGTAGAGGTACCAATTACCTAGAGTAACAGTAGGATTATAATTCTGTTTACTTACTGTTTATTGCACACTTGGCTTTCGTAGCTGTTGATAATCTTGAATTGCTATTTTCAATATGGTATGTCCTCTTTTCATTCCTTCTATGACTCTATATGCTAACTTCTCAGCAACATGGAATCAAGAGAGTTTCACTCTCTGCCGAGGCCAAGAGGCTCAAGCTTGAAAAGGATAAATCCAAGATTGCCCACTACAAGCAATTGACAGAAAATATCTTCTCGTTAAGAAACCTACAGACTTATACGGTTGAATCTCTAAAAGAAACCACCCAGATTCTCCAAATCAATCCTGAGTTCTACACAATGTGGAACTATCGTCGTGAAATATTTGAGCATTTAAAGAACAACATACCTGTAGAAGACTATGCTCAACTCATGGACAACGATTTAAAGATGTTGATGGTGATCTTGAAGCGATTCCCCAAAGTGTACTGGATATGGAACCACCGTAGATGGTGCTTGTTTGAGCTAGTCAAGATCAACAGAGTAGACTGGCAGTATGAATATGCTGTGGTTTCAAAATTGTTGGAGTTAGACAGTCGTAACTACCATGGGTGGCAGTATAGACGGTTTGTCGTCCAAAATATGCAAATCCAGGCTACCACCAAAGCAGCACCAGCATCTAAGAATGAAGAGAGCTTGGTTGTGCTTGGTATAAACATTGAAGAATTCAAATACACCACATCAAAAATCAACAAGAACTTCTCCAACTTCTCTGCATGGCACAACCGTAGCACATTGATTCCTAAGATATATAACTTATATCTCCAATTGGAAGCACCCTCTGAAAAGCTGCCTGATGTATACGATATATTCAAACTGCCTCGTTCCATTTTGACTCATGAGTTGGAATTGATCAAGACGGGAATGTATATGGACTCAGAAGATACGTCAATCTGGCTCTACATGTGGTGGCTATTGACGGAAAAGTTCTTTACTGATGAGTTGCGCAAAGAGGATGGTGCCTACCTTGCTGTATTGGAAGAACAACTTGCGAACGTAGAAGAATTGAATGAACTTGAAAAGAGTGATCATATCTACCATTGGGACAATTGCTGGTGTCTAAAGACTATCATACTTGTGAAGGGTTTGATACAACAGGAACATGTAAAAACCAACAAAAGCTCTGCCTTGTTGACGCAAGATATAAAGAACCATATACAAGCACTTATCGAAATCGATCCATTGAGAAAGGGCAAATACTTGGATCAACTTGAAGGGAAAGCAAGTATAATTCCGATTCTTTAGAGGATAATATACATTTGTTAACGTTCAAAGAGCGAGAACTGTCCGTTGCTTGCGACACAAGTAACATCAGGATCGTTGCCATCTAAGGTTCTCACGTCCATAAGAACTCCTCTTATTTGCCTTCCATCTAGCAAATCATAGGGCTAGCCACTTCATTATTTCAAGGCTCATATTGTTTCTTGATGTTCAACTTTTCCTTCTTTGTCTACTTCTGAGTAGTCATTAGTGTTTGGTTAAATACCAATCTTTCTGTTCTAGGTGCTGAACAGAATAGTTCATATTACGGTCAACCACGAAAAGTCAAATAATTTTACGGATTTCCTTCGCAGATTTGGTGGTCAATTCCAAGAAGTTTAGCATAGTTTGGTCTCTACAATTCATACTTCCAATTGGCGGCGAATATATCAGAAAGAGGGCCTTACTATGGGTGTTGGACGGCGATTAATATACGATTACTGGCCTACGATGCATTCAAACAATAATTCGATATTGTGCCGCCGAGACTATATGGGCTAATTATATCTACTGTACATTCTAGGTCTATTTGGTTGAATTCATCGGGTTCGTAAAAATTCGTTACTATATCTATCAGATACAATATATACGTTAGCCGAAATAGATCTGCTTCTTCTTATCTATTCAGCTGTTTCTTCGGCCGACAGATCGTAGTTCCAAAAGGAAAACTTCCTAGTGAAAGCAGGATCCTCGTCAAATTCGTCAAGGTCTTTGTTTCTATCCTTCATCAACTCCTCTCGGACTTCCTGGGCTCTTTCCCAACTCACAGGAAATTCTTCGTCTGGCTTCAAATCAAGAATCTTCTTTCTGAGACTATCCGCCAAATTCTTCTTCAACTCGTTATCGTCCCACCAAGCTTTCTGCTGAGGAGGAACTTGGTCAGTAGTCACAACGACATGGTTATAGGGGTCCACAAGATAGAAACATAATAGCTTGCGATGGCCCGGTTTCGACTTGTTCTTCAATTCAAAGGGAGCAACTTGATGCTGGAAGCAGTTGGGAGAAATGACAATTCTACCCTCGTGAGCTGTGATGCTTCCAAGCTCTCTCGTCATGACATCACCATCCTTCACACCATATATTTCTCGTGGGTAGGTATCATCACCCTGTTCGTACTTGGGGTCACCAAAACAGGCCTTGAACTTGAGATTCGACTCAGTGATGTTCTCAACATCATAATAGTACATCACACTAGCTACTATGTCTTCATTGATAGTCCCATCCACATGCCACTTTCCACCTTCATAGCGTGGATTGTCGGGTGTTAATTCAATGTTGGAAGCCTTAACGATTACCTTCAATCTGTGAAAGTCTTGGACTAGATCAATAGTCTTGTTAGTATCAGGTCCTTCAACATACTTGGGATGGAAAGATTTTAAGTAGTTAACTTTGGAGTTCATGAGTTCCCAGAACTTTTCGCCCTTCCAAGGTTCGTCACTGTCAATGAACTCCTTAAACTTCTCCTGAAACTCTTCCTCGTACGCTTCTTCAAATGGGGGAATGTCTATTCTAAAATACGGCTTGGAAGCGTACCTTGATAAACAAAAGTTCAAACCTGGTACTACAGCATTGAACACAGCTTGGATATCCTTATAGAGAGAAGCATATTTAGTTGGGTGCAAATTGTTAATGTAGGACTTGAACTCAAACGTATCCGTTTCATGATTGATTCTCAATAAGGAAGGCAACCACTGAAACTTATGGGAAGTTCCATACTTTCCCACCCACTTCTTAACCTTGTGGATTTCGTCAGAGTACTCATGCAATTGCACCACGGACTTTTTTGCATCTGCGTATGTAGGAGTTGCACTATACTCAAGGGGGAACAAGGAAGGATGGATAAGATCAACCACCTTGTTGCCTGTATGAGGATGATAGTCCGGCTTATCTCCAAAAGACAGTTGTAGATTTTTCAATTCTGAACTAAGTCTGAGCTTCAAATCAGGATCAATGGCCGTGTCGGAAAATACGATCTTGTCGTCGCAGGCAATGGTGAATCCTTTTTCCTTCAAACCTGGATACTCGGATTCGACATTGTCATACCATTCCAACTCGGCAAACACATAGTCGATGATTTCATCAATCAACTGCGTCTTGTCAGAGTAGCAATCCTTGATTTCCTGCTTCCATTGAGAAGCAATCGATTCGTCCTTGTACTGAGATTTCCATTGAGGCTTCTCCCGGATAGAGTTGGAGATGTCGACAATCAACCATTCGTCCTTGCTGCGTGGTAAGGGCAAAATGGCTGTGAAGGATTCCAACCAAGGATGGGCAAAGGGAGAAGTCATTCAGGAAAAATTGGTTCAATGGGAAAACTGGCGATATTTCGAGCAGTCAGTTTAGGGCAAAAGGACAATAAAGAAATCTTAGGATGGGGTCGCTACTATTCGCAATTGCTGGTTACTACGATGATCTAGAAGAGAAGACAGTCTTGGTTATACTTTTGATACAGAAGAGAAGAAGGCTGTAAATTGAATAGAATTCTGAAAAGTGGAGTTACAATATGCTGGTGAAAGGTCTTGCCTAGAAGGAGGTCACCAGACCATAACTCCTTTTCAGAACATTTGCAGGACCAATCGGCTTAATGCCTTTACTGAACAATGAGAGCAAGTCTCGTGATTCCCCTTTCTAGCAGATTTGCTGGAAGCCACGAATTCCGCGTTCTGGTTTCTGCTTGCATGGGGATCGTTTGGTCCCTGATGTTTGTCTCTGGTTTGGCTTGATGAGTCGATGAAATCTTACCCCACATTTTTTTGCGATGCGCTTTGATTGCGACTTGCCTGTAGTTTCAGTTTATATGGCGCAACTAAAATAGCAGTTCCTAATGTAAGCAGATTCACGCCTGTATTCGTTTTCTAACAACGAACCAACACAAGGTTGACTCGGCTCAGACAACGTGACTGAAAATATTCTAGCGATGTTGGTTAATTGTCAGCGATCTGTCAATTGTAATTTGAATCGGGAAGACAATCTACCACATATTGGTGCACCTGTGCAGACTTCGGTAAGTTCTACACCAAGAAAGGATAGATTCTCGTATTCTTATCCTTTTGCGTGATTGCAATTCTTGGTACAGCCATAGAAAAGGCTGGTTTGAAACAGGGGCTCTCGATTTCTTCAATTAAAAGCGACGAGTCTGTAAATCTTTGGTAGAATTGAGTTGAAAATTGCCTATTTCGCTCTATTATGGCATTTCTTGAGACAAAAAAATAAGGCTAGGGCTGCCGTTCGACTAGCATTAACACATAATTAGTGTTTCGTCTATCCCGATATGTAGGAGATTATCCCAGCTAGTAGTGACTCTAGCTAAGTCCTTTAGGGGCTGGGTGTAGATTTGCAATCGCCAAAGTTTCCCTTTGTGGAAGCATAAGGACAAGATAAGACGCAGAATTTTTTGCACCTATAATAAAACAGTTCGGAAAAAGTTCCAGAATTGTATAAATATCTGCCGAAGTTCCTATAGTAAATTTGTATTCTTTCTTGATTATCATTCAAACGGAAATACCTCCACTGCTTTCCTCCCTTCAACAATGCATTTACGTTCCACTGCCATCTTGTCTGCTGTCGTGTTCACCTCAGTTGCTCTTTCTGCTCCTACTTCAGGACAGAACATCGACATCGACTTTCCTGATGAATCTATTGCAGGTGCAATTCCTCTTTCTTATGACTTAGTTCCAATTATTGGTTCTTATCAAGGACAAAATGTCATTCTTATTGTCAACAGTACCATTGCTGCTGCCTCAGAAGCTGCTGCTTCAGAAGGCAAGTCTAAGAGAGATGCCAACGCCTGGCATTGGACCAGTTACGGCGTCTTCGAACCTGGTAAAAGAGACGCCAACGCTAATGCAGCCCCATGGCATTGGACCAGTTACGGTGTTTTTGAGCCTGGAAAGAGAGACGCTAATGCCGACGCAGCCCCATGGCATTGGACCAGCTACGGTGTTTTTGAACCTGGCAAGAGAGATGCTAATGCTGATGCTTCTCCATGGCACTGGACTAGTTACGGTGTCTTCGAGCCAGGTAAGAGAGAAGAAATAAAGAATACCGCTTGAACTGACTGGCTAGTTAAAATGCTGAACTTCCTTGGTGCTATACTTCAAAGCAATTTATTCAATTCAATTTTTTTAAACAGCGGTTTCAAATTTTTCAAATATCTCTATTTAATTTCATCTTTTTAAAAAACAAAAAGAATTTCTTTCTTCTTTAATTCTTCTGGCCCTTTCTTTAGTTACGGATAGCACTTGTGAATAATAAATAATGTCTTACGCTTGAAACTTTTTTTTGCAATCATTTAGTCCTGCATTCTCTCCAAAAATATATGCACTGAAAAATATTTGAGAAGAGCATCTAAAGATTTAGTTTAAGAATTATCTTCTTCGAACAGAAAACCGAATATCAACATGGCCAAGACGAAGTCCAGAGGTAGAAGAGTCGAAAAGAGTGCTGATAAGCTTGAAAAGAAGGCTCAGTCTCTTTTCGAAGATACCAAGTCCACTGGCGAAGAAGGCGGAGATGACAGTAACGAAATCGATGCCTCATTGAAAAGTCCATTTTTCGGTTTAGTAGATTCCAACGAATTGGACTACTTCAAACAAGCAGAGTCAACATTGAACGTAAATGCGTTTGATAGTGACGAAGATCGTGAAGGGTTCATTAGATCTGTTTTGGAAGAAGCCAGAGGAAAGGAATTGAAATTGGTCACCAACCAGATCTGTTCCAAGTTGATGGAAAGATTGATTTTGTTTGCTAGCGATAGACAATTGAAAAACATATTTGGCCAGTTTTCGGGACATTTTGTAGCATTGGCCCATCATAAATACTCTTCCCATGTATTGGAAACTTTGTTGGTGAGATCTGCTGCCTTGATCGAAAAGGAGTTGATCCATGATGACAGCAGTCAAAATGAAGAGGAACGGGAAGAACAGGAAGAAGGAGAAGTGACAGATCCTATGGAAGGTTTGTTCATCAAGATGGTTGACGAATTCAAGCCTCATTTGCAAGGAATGTTGGAACACCAATACTCATCGCATGTTCTCCGTTTGCTTATCTTGATTTTGGCAGGTAAGGAATTACCTTCTACAACTACTTCCAACTCTACCTTGAGATCGAAAAAGTCCAAGATCGCCAGAAAAATGATTGAAATAAAAGATAACCAAGACTTCAACAAGTCATTCCAGACACCATCCTCGTTCAAGATTCAACTAAGAGAACTCTGTAATTCCGTAAGCAACAACCAAAATAGCAAACGTATGAGAGAACTTGCTATACACAAGATCGCATCTCCAGTTTTGCAATTACTTATTCAAGTTGAAGGCTTGGTTGATAGAGATAGAACCTTCTGGCACTTGATATTCTTAAAGGATTCGGAAGACAAGAACTCTCAAGAAGAAGCCTTCGTGGAATACTTGTTGTCTGACTCTGTTGGTTCTCATTTCTTGGAAGCAACTATCAAGAATGACGGTGCCAGAATCAAATACATTGAAAGATTATACAAGTTATACATGGAGGATAGAATCTTAAAGTTAGCAAAGAGATCGACTACCGGTGTTTATATCATCCAAGCCTTGTTGTTCAAGTTGAAACCAGTGGACGTTGAACACATTCTTGATGAAATCATTCCCGAGTTGTCCAATTTGATTTCCATTTCCGAGAACCAAAACTTAGACTTAGGTCAGAGATTAATAGATGCGTCCATCTCCAGAGGTAACTACAGAAGAGATGAGATCATCGAGCAATTGTTCTTGAAGTTTGCTCCTAACTACAATGTCCAAGATCCACAACTCAAAACCACCTCCGAGTTCATCGAAAACGTCTTGCAATTGACAGGCTCAACTTTGGGGAATACTCGTGACGACTGGCCAACGGCAGAAGAAAGAAGAAGATCATTTTTCTTGGAAAAGTTGATGGAATACGACTACAAGTTCGTGATATGTGTGTGGTATAACTTCTTGGCTTTGCCAGTAGAAAGATTCATCCAGATGTGTTTCCACGGCGTTTTTTCTCATATTGTAGAACGTGCTTTAGTGGTTATACCATCTTCTGAAGGTGAACCAAAGCCCGTTTTGATTCTCAGAAAGAGGGTTTTGAATCTTTTTAAAGATCAAATTGTCAACATGTCGTGCAACTCTTACGGATCCCACATCGTTGATGCATTGTGGAACTTTTCTGTGTTGTTACCTATGTATAAGGATAGAATTGGCACGGAATTGCAGGGAGACTCGCATAAGGTCAAGGAAAGTACCTACGGTAGATTGGTGTGGAAGAACTGGTCCATGGAATTGTTTGTTAGAAAGAAGTACGACTGGAAGTCGTTGATCAAGCAACAAGAGCAGGCATACTATGGTGTGAATGACGAAAATGGAACCACTTCAAGAGTCAAAAAACCAATTGAATTGAAGATGGAAAAATTGGCTGAAGAAAGGAGGTTGCGTGAAGAAGCCGCAGCTAAGTCTGAAAGTGGCTACAAGAGACGACACGAAGATGATAACGAGGATGACTACGCTAAAAAACAGAAGCTTAGAGGTCGTAGAAGATAGTCATATTTCCAGCATGTACAATAGATATTTAATAAAAGTTCTTTGTGGTATTATTTACAAGGTCTATATTTATTATAAATATGAAAGTCGTAGATCATGAATTCAATTTGGTCGTAATGTAGTATTGATTTAAAGTGGATTCAGAAACCGAAGTAGGACTTTCTACAACAGGATCGAAACCAGACTGGTTCTTAGGAAATGCGATTACATCACGGATGCTTGCGCTTCCAAGTAGCATGGCACATAATCTATCGAATCCCAAGGCCAACCCAGCATGAGGAGGACATCCCATACTCAATGCATGGAGAAGATGGCCAAACAAATCATTGTAGTTGGTGATGTTCAAGATATTCTTGAATACAAACTTCTGAAGTTCGGCATCGTGGATTCTTCTGGAGCCACCTCCTACCTCAACACCATTGATAACAAGATCGTAATGCTCACCTCTCACCTTCAAAGGCGCTGTTTCCAAAAGATCGTAGTCTTCATGTTTTGCCATTGTAAACGGATGATGGGTGGACTCGAAAGAGGTAAAGTCGTATTCAGGGAAATCATTGTTCGAACTGGAGGAAATTTCCACTGGACTAAACAACGGAAATTCAACAACCCAGGAGCCAACAAAGATAGCAGAAGTGTCCTTGACTTCGGAGATAGTTCCCAGGCTCTTGTCGTATATTTCACGATTCCACTTCTCAGGGAACTCATTAATGGCAAGCTGTCTGAATTTACCTAAAGGAGTGGGGTTTTCGTAAGGCAATTCAGCTCTAGTAGAAAAAGCAAGTATATCTCCAGCTTCCAAGTCTAAGCTTGCCTGAAGTTTGTGTTCGCTAAAGGTTGCAGCTTCAGAGAAAACTTTTTTTTCAATAAACTTCTTGTACCAGTTGGTAGCATCGTTCTCATCTTGTATCGGAATCACAATGGGTTTCCTTCTTGTATAGCTCAAAGGATCGATTAATGAACGAGGCAATTTGTATTTTCCTTTAGATGGCTCAAAAGCCTTTTTTAAGATACACGCTTCAAGCACCGGAAATTGTCCATTGTTAGTGCTTGAGGGAATGAACAATTCACTAAGGTTGACAAATTCTAACTTTGACCGAAGGTCAGGCTTATCAATTCCATATTTGCACAAGGCATCAATGTACTTTAGTTTACCGAAATGCAAAGAAGAATTTGGTTTTGTTGAATCGAAGTCAATAGCTTCAAGATACCCTTGTTCATTGACTCTGTAAGTAGATATATTTCTGATCCTGTTCCACACATTATGAATCAAATCTTCCACAACTACGCCGACTTGGTCGCAATTATTGACATAAGCCATTTCCAAGTCTACCTGAGTGAATTCTGGTTGTCTGTCAGCCCTCAAATCCTCGTCTCTGAAACATTTGGCAATTTGGAAGTATCTGGTGAACCCTGAGCTCATTAAAATTTGCTTATATTGCTGAGGTGACTGAGGCAAAGCATAGAATTTGTCTGGCGATCTGGTTGGTACAAGAAATTCTCTAGCTCCCTCCGGAGTAGACTTGAAAAGAAGAGGAGTTTCTATTTCTGTGAACTCATGATTCTCGGTGAAGATATTCCTTATCAACATGGCAACCTTGCTTCTGGTTTTCAAGGCATTCTGGTAGAATTTCGTTCTTAATTGTAAATATCTGAATTGTGGAGGTAATTGCTCCGGATTGGAATGTTTCAATTTGTCCAATCTGGCTGCATCCAAGTTAGAGGAATTGAGTATCTGTAAATTATCTACCACCAATTCCCATTCACGGGTGGCATCTCCTGGCTTCATTTTCTTAAGTTGAACGTGTCCTGTGACACTAACTGCATCTTCTACTGTTGTCGTTTTGAGCAAATCAAACAATTTGCTGCTGGTAGTCTGGGGAGTCAAGAGTATCTGGGTACAATCACCATTGGAGTCTCTGATTTCAGCAAAACTCAACTCGGGCCGGATTCTCGGCTTTCTGTTGATGTGTCCGTTTATAGTTACCTTTATCGACTTGTCATCAAGAAATGAATCTAGTTTATAGGTCACTTTTCTTATGGAGTGGGTAGCCAATGGAAAGTCAAACTTAGCTAAAGTAAGCTCTTTGTCTGGAAGAGAAGTTGTGCTAGAGTTGCAACGGAATAAAAGGGGGTATTTCTGAATTGAGAGTCGTTTTACGGCTCCGCCAAAGAGCGGATTGCACCTGTTTATAACTCTCAACATATGATACTGTATTGGTGTATCAAAAGGACAGCCTTTTCGTATAAATGAAGATGAAAAATGTGGAAATATTATATCCTGTGTATAAAAATTAGAGTCAAACTGAGTCGATATTATTTATGCTGCACTTTTGGAGTTACGTACAGGATATTTTCTTCTACATAACTGGACTTTTTGCAACTGGTCGATATTGAGGTCTGTTAGAACGGGATTCAGTGCTGGTTAGGTTCTGTTGTGTTCTTCCATAAATATCTTCAATTCTTAACTATACTTTACATCAGCTAGATCCATGTCTATTCACTCGAATGCAGATTGACTCCATGTACGCACAGCACTTTTGTTCTGTGTAAACCCTAGTCTTTCATTGTTGCATTTCTGTCTATCAGTTTTACCAGGTAATTGAAGTATCAATGACTTGCAAGCTGTTGTCTATATTGTAATTGTTAATTTGTTTATTTGGAAGTTAAATAGAAATGGTTATACATATCACCAGGCACTCTTATCGATGTAATTAGAATGTAATAGTGTTATCGTTGACCAAACTGAAAGAGCCCACCAAGGCAATTCGCTGTAACCGTGTGTCTCGGACTTCGATATCATCCAACCTCCAATAATTGGGGCTAAACACTTTGCTAAGCTGATGACTCTGATTGAATATCTACTAATTAGCTGTTTCTCCTCCTTGGAAGACGTAGTGTCGAAGAAAATTTGGAATCGGGAAATAGTAAGAAAGTCAGCTGACAAATCAACAAGTATTATAATGAAAAGCAATAATACCGGTACGTATTCTGGTATTCCATTATTGTACTGGTGCAGTGTGAAAAGAAGTAAGGGCAATAAAAAGTAAACAATGGGGTATACGATCAAGCCAAGAGACACAGGCTTTATACCACAATATTTAACAAAAACAATAAGCCACATAGCAACACATGACCCAATACCTGCCGAACTATTTACAAGAATTCCAATTCCTATTGAACTGTAACCGAACCCTCCTCTAACATGAAATGGGAACTTCATGTCCTCTATTCTAAGTTTAGTGGCAAGTAAAATTGGGAGAAACTCGAAGTAGAATACACCGTGAAAGCAGAACATAAAATTGTTAATCATGCGATTTCTTACGGCAGGTAATGCTATAGGATCGCTTGTTTCTGTGCCTGTTTCGCTTTGCGAGGGTTCTTCAAAATCTGCAACTTCTACAGAAAGAGATCTGCTTTTGGTGGGGTAGTAGGGCAATTCTGAAGAATCAATTTTTCCCTCCAATAGTTGATGGTCAACTTTTAGGTATTGTTCTCTCAGATTCCATGGCCTTTCCGGTACTCGTATTCTCAATAGACGCCTAATAGAATCTCCAACATTTATGCCAATGTCACGCTCATACTTTATTCGCTCATGTGTTTCTTCCAAAAAGAGCCAACCGATGTTGATGAAAAATACAACAAAGCTTCCTGCTATGAGGCTGGGAAGAAGAAATGGATAGCTTGGAATTGAAAATCCATCTTCTCTCCGGCTCTTAGAAGCAGACTTAGATACGCTAGATTCACCGAGAACTCCCAAGGAGTACCCAATGAATTTATACTTGTTTGAGATCAGAAAGATATTGCCGAAAGCGAAACCTTTGTGTCTATCTTCGGGGGCAATTTCATCTATTGTAATTCTCAAGACTTCAGTATTACCACTACATATTCCCATCAACAATCTCGCAAAAAGCGCCATGTAAAAGTTCGTGCTAAAGCCGTAGAGAACTATCGAAAATGCTGTACCAGCACAGCCACACAAGAGTATGGTTTTTCTGCCATATATATTTGAGGCACTGGACCAATACAGCAAGCTCATGTACTCGCCGAGTGAAAAAGCAGCTGCCAAATATCCACTGTATGTGGCGATTTGTGAATCGTTGTCAGCAATATCAAAATACTTAACCATGGAGTAAATATAGGGGTACATGGAAGAAAAAGCTATCAGTTGACCAATTTGGAGACATCCAATAATTACCAACTGGAAAAGAGGGAGGCCCTCCAGCTGTTCTTCCAAGGTGAGTTGGTTGGTCATTTCCAGTTTTGGGGTTTGTGATTGAGCGACGGAAACGATACTATGGATTCAACTAAAAAGAGAAACTGGCAGCAACAAAGCAAAAGAAAATGATATTCATCTGACTATTCAACAGCCTTCTATCCTTTTAGATAGCACTTGAAATTCAAAACTGACTTCCTCCTCAATTTCATGGGATAACTGCATATTGAAGGTTATCGAAAGGGCCCCTTCTGGAACCGCGAAAATAGTTTCGGTATTCGTTCTTTTGCATATTTGACAAGAGCCAAGCCAGAAGATTGGATGCATTGCCAAGCGCTTGAATTTGACAGAACTTGCTGAATGAAGTCGCTGGTCTATACCTTCAAGCTTATCTACCGAATTTCCTATTTTGCAAGAATACTATCAGAAGCTCACCTTCAACCTCCCAAATGAGTGTGTATAACTCGGGAGACTCCAGACAGAACCATACCTCGCCATCAAGACTACACCATGGCCCTCAAGCAGACTAAACCAGTATCAATCTACTCTTTGTGTAGTATGATCTTCATTTGTCACTGATTCTAGGAAGTTGATTCTTTACAACTGGAAAATGCGTTCTAGATTGGTTGGATTTGTTCCTCTGCAACTGGTTCGAATGTTTAAATCAGATCCTAAATACAATGTAGCTTTATTGTATTCAACTCTTTTCGTGTATGAGAATGGATGTGTTGGAGTTATTTACAGATAGCTGGAAAATATAAGCAGATATTGATCCACTAGAAACTCTCCAACATAGTATACGGCATTTAAAATGCTTTCCTGCCGTTTTAAATTAGACTGCTTTCAAGCCTAGTTAGACAAAAAGTCACGAATACATGCAGAAAGTGTATCTAAATAGTCATGGTCCGATATCTTTGTGTCTAATAGTCTGTTGTAATACGAATCTCGCGAAATCACTTGTTTCGGCTCCTATAACTACAGCATGTCGTTATTGTATGTTATTGTATGTGTAGACTTTCAATGGCTCCTATAGTACCAAGAAAGTTAGGCCCTTCTCTGGTAGCTTAGTTGGGATCAAGACTCGGAAACCACTCAGATAATCAGAGAATGATAATCTTTTATGGTCTGACTTTTTTGCAACCGCAGCATATCTTTGACTTTTGCAGAGAGGTGCAGAATCCAGATTAGAGAGGGATCAACAGCTTTGGTGCAAGCAGTCTTACAGACTAATTCCTTTAAGGGAGGTATTTATAGAATCTGTACAGTACCGAACTTTCGGCTCCTCGGCCGCTACACGTTGTTGTTCTGTATACAGGTTCAAGATATGTCAATCCTGCATTGACCGGCAATAAACTCCAAGGCTCATGTCAGAATGGCTGATAGTGCCAGACGTGAATGTTGACAAGGATAAAAGCGAGTCAGAAACTGGCTGTGATTTCCAGAAGTAAAACATCTTGAGCGACTCTTTATCAAATTGTGAAAACTTCTTCGCCTTCACGGAGACTTGTTTCGGTATTTTTCACACTATCTATTCTTAGATCAAAGTGTTAGGACACTACAACACGTTTATTGCACACACCTGAAGCTTCACGTCTTTCGGGTTTTTTCAGTTGGACATTTCGCTTCTTCACCAGAAGAGTTGTTTCTCCAGTCCTGGAGTTGGTAGTTTTTGTCCATTCCAGTCCTTACACTGTACTCCTGTCCATATTGCAATTTCAGTACTAATTTCATCGCCTTAATCTCCTTCTTTGCCAGCATATCAGCACATATAAACAGTAATGATATCAGTGCTATCAATCAGACTAAAGAGGGTTATCTTGGTGTTTTCTCTTATTGCCGCATGTGTTCTTGTACTTATAGGAATAGGTACTGTAGAAATCAGTAGCTCGTACTATAACAAGGAAATGATTTCTAGTGGGATCCAGTCGTTGACCGACAAGTTTGATTTTTCGTACTTACAACCAGGCAATAATGGATCATATAACTTGTGGAATATGAAGAGTTCAACACTTGAACAAACAGGCTTCATCATCGAGCCAAACAATGTCCAATTCAAGTTCACTAACCCCTTGGGCAAGAAAGGAACCCCACAAGAGATACAGGAACAAAATGATAAGAGATACGCCCAAGTGTTTGACAAACAGATCACAGAACCAAAAGATTTCGATATCGAGTCCATTCGTCCCCCTGCAGACCCGAAGAAGTACAAGCTTGCCAATGCTACCATCATAGCCTTGGTTCGTAATAACGAAGCTAGCTCTATAGGTAAAACCATTAGAAGATTCGAAAAGAAGTTCAACGATAAGTTTCATTACCCATACACTTTTTTGAACGACGAGCCGTTTACTGATGCATTCAAATCTCGTATTGCCAAATACACAGACGCTCCTATGGAGTTTGTGACTGTTGGACCTGAGTTCTGGAAGAAGCCTAGTTTTATAGATGAAACCCGTCAGAAGGTAGAGATGGACAAATTACAAGCTCAGAACATCGCCTATGCCACTATGGAGTCGTACCATAACATGTGCCGGTTCTACCTGGGCATGTTCTACAATCTTCCCGAGTTACAGAAGTACAAGTACTACTGGAGAATAGAGCCCAATGTCAACTTTTACACGGATATCAAGTACGATGTATTTAAATATCTACAGGGTACTGGCAAGAAATATGGTTTCACGATCAATTTGTACGATATTCACGAAACTGTGGTTTCGTTATGGCCCGAGACTCTTCGTTTCTTAAACTTGGGAAACAACTACAAATACGTCAATAAGAACGGCGCTTTCCAGTGGCTTTTAGAACCACATCAAAACCCCAAAAAGAATTCCGATACCGGTGGATACTCTACTTGTCATTTCTGGTCCAATTTCGAAATCGCTGATATGGATTTCTACAGGAGCGAAGCCTACAATGAATGGTTCAAACATCTTGATAGGTCCGGTGGGTTCTACTATGAACGATGGGGTGATGCTCCTGTTCATTCATTGGGATTGTCTCTCTTTGCTGACAAAAAAGATATACATTGGTTCAGAGATATTGGCTATTTCCATGATCCATACTTCAACTGCCCCAAGAGCGAGAACACCAAGCTCTGTAGTGCCGGTCGCTTCAGCAGATGGGATCACTTGAACGATCAGAACTGTATGTCAAGTTGGATAGATTACTCGATAGACGACTTGGATAAGATATACTGATTCTCATGTACATACATGGACTGTTTAAAGACAGTCGACAGGTTATACTCATTTATAGGTTATTGATTTATAGACAATGAGACGGTTGACCATGAAGTACTGTAATAAGATTACTTATTTTCTACTCTGACATTCAAAAATATACATCGTTCTATACCAACTATTAATTAATCATTAAATGTATTACTATATCATATGGTGCCCCTTACCAAATATATAATGTCCCCATTCTTGAATGCTGATATGCTCTTGATATTATTTTGCACATGTACTGGGACCTCTTCATCGAGTTTAAAGATATTCAACTTCTCTTCTGACTTGTTTGTGCTATTGTTTATGTTGGGGATCTTAAGGTTATCAGCTATGGAATCGAGAGCCCTTCCGACCACCCAGTTCTTGGAAACAAAGATGGGTTTACGGTCCTTTTCTACATTGATTCGCGAGAATTCGTCGGACTCTCGGGATGAGCCTGACGATTCCTTGGAGTTGCCATTAATGTAAAGAGACCAGATATAGATTCTGTCGTTTGCCGGTATCTTTGCGTCACCCTTAGCATCCTTCCTGAGTTTGCCTAACTCTACAGTTCTACTGGTTGCAGAAGATTTAGACTTGGATGAAAAGAGTTTCGAGATCGCCAGACTCGACGCAGCTGACTTCTCCCTCTGGATCTTGAGGAACTTGTTAAACTTAGAAAAGGCATTGGGAGTCTTCTTGGCGATGTCTCCGACTCGGAACTGTTTTTCCAAAATAGTTGTTGGTTTGGGTTGTGAATTTTGCAACCGTTGATTAAGTGTTCTCCTTCTTTCGTCGTTGTCCGGAAACAACGATTTGGCAGAGGGGCCATCGTACAGCGGCGAACCTGTTCTGCTGGTTTGAAATTTGTCCTTTCCTACGCAGTTGTGGGATTCCAAGGTTCTGTGGTTGGAACAGAAAGTGAGATTGCAGAATTCACAGTGGAAGGGAAGGAAATCTAGCTGGGAACATTTGGCGCAGTTCTTGCCGATGTCTATTATTCCCTGGTCGTCTTTGCTGGGAGCTTTGGACTTGTCTATGAAAAGACTGGTAGAGTTGGAAACTGTAGCCTTGGACATATTGTGTGGGTGTCGCTGCCTGAGAATGTTTCAATCGTATACGATTGGAAGAATGGATGAGGAGATGATAAATATGAAAAGTCGAGAACTTAGGCTGAAATTGCAAGATTCAAGCTTGTTTTTCTTTCCAAGATAATTCAGAAGCCTTTAGAAATAGGAAACAACTATATATTTATATTTGTGGAGAAATAGTATGGAATAATGTAGAACTGATAAGAAGAGAGTTACTTCTGCGGCGAGGATGACCAGTGGCGGTGGCAAGTGGCCCTTATGCCGTGTCGTGAGCATAGAGAGAGTAGTGAGATGCAGTTGTAAAATAGTGAGAGAAAAGCGCGAAAAATGGTGGATTAGTGAGAAATAGTGGTGGTATTATTTGTGGTGCCTCTTAGTCAGCACAGACTGATGAGAAGACTCAATGACTGAAACAGGCACAAATATCACATAAAGAAGCAAGATGAAGAGGCTGTGCATTTTGCACAAACTTATTCAAGTCCCTTGTGTCCTTTTAAGTATCTTCTTCTAAGAATTAATTGTCTAATTGTCTTGTGCCTCCTCTTCAGTTCTACTGGCGTACTGGCTGCGAAATTCTCCTTTCTCGCTATTTACTCTCTGCAACCTCTACTCTCTCACTAATCCTTCACAAAACTACTTCTGCCTCGCTACTTTCTCACTGCTAGTACTTTTTTCAACCTCTTCTCTCTAGATCTTGTATTTTTCACTCTACCGATTTTTACTCTAACTCAATTCATTCTCGCCAGCATGTTGTGTGATCTAAACGTGCCGTGGCCGTGTCTGACGTATAACACCCAGCCGACCCAGCAACAACTTGAGGTGCTCAAAAACACCATCGTCACTTTATATTCGCTAGGCTACACTCATCAAGCCATCAATTTTTCAATCAACGAAAATGTTAGAATACCCGTAGGAACGCCAGACCTCATCAACCCTATCAACATCGCATATTTGAAGTCAGAACTCGTGCCCAGGTTTCCAAAACTCAAACTTTTCACCAGACTAACCATCATAGTTTCTGATCCTTCCAAGCTTCAAGGTTTAGCCAAGATCCAGAACCATTTCGATGTTCTTGCAGTACAGCCAGTAAACGAAAAGGCTCTACAATTATGTACTACCAACCTCGACATCGATCTTGTTTCCTTTAATTTGGGTTCAAAATTGCCATTTTTCCTTAAACACAAAACTATCGGAAGTGCCATTGATAAAGGTATCAAATTCGAAGTCTGCTATAGCACAGTAGTCTCTGGCTCCATTGGGTATGCCAATGTAGGTGACAGTACTAATGTCCAGCTCATCAAGAAGAACTTTTTCAACAACGTGTTGCAGTTGATCAGGGCGTCTCGTTCTAAAGGAATAGTAGTATCTAGCGGTGCTGTACAGCCACTCCAGGCTAGAAACGGTGAGGACATCTTAACTTTGCTCAAAACCCTTGGACTAGACAATAGTAGAGCAAAATCTTGTATAACCTTGAACGCAGAAAGAGCGTTGATCAGCGGAAGATTACGTATCAAGAGCTATAAACAAACAGTAATCGCAGGAAACGATCTGGACGAAGTACTTGTGGAAAAGAAGGACCCTTCAAAACCTGACACTTTGGCATACAAAAAGAGATTGGGAGATTCTCTGAGTGGAAGATTGTTGAAGAAGCAAAAACGTTCAAAAGACTAGAGTAAATAAAATATCACTAGGCAAACTAATGGGTGAGTCTGGTTGGAGACATCCATTATCGGAGTTAGCATAGCATAGAGCATTAGCATTCTACATGTAGTATACCAGTTTAATATATTAATGTACAGATTAAATAGATCGTAAATTCGTAAGCAGTGCTTTCAATTGAAGATCGAAGACTTTATAGCCCTAATCTTCCTTATAGATGGGTTATCGGGTTCGCTATCCTTCTTCTTTGTTGGTTTTCTAATTATTGGACTTGCTCTGAGACGTTTGTTCAGAGTCATGAAGATGGAAGGCTGTGGCCGTCTACGTCTGATAGGAGATTCTTTGCTCGTATCGTTAACTAAGGCATTAGTGACTGTCGACACTGAAGCACCTAAAGATGTTTCTGTATTTACAGAAGTTTCGCCATTTGTGCTTGCATCTGAAGTTGAAGGCACAGTTGGAGTTGAAGCTGAAGTCGAAGATGTTGATTGTGTGGTTGTAGGTGCAGCATTAGCAGCGTTCCTCACTGCGGCTTGTGTTGACATAGTATTGAATTGTGTTGGTTTTCTGTATGGCCTCTGTGAAGCAATCTGAGATTCTGGACTTGATTTGGTATGTCTTAACGTTGGGCGTGTCGCCATACGTGAAGTATATACGAAATTATCAGCCGGCTTGAAGGCATCATAAGCAGAATAAGGCTTTACATGTTGTCTAGAAAAGATCAAATTTCGACCCTGAAGTTCCCTCCTGGCTTTGTTGAGAATTGAACTCTTGTTCAATGCCGTTTGCCGGCCATAGCTGCCTCTCGGGCTAGAATACGTTCTTCTCTTGATGGTTGGATCCTTCAAGATCCCGCTGACAGTGATGATCTTATTCTCTGATTTCTTGTTCTGAAGCTGCTGGGTAATTCTCCGCAATCTCTTGGCCAGATCTTGTCGGAAAGCTTCTCTTTCAGTAACATATTTGTGGTAAAGAGTTCTATAAGGTGTTGCATCTGGTTTGGTTCGTGAGAATACATCTGCTGTATGAGGTCTATCTGGAAAATCTTTTTCGATAAGTTGGCTCCAAAGCCTGTCTGATTGAGGTACAATATGTGGAGACTTTTCTTCCATCAGGCTGAGTTGTTTGGCATTCATTCGCTTAAGTATAGGCTCCATCAAATGGTATGGTGTCTGGCCGAAATCTTCTAAACTGGTGAGATGCCTGGAAATCGTCTGCGTGGCCAAATGTACCAAACTGGGAAACTTGGGTCGGCCAAAAGTCGGCTCCAGTACTTCCAGCGTATCGCTCATGGTATTCTAGAAATTTCTGACCATAGAATTGGAAACTTGAGTGGTAGGCTGAATATGATGAATTCGTAGACATCTTGAAAACCTAGGGTGGATATATGGTGATACTGAGTGTGGTAATCGCTTATGTAAGCGAGAAATAGAACAAACATAATGTGTATAAAATTCAATTCACAAGTACAATAGCAGTGATGTATAGAGATAATAAGATCAGAAGAGTATCCTTCAGTTAGATATTTAAAGTATCTTGAGAAACTTAGGAAAATGCAATATGTTACCCGTCTTGTGTATCCTCATACTATTATTCTTTAAAAAATTTCGAAATTCTAACGAAATAAGTTCAACCAATTTTTTTCAACCAAAAAAAAAGGATGAACATGAAATAACTTCTCTCCAGTATAGTTAGGCTAGCAAATACTCACAATATACAATAAAATAGAAGTATATTGGGTCATGAAGAGTATAAAATCGAAAAAAGGAGAAAAACGTGATATTTAAAGAACAAAAGGACAGATGTAAGACTTTGTTCCAGAAAATTGGCAACTTGTCCGAGTGGTTAAGGAGAAAGATTAGAAATCTTTTGGGCTTTGCCCGCGCAGGTTCGAGTCCTGCAGTTGTCGTTATTTTTTTTAAATGTGAATCGTTAATAAAAAGAGAATGTTTAGCGTACTATTGATATCTACTCTTCTACTTGAAGTTTGATTAATTGTTACAAAGCATTGTGAGTTGGTATTCTGGAGTTTCAATAAACAAGGATTGGAAATGATACTGGCTGCGAATTTAAACACTTCTTTAATATAATTAGTCAGAACCACCACTAAAACTACACCAAGAATACAATAAGCCAGAGAAGCAGCTGACAAGTATTTTAACAATATATATATTGTTAATTTTTCGTTCTTCGTTCCCAGGAATAATGATATCTTCACTATTTGCACCCATCGCACACCTGCAAAATGCCCAAGGTGATGCTCGCTAATTTCGCATAATTTTTTTTTCAGGCATCTCTCATCTCAGTGAAAAAAATTATAAGTATTTCAATACTTTACTAGAAACTCATTTTAGCCCCATACCAGTTGTAAACCATGTCCAAGATGCAACTTGCTGTCCACCAAGAGGACGCTGACATTTTGTTGAAGGAAAAGAACGTTCTCAACGATCCTGTTTTGGACAAATACAGAGTTTCTGGCCAGATTGCTCAGACTGGGTTACAATATATTGCTTCTTTAATCAATGATTCGTACCATTTAGGCAAATACCCTCAACCCTTGACCGTCCAGGAGTTGTGTATTTTGGGAGACTCGTTTTTGACCAAGTTGTTGTCCCGTGTGTATAATAATGTCATCAGAGAGAAGGGAATTGCCCAGCCTACCTCCATCGAAGTCAATGAGTTGGTGGCTGGTTTTGCTCCAGAAGTTGATGATGAAGGTGCCTACACTTTCGTAGCTGGAGATGTTGTTACCATCTCGTTGGGTGTCCAGATCGACGGTTATACTGCCAATGTGGCGCATACCGTGGTCATCTACCCTGCTGGCGTAGAAGTGAATAACGAAATCAAGCCCACTGGACCTTTGTTGGGAGGTAAGGCTGACGCCATCTGTGCTACCCATATTGCCACCGAGACCATTGTTGCTTTGTTGGGATTGGCTTTATCACCAGAAAAGATTCCTGCCCAACTCAAGATCAACGGTAGCGCCACTATCACCGGAGGTCACATCCGTGCTCTTGTGGACTCGGTTGCTGAGTCGTTCAACTGTGTGGTTTTGCCAGGATCCAAGGTCAGAAGAGTAAGAAGATTCTTGTCGGGACAAGCTGAGGGTATTGTTGCCGAACGTGATTTCAAGGGTGTCGTTTGGGACGAATCTCACCAGGAACAGAAATTGTTACAGAAGAGTACCATAAGTAATAGCACAGATTTGATCATCCAAACAAACAACAGCAACACTAGCACATCAACCAACACCTCCAGCGCCATTCCAACAGATGATTTTGTTGTTTTGGCTGGTGAAGTGTACCAAATCGACATGAGATTGGCTTCTTTACAGGAGTTCGAAGGCGAGGCTGGTTTGATCACCACCGAGGAAATCGACCATTTCACTGGCAAGAACCACAAGAATGAATTCAACTGTAAGAGCACTATCCACGTTCGTGATTTCGCAGTGACTCACCAGTTGAAGTTAAAGACTTCTCGTAGATTGTTAGGTGAAGTCGACAAGAGATTCTCGGTTTACCCATTCAAGTTATCATACACCTGCAAGCATTTCCCAGTCAAGTTAGAAAATGACAATGTCCAAGAACAATTGGCACAGATTAAGTCCGAATTGAAGACCAACAAATTGGGGTTGTCCGAGTTGTCCAATAGACATTTAATAAAATCAAAGCCAGTGCAAGTCACAAAGTTCATACCCTTGGACAAGATCTTGCTTTCAGCTAACCCTACTGGTAAACACGCAATTGACATGAGCAAGCCTGTTTTGCCAGGTATGGAAATCCCCTTGCCAAACTTGGGAGTCTCGTCTTTGAAGTTGAAGGCTTTGTTGAAGCACGCCAAGCCTATTGCTAACGTCAGAGAATCTACTACTGTTGTTCTCAACAACGTCAAGAACGAAGTTGTTCGTTTGACCGGCGGCTCTAAGACTACTACGCCAAGCTGGGTCCACTCTCAATACAAGTTGGGAGGTGCCTACGTCCAGTCCATTGAACAAATTGTGCAATTGAGCAAAGACAAGAGATTTGGTATCAAGGTCAAAGAATGCCAGCCATACAACTTGAGCAAGACTGTTGGCCAGGCTGCCGAGACCATGGAGTTGGATTAGATAGCGAAGTAGACGTTGTAAAATAGCATTTTTGAATAGACAAGAGATAAAAGTTACGTCA
The DNA here is from genome assembly GCF_000209165.1 of Scheffersomyces stipitis CBS 6054. Taxonomy (NCBI): domain Eukaryota; kingdom Fungi; phylum Ascomycota; class Pichiomycetes; order Serinales; family Debaryomycetaceae; genus Scheffersomyces; species Scheffersomyces stipitis. The sequence continues at coordinate 683,242 of NC_009046.1, forward strand.
AGAATTTTGCACTATAAAATTTTTAGCTACAAAATTAGAGCATTTGAGAAAGATAACCAGAGACAACTCGGAAGGATTTTAAAAAGGCAATGTATTTTAAGAATAGTATAAGTAGATCAACACTCTGGTATGTATGAAGATAAATCACGTGATTATCCATATTCAATTATAGGGTAATTTGGTACCAGATCTCCATGGAAATGAGTGGTTTCGTACGCGAAAAAGGGTTCGAAGAGACCCAATAGCAGCAAGGACACTCCCTGAAAACAATGATAAGAGGCGGGTTTTGTCTTGGTGTGGGACGCAAAAAGAGGGAAAGTGAAAAATTAGACCTAACTTGGCCAGATGGGGATTCAGTTTAGGGGCAGCAGGTTTCCGACCGACACTAAGGAACCAAAACCATCAAAGGCGGACGTTGAATGTCTAAAGTGCAGATTTATTTTTGATGTACGCCAACAGATTGGCATATAACAATGGAATAGTTAGAAGGGTATAGCATAATAGGTCAAGTGGGTAGTATAATAGGCTAATTGTGAAGAAGGGGTTTTTGCATGTTACTGTGGTGAGTGCAGTTTGCCGTGGGATAATGGAGGGCTGCAATTGGCAGTAAGCATAGAGATAGAGAATATATTAGAGTCGTGTGGAGACAATACAACTGATACATAAAGGTTGGAGAAAAGGAGAGATGATGAGATGAGATTTTTGGTACAGAGAGCGATGCGATGAGATGCGATGAGATGAGAGGAGAAAAGATAGAAGATGCAAGCTAGAAGAGCGAAATCGACAAGATTGGAATTGGAACGAGTCTGATAGGGTGGAATACTCTTGTTTGACTTTAGAAGTGTAGGAAATGAGAACGAGATCGTAGAGAACTGTAGTGTAGAGTTCGTGAAGCTAATATTTTGGGCTACTGAAAATTTCGAGACTCTGGTGTATTGGAATTTTTTTGCACACCACCTCGAGTAGAAAAATTGAAAATCCGACAACAACCAAATCTACATCCGACACAGTATATGCAAATGTCAATTGACCATAAATCGGCTTGGGACGTGTTCAAGGAATGGGCTCCTAGGGGCAGCTGAAGGCTGGAGAAGCTATGGTGGAGAGAGGGTGCGACAATGTCGTCTCGGCGGAGGAATGTCGCACGCGCCCACCAGTTGTAGTTAAACGTCTGAGTTTTCAGATTTGGTTTTCTCTTTCTTTTTTGATTTATTTCTGGATCTCAGTAGCGTTTATTCCATCATCGTTGCAATTGCGTTTTGAACTGTATGTGAAACCGTGTGATTTGTGTGTGGGAGGTTGCGGAGGAAGTGCTGTGCCTTTTGACCGAGGTCTGGCAGCACTTTCCGCCTGCCCACCATTATAAACAAATGGAAAATTATCAACAACCAGCGAGAGACAACGAGTCATTCTGGAGTCAAAGTGTAGATAGTGGAGTGCGGAGGTCCCGTGATGTGGGGGGACACGTCTGGATGATGTCTGTTTCTGATTGATTGTGGTGTGTTGATAGATTTGTCTGATTTGTCTGAATTGCCTGGTTGACTAGGATTGATTTGATGTGTCGTTGGCGTCTGGCGCCTTTGAGGATTTAACTATGGGAAAATTGTATGGAGGAAATGTATGGGAGGGCTGTATGGAGGAAACGAGATTTGTATGTGATTTGTCTGAGATTTGTATGGCAGATTGTATGGGAATTTGTCTGAGATCAGTCTCATAGTTTTGAGCCCATAGTTAAGCTCCATACTTAACGGGAGCGCGCATAGTTAAGAGTGAACAGTTTAGCGTTAAGCGCTCAGTTAAGAGTGCGGAAAAAATGGCGGCAAAGTGGGAAAATGCGAAATTGCGAGAATTGAAAGTGCGGAAGTACGACTTTTTTCTCTGTCTGACCGGCGACTTTTGTCTACTGGTTCGACAAGTGAGACTGGGACGACGACTTCCGGGGATGTGGAATTGAGAATGTCGCCGACACTTGCTTTTTTAATTGTTTTTTCCCTGTTCCCTGTTCTGCAGTTTGTGGGACTTTTGTGTGTCATTCGCGACAGCTAATGCTGCGGCATGGATGTTCCAAGAGTACTCCTTGATGACTCCAATGGCTGACGCTGTTGACTCTGGTATAATGTTGCTATTGTTGGCTGGCTGGCGGATGTCGCGCCATTTCATTTTTCATAATGTCGTGGCTGTCTGCCTGTTGTCGTCACCATAGTCGCTCGCCGTCCTCCTTCCAGCATGCTCACATCAACATCCAAATCGATCACATTTTTTTATCTTTCTGGTGAGAGGTTTATTGATAGGGTCTTTTTCTTTTCTTTTCCCAAATTAGTCTGTTATCTTAACCGTTGTACCGACACTGTCTTCTTCTTTGCACAACTCTAAGACACCCAATTGGCCCGGATTCACTTCAGCCGTTGTGTGCTCTCCCTAGTTACCCCCTAGCAAAAAACCCGTATGTGACTTAGCTGTTGCTCTCAAATTGTGACTTGTTACACTCTAATTTCAAATCAATCCTTGCCCAACTTCTCTGCGACATTTGAAGTGCTGTTTACTAACATTGTCTAGGAATCAAATAAAAAGCGAACTCTTTTTATCGTCCCCGGTTTTTCTACTTGACCAGTTTTTGAAGATAGCAAGAGAATCAATACGTTTCCAAATTCATCATACCAAAGCCAACAATATTAAAAAGTCATGCCTGCCTCCCGTGAAGATTCTGTTTACCTCGCCAAGTTGGCTGAACAAGCTGAACGTTATGAAGAAATGGTTGAGAACATGAAGGCCGTTGCTTCTTCTGGTCAAGAATTATCTGTTGAAGAACGTAACTTATTGTCCGTTGCCTACAAGAACGTCATTGGTGCCCGCCGTGCCTCTTGGAGAATTGTTTCTTCTATCGAACAAAAGGAAGAAGCCAAGGGCAACGAAAACCAAGTTTCGTTGATCCGCGAATACCGTGCTAAGATTGAAGCTGAATTGTCGAAAATTTGTGAAGACATCTTGTCGGTATTGACTGACCACTTGATCTCGTCGGCTCAATCCAGCGAATCCAAGGTGTTCTACTACAAAATGAAGGGAGACTACCACCGTTACTTGGCTGAATTTGCTATTTCTGAGAAGCGTAAGGAAGCTGCTGACTTATCTTTGGAAGCCTACAAGTCTGCTTCCGATGTTGCTGTCACGGAATTACCCCCAACTCACCCAATTAGATTAGGTTTAGCATTGAATTTCTCCGTTTTCTACTACGAGATCTTGAACTCTCCTGATAGAGCCTGTCATTTAGCCAAGCAAGCCTTTGACGATGCTGTTGCTGATTTGGAAACTTTATCAGAAGATTCTTACAAGGATTCCACTTTGATCATGCAATTATTAAGAGATAACTTAACTTTATGGACCGATTTGTCTGAAGCTCCAGCTGCTGCTGATGAGCAACCAGCCGAGGCTGCCGAATCCAAGGAAGCTCCAGCTGATGAAGAATAGATTATGTAAAGTTTAGTTATATTTCGTTTCGCGTGTGAAATCTTTATTTGTTTATCATTATTATATTATTATTACTACTTTTATAGTCCTTGTTTGTTGGAGGTTGGTGGTCTTGGCGATGGCCAGCTTTCTGTTTGCTCTAGTTACTTTTTATAATTGTCTTATATTATAGTCCTTTACTTTTGTTACTAGCGCAAACAATAGTTTAGAGAGCTAAAGAGACTTGAAGACACGATGTGGTTCACATGGTACTGAAATTCCAAAATGTTTTGTATTCTAATATATGATAATAAAATGAAATGTAGAGATGAGTGGAGAGGACCCGAGAATGAAATGTAACATGAATATGGGGACAATTTTCAAATATAGTAGGAGGCACAATCAAGAGATTTGAAAGTAGTCTAAGTATGGAAAAGAGAGATGGTGGTAGAGATCAAAGCAACGTCATGTAGTTTGGGAATACGAGCTTATTTCTTCGAATAGAATATACGAATCGATTTAGATATCTAGTGACGTGAAAAGGGTTGTAGATCAGAGGACAGAGATAACAATGCTGAGGCTGACAGACACATTATAGTGACATTTTGGAGACTTTCAGAAGAGAATAATCCTAGAAAGGATGTGTGGAGATATCTTACTGGTTGAAATATCCAATTCTCCAGAATGTTAGCACTTGGTGTAGAGGTGCCATTGGTAAGTCAGCAGTGAGAGTACGCTTGCCAGAGCACGCTTGTGGGAGTATCTTAGAGAGAATTTGTTAGTGAGAATCTGCTGACAGTTTATACTGAGGGCCGACTCTTGTATTTATATGAATTCCAACTTGAGTCCCAGTCCAATCGATTTTTCACGAGAAGCAAAGTCAGAGATGGCCTGGTAGATGAGTCTATCAGACAGCTCAGTTGGATATCATGGTCTGTCAGACAAATGTCGTAGCTGCTGGAGGGAGCACACTTCTTCAGACAGACGCCTTGTTCCTACTGGCAACCACCTCAGACAGACAGACAGTTTACGCGTTTTGTCCCAAACGAGAATTTTTCATCCGACTCAAATTTCTGGCTAACGGACACCAAAACATAAACAGAAATTCCCAAACATCTCCACTGGACACACTTTGGCTACTTTTCTTCCACACTATTTTGTATATTCCATATCTTTGTGAGCTTCGACACATCACACACAACAGACACAACAATGCCCGAACCAGTAGGGATTGCCAACTTACCAAACCAGAGGTACGTGTAATTTGTAGAATCAGGCACAATCGGAATTGAGCAAACGAATACGGAGCAGATAAAAGTGACGATGACAGACTCAGCAATCGAACAGCGCATATTGATCGCCCAACGGTTGCCGATATATGGATGTAGATGTTTCGGCTGTCCAGATCAATGTGAGAGTATGCTTAAGACATGATCTGCGAAATAGAGCAACAACAAGGAGATTCAGAAAACAGACGAAAATAGTCTACTTCAAGCACATGATATCTAGAATGATTTGATGTGATTTGGTACCATATGATATGCTGTGATACAGTAATAGTATGAGTAAGCGTATGATATGCTATTCAAGGATACCATCATGTTCGTCTTGATTCAACTATCATGGTGTAGCTGTTATCCCCTATTTCAGTTTACATTATCATGTGTTCTTATCCGTAGATTGCAATCAAACCTGTGATCCATGACATCAATTCATATTCTTCAACTTATTGAAGTATCGGCAACTTTCAGTTTAATCAATTCTATTTTTTTTCGTTTCATTTTACTAACATCAACAGATACAAGATCATCTCCAAGCAGGGCTCCACGTTCACCATTATGGTGTGTGGTGAAAGCGGCTTGGGTAAGACGACATTCATCAACACGTTATTCCAGTCGTCGTTGAAGTCGTATCAGAGTGCTTCGGAAAGACACAACAAGTTTACTCTGGCTCACCAGAATGTAGACATCGACATTGTGAGAGCCATTTTGGAGGAAAAGAACTTCAAGATCAGATTGAACATTATCGACACCCCCGGATTCGGTAACAATGTTAACAACCACGATTCATGGACGCCAATCATCGACTTCATTGACGATCAGCACGAGTCGTATATGAAACAGGAACAACAGCCTTCGAGAAAAGACAAGAAGGACTTGAGAGTACATGCCTGTCTCTATTTCATAAGACCCACTGGACACTCGTTGAAGCCTTTGGACATTGAGATCATGAAGCGTCTTTCCACCAGAGTTAACTTGATCCCGGTCATTGCCAAATCAGACACCTTGTCCCCCTCGGAATTAGAAACTTTCAAAACGAGAATCAGAGACGTAATTGAAGCACAAGACATTAACATTTATACACCACCTTTGGAGTTGGACGACCCTGCCAGTGCCGAACACTCTAAGCAGTTGATCGAAGCTATGCCCTTCGCTGTTATTGGCTCTGAGGAAGAAGTGGAAGTCACTCCAGGTCAATTTGTAAGAGGTAGAAAGTATCCATGGGGCTTGGTTGAAGTGGAAAATGAACAGCATTGTGACTTCAAGAAATTGAGAAGCTTGTTGTTAAGAACCAATATGTTGGACTTGATTTTGTCTACCAACGAGTTCCACTTTGAGACGTTCAGATCCATCAAGATGGGTGGAACAGACGAAGATGGCGAGGACAACGACAAGGAGTTGACCAACGAGAATGGCGAGGTGATCAAGAAGCCTTCCACCTCCAAGAAACCAAGAAGATTACATAACCCCAAGTTCAAAGAGGAAGAAGATGCATTGAAAAAGTTCTTCACCGAACAAGTCAAGGCAGAGGAACAGAGATTCAGACAATGGGAAACCAACATTGTCAACGAGAGAAATAGATTGAACCAGGACTTGGAAGAAATGCAGACCAAGTTGAAGACGTTGGAGGACCAGGTCAAGAAGTTGCAATTGGCCAAGCGTTAGACAGGCTACGGCTGTGTTTCTTTATGTTTGATTCTTTCTTCTCATTGGTGGATCGTGTGATCCGCCGGTTTCATCTTCTAAGTACGTTCGTGACATTGAATTGTAGATGCAATTATGTAATAAATACAATTAATTGTAATTTGATTTAATCATCAGGAGACTGTAATATCAATTTTCGCAAGTAATTACTAACGTAAAGGAAGATTGTTAGATATTAGTACCAATTATCTGGAAAAGACAGAATTTCTAAAATATACCGTAACTATGTAAATGAAATAATTCATTCAATAATCTGAATGTCAACAAAATTAAGAGAGATCGAGTTATACTGCTGCAACTCTAACAAAATGC